>NC_134402.1:300183460-300512123 GCF_038048845.1 Mixophyes fleayi | reverse complement strand
TACATTTATTGATGCGATTCATAAAAGTTCAGGGTTTTTAATATATATTGTGGTGACCCACTCCTCTACGCAGTCCAGGTACATTTATTGGTGCGAATCATAAAAGTTCAGGGTTTTTAATATATATTGTGGTGACCCACTCCTCTACGCAGTCCAGAAAGATACCTTGTTGCAACGTTTTGGACTAATAACTATATTGTGAGGTGTTCAGAATACACTGTAAATTAGTGGAAATGCTTGTTATTGAATGTTATTGAGGTTAATAATAGCCTAGGAGTGAAAATAAGCCCAAAAACTTGATTTTTAAACTTTTTATGTTTTTTTCAAAAAAAATCCGAATCCAAAACCTTAAATCCGAACCGAGACCTTTCGTCAAGTGTTTTGCGAGACAAATCCGAACCCCAAAAATAACGAAAATCCGGATCCAAAACACAAAACACGAGACCTCAAAAGTCGCCGGTGCACATCCCTAGTATATATATATATTAGAGATGAGTGGTTCGGATTACTTGGACATAGGAGAGCAGTAGAATCCTGCCATTATTGTAAAGCAGTTCTTTAGAGAATAGTCAGCTACAACGGTTTGCTGATCAATTGCTTTTAATTTCAATCTTGAATACACTTTACACAGACTAGTGACTACTGGTTGTTGTTATTGCATTGCATATATCTTATAGTATTAGACAGTATATACAGACTGAATAAGATAGGTAACATACTGAACTAACTAGTATATTCTTTGAGAAAAACATTGCTTTTGATATCAGACTATTAGCAGAAGAATCCAAAATCAAACAGATTTCTTTCTTTTAAAGTTGAAAGTTTTTCTAGTGAAAGTAATATTGTGCAGGGCAGTAACAAGTGACATCATTTAGAAAGAAACTCAGTGTTTGCAGAAAGCATGACCCCCCCAATGCTATATACTCTAATCTTTTCTACTTTTCAATCTATTCAGTTCTATATAATTTGCTGTCACTATAAAAATCAAATGAGGATGCTGAGAGATGAATGTGGCCTGCACTCCTACTACAAAAATTCAAAGATTAGGCACACAATACATTGCCAAAGTATTCATCGGTTGCCAAGAGCATGGCTTTCATTACCTTGCTGCTATATAAATAAATGAGGATGCTGAGAGCTAATTTGGCCTGCACTCCTACTACAATAATTTAAAGATTAGGAACACAATACGTTGCCAGAGTATTCATCGGTTGCCTAGAGCATGTCTTTCAATACCTTGTTTTATTTATATGCTCTGTGCCATAATACTGTCCTTTTGAATCAAACCAAGGGACTCATAAACATTTATATGGGAGGGAGGGTGGAAAAATCATTGCCTCAGGGTAAGCTTCACCCAACCCCATGTTAAAAGGGACTGCCCGAGACTTGCAGCGGAGATGGTCCCCAAGACCCATGTATATAAATATGGAATGTATATAAATTATGTTTATATGCTAAATTTCCTAACATACACACACATAGGCCGAGAGTGACTAAGGTCAATTTAATAGCAGCCCTATATGTCCTGTGCTGTAATGGTGCCCTTCTGAATTAAATTATTGCCTTGGGGTAACCTTCATCCAACACCAGGGTAATGGGGACTGCCCGAGACTTGTAGCACAGGCGGTCCCCAAGAAGGGATGTACTCACTCTGACACCAGGGCAACCGGGACATCATACACTGCCGCTGCATGTGAGGAGTCTCAGTTGCCACACACCCCATCTAGTGACAGCCAACCGAAGTGCGCAGCTGTAATTAAATAATTTCTGCCTTTTGAGAGGATGGTGAGGGACATGCTCTTGGTCCCTTTTCTCCTATCTCCGTGCTACTGATTCCTGCTCATAAGCTTTTCCTACATTGAGTTAAGTCCTGGGGCAACCAAGTACCTGTGAGTATGTCCAAATCTATAAGTGAAGACCTTCTAAAACATGAAGTCCTACAAGTTTGAAAGCTTATGACAGTTACTTGGAAGCTGTAACATCATAAAGGATTATATCCTGAGACGAGTAGTGTAATAGCATTCTGACCTTACACTGTTTGGTTTTGCTATTAGTTGTTAGCTGACTCGCATTGCTCTCTCCGCCACCATTTTTGTTTAATTAAAAACTGATTTTTTACCAAATTTACATTGGTGTCCTGTGGTTATTTATTTATTAAATTACAGTAATAAGTCTGACATGCGAAGGAGGTTTGAGTGCATTGAAAGGGAGATATCAACACTATTCAGTTTATTATTGTTTGAATTGAATCAGAAAGAGCAAATGCAATGATGGCAAAGTTGCAAAATCGTTCATTAAGAATGATTTCTGCAGACTTCAGCCAACATTGGAAGTGCTGTGAAGGGATCATTAAAAAATGGACTGTAAATGTCTGGAGATTAATGTTAATGCTATAAATAGTAATGTAGGAGCAGAAACTGCTCAAAATGACATTATTTACCTATTTTTCACAGCTTTCAATTAAATCCAAAATCATTGTGTTTGTTCAACAAAGCCAGTAGCAAAGCCGAAACACAAAGTTGATATCGGTTTTGAAACCGAAACATGAGGGTCAGTGCACATCTCTATCTCTCTGTAAATGTAAGTGTGTGTATATGTAAGTGTGTGTGTGTATATATATATATATATATATATATATATATAATCCCCATCCTCACCTAACCTGAAGGTGTGGATACCAAGGATTGATATCTAAATGACTAGGGATGACATTTCTCTGTCACATCAAGACTGCTTCAATTAATTTCTGGTAATGTGTTTTAGATGGTTGGATTTTAAGGAATCTCTTTCCTATCATTCGCTGATGTAGCAATGAATATACCTGAGTTTTTGGGATACTGGACCACTCCCCTCTGCGCCACTACCAACTTAAATAACAGCTTAAGCAGAACATTATTATCATTATATTTTATTTTATTTATAAGGTGCCATAATGGACACAAAAGATCTGCAGCATAGTACGGGTGATACCATAAGACATAACAAGGAAAATCATAGTAAAACATACTATGTGGCCCTAAACACTAAACAGAGACCAGCTATCTAGTCACTGCAAAGTAGCATGGCATAGTGTGAATGGAGGGCCAAGGCAGCATGGCAGAGTGTGAAGGGGGGGCCAAAGCAGCATGGCAGAGTGTGAAGGGGGGGCCAAAGCAGCATGGCAGAGTGTGAAGGGGGGCCAAAGCAGCATGTCAAAGTGTGAAGGGGGGGGTCAAAGCAGCATGGCACAGGGTGATAAAGGGGTGCCCGCAGAAGGGGGGGAACAAAAGCAGCATGGCACAGTGTGATAAAGGGGAGGCCAGGAGAAATGGGCACAGTAATGTGTGTGTAATGGCACAGCGGGCTTGTGGCAATGTAATGTGTTTGTGGGAGGTGGTGGCTAACTAATAGGTGCTATTTTGTTTGTGGGGTGATGGTGGAGCAACTATAAATTTAAGATGGGGTGGTTTGGGCGCTATTAATTAATTTAATGCAGGGCTGAGTTTCAGGAGCATGAGGTCTATTTATTAAATGTGAATATGAATTATTTAATTGCAGTGATGATTGCAGGAAATAGGTATATTTATTATACGTAAATGCTATTAATTTATTGCTGGGACTGTCTGGAGGGAGGGAAACAGTTTTATTTATTAAATGGGAATAATATTACTTTAATGTTGGGGCTGGAGGAAGGCCTAAGTATTAATTGTGGATCCTATTGATTTAATGCCGGGGCTGATTGGCATTTTTAAAATGTACTCATTTTTTTTTCCAAATAGGGCCCCCAACATTCCAGGATCCAGACAAGCAGCAAGAAACCAGCAGCCACAGGTGGTGAAAGTGACAGGAACAGGTAGGACAGTTTGTCAAATATTCTAAATCTAGTGGGACAATTCCCATTTTTGGTGACTGTTCTGCCCAATCTACGCTATTAGCTGTCCTTCGTGGGCTAACCACTCCCTCTCTAGTGTCTGGTCTTGCCTCTTTGATGGCTGGCCACACCCCCTCTGGTGGGCTCCTAGCGTTGCAGTCCCCCGATGGGCCCCAGTCCACCACTGCTTCTAGCTGACAGTACTTCATTCAGTAGTGTCATCAGGGCCGCCGAGAGGGGGGGGGAGCGGGTACTAATTACCTGGGCACGGCAGGGGGCCCGGCCCTCACTTTTTTACTTTTTTTTCCCACTGTGGTTTTTTTTTTCCGCAGCCGGGGGTGGGGGTGGGGGGGGATGATGTTTGGCGGTGGCGCCGCGATCATGTGTGTATACAAAGACTCACATGATCGCGGCACCGGCGTCCCTCTTCCCCCTCTGTAATTGCAATGAATGTCGGGCGTGGCATCATCATGTCACGCCCGACATTCAGTGAAGAGCCGAGCACAGAAGAAGGCAGAAGGCAGAAGACAGAAGAGAGAAAAAAAGAAAAGAAAGATGAAAGAAAGCAATACAGAGGTAAGTGACAAAGGAGAAATGCAGAGAGGCACAGGGGGATAAAGAAAAGAGGGACAAAGGCAGCATAGCACATGGGGATGATGAAAGGAGTGGGCAAAAAAAAGCATGGCACAGGGGGATAAAGAAAAGAGGGACAAAGACAGCATGGCACAGGGGGATAAAGAAAAGATGGACAAAGACAGCATGGCACAGGGGGCTAAAGAAAAGAGGGACAAAGACAGCATGGCACAGAGGGATGATCAAAGGAGGGGGCAAAGGCAGCATAGCACAGGGGGATAAAGAAAAGGGGGGCAAAGGCAGCATGGCACAGGGTGGATGATGAAAGGAGGGGGCAAAGGCAGCATAGCACAGGGGGATAAAGAAAAGGGGGGCAAAGGCAGCATGGCACAGGGTGGATGATGAAAGGAGGGGCAAAGGCAGCATGGCACAGGACGATAAAGAAAAGAGGGACAAAGACAGCATGGCACAGGGGGGATGATGGAAGGAGGGGGCAAAGGCATCATGGCACAGGGGGATGAAGAAAGGGGCAAAGGCAGCATGGCACAGGGGGATGAAGAAAGGGTCAAAGGTAGCATGGAGGGCGCAGTGCAATCATAAGGGGGCATAGCGTGGTGATGATGAAGGGGCACAGTAATGTGTGTGTGATGGCACAGGGAGGTTTTGGAAATGTAGTGTGTGTGAGTTAGATGGTGGCTAACTAATGGTTGCTATTTTGTTTGCGGGGTAATGGGAATACTATTGTTTTAATGTTGGGGCTCTAGGAAGGCCTAATTATTAATCATGGGTGCTATTGATTTAACGGCGGGGCTGGTTGTAATTTTCTAAATGTAGCCAATTTTTTCCAAATAGGATCCCCCAACATTCCAGGACCCAGACAAGCCACAACTAAAGAAACCTGTGGCCACATAGGGTGAAAGTGAGAAGAACAGCTAGGAGAGAGCAGGAGAGTGTGTGAAATGTTGTGATTCTAGTGGGACAATGTCAATTTTTGGTGAGTGTTCTGCCCAATGTAAGGTACAGGCCAAGATTGTGAACTCTCTGTGTACACACTGCATTCTTTCTGTACTACACTGTGGTGCTAGATGTCTTGAAAGTCAGGAGTGCTTGGACATATGTGCGCTCCGGTGAATTAAGGGCCTAGCGCTTTTCCCCCACCAAGCATGCCCCAATGATGCATAGCATCGTCCCCAATTATATGACCACACCCACTAATAACTTTGGGACGCAAAATTTTTCAACATGCACACCTATAAGGGGGCCCCATGAAGTTGTTGTACCGGGGCCCTGAATTCCTCTTGGCAGCCTAGAATGTAAAATTCTAGGCTGGGAAAAGGGAAATGCCACTGATCTGATTGCTTTTCAGGCAATCTCAAATGTACAGGGCCGTCTTTCCCATTGGGCACAATAGACAGGTGCCCGGTGGCCTTGCAGCCCAGAGGGGCCCGTCGGAGGCAGCAAAAAAAAAAAAAAAAACCTGAAAAAAAAATAAGACAATACTTACCTTGCGGTCAGCTGGCGATCCGGCTCCCTCCATGGTCTCCTCCTCCGTCGCGCTCGCAGTGCATGTCGGGCGTGACGTCATCACACCTGCCCAACATCCATTAAGCAGCTGCAGCTTTTATACATGTAGTCTCTGGAGATATGACATTTCATCAATATTCAAATACTTTATGATATTACATGTGCCACCTACCATCCCTCCAGTGTATTACCAAATGTATTCCAACATGGGATAGTTTATTTGCCACAACTAGTATTCTCATAAACTTTCCAATGCATTGTTCCCATCTGCCTACTTCTCTGCATTATAATATAAGTCATCTGCATTCTCCTCTCTGCCTGACACCCCCTTTTGTGTTGGCTGCTGCTCACTGGGCCTCAGAGGAGAAGACTGCAGGAGGGTTTACCTCAGCTCGCAAAACGCAATGTAATAGAAGAAGTCCCCTGTGATACAGGAAGAGGAAAGAGAGGTATTAATCAGTCATAGGATCACATCAGTGGGAAAAGTGGCAGTATGGCATACTGCCGTATACTGCCTCACTTGCACCAATCATATTACACAGTGCACAGTGCTGTACAGAGAATACGTAATCATTCACATCAGTCTCTTCCTCATTTGAGTTTACAGCCTAAATCTCCTGCCACATACATGGGTCCATTTTATCAGAAGCCAATTAACCCACCTGTATATTTTTGGACAGTTGGAGAAAACACACTTAGCAAGGAATGCCACTAATTCTCCCAACTCCTCCCATCAAATGGTGCAAACTTTTTCATCCCTCCAAAACAATCATCTTGGCTGGCAATTTAATGCATTTACTAAAAATAGTTGCATTTCCGCAAAAGTAGGTATATGATGTCAAAAGAGAAGTATTTCTACTGTACTTTGCACATTTGTAAATGAGACTGACTAATTTAACCTAGGAGCGACTTTTGATACAATAATATAATAATTATCATTTAAAAGCTAATAAATTGAATGAAGATTAACGTTTTGATACAAAACAATTATTTTATAAAATAACGAACTATCCTCTTCGTGGTACCTAGCAAAAAATTACTTAAATGTTCTTGTACTCCAAATACATATTTTACAATAGTCACCAGGGTTTAATGCAAACCAATCATTATATACATTATAGACTATATAATGTGTAAACTTTAGTATAATAGATCTTTCTAATTTATTTCTATTAGCAACAGACGTTAAAGAAGATGTTTTACTTAGAGTACAAAACTTACCAGCTCTTTTTTAACAATGCAGCAACATACATCATAGATAACTGTCAGACTTTCGTTTCCTGTCTTTTATATACAATATATAGTTTACATCATTATTAACAACTTTTTTAACAACATGGAAATACATTCAAAATAAACAATGTACAAAAAAGATTTTTCTGATACACTTAATGTTGACATGTCATACTTTCTTTGTTATACTTTTAAAATTTTATATTTATTATAACACTATGAAGAAATAAAGGATTTAGTATAGTATCAAGTAATCACCCAGCGGAGTCAGGCATATAGGCAAGAAAAAATGGAATCATATAACGAGATAATCCAGACTGGAAGTTTTCAAGTACATAAAATAAAAGAGAAGTACAATAGTAGGGAAGGGAGGGGGGGTGGTACACAGCTGAGTAGAATAACTCCAGAACCGTTATAGGAAAGCAGGAGTAAACCAGTCTAGGTAACTAATATCTTACTACCATTTAAGTATATCACAGCTTAATAGAGGAGTGCAGTCAGCACCATATAGAGATACCATGTCACAGTTGTCTAATTAGAGACCACATAGTGGATTCAAAGATTCAAAGATCTTGATAATGGTTGCTTACAATTACTCAGGTTAGTACTCCACATATGGTTCCCACTTCACATAAAGGTGTTTCACTCCCTTCTCTATGTTCGGGAGGGTCGGTCTTCTATCAAAATAAAGGACATCTATTAATTTAGATTTCACATTAGTAAGTAAAGGAGAAGAGGCGGATGTCCATTTTCTTTTTAATTTTCTTTACTATGGCCAGTATAAGTATTAACACAGACTTTATATTAATCATAGGAAGTTCTGGTAACAATACTTGGAAACCTGCAAATAAGAGAGCCTTATGATCTTTTTGTAAGGAGATATGGTAACCCGTATTTATAAATGCTGTGACTTTATCCCAAAATGTTATAATTGCAGAACCAGATATTGTGTGGAAAAATATAGCCTTCTAGGGCCTGATTCATTAAGGAAAGTAAAGCAAAAAAAAATGAGTAAGTCTTCTCCTGGACAAAGCAATGTTACAATGCAAGGGATACAAATTAGTTTTTTATTTTACACATAAGTTAAATACTGCTTTTTTTTCATGTAGCACACACATGCTTGATAGCTTATTTGTAAACTGAAATTTAAAGTTGATCTAGGACATACACTACCCGAAATATAAATCTGCCATCACATTTTAAATTTACATCCCCCTTCAATGCAACATGGTTTTGCCAAGGTGACTCCTTTTTTTTTGCTTTATTTTCCTTAATGAATCCAGCCCATAGTGTTTACATTTTTGGTAGTGGCCTGTCTCAGTAGTCACAATGTGTTTTCGCTGGTATTGTGATATATACGCCATATTGCTTGGTTTGAGGTCCACTTCTTGTAGGTTGTCTGACGTGAGAGTTTTCTTTACACATTCATAATGGTCAAGGAATGGTCTTGCATCAGGTAGATCAGGTAATTCTTTCTGCCATGCAGTCAGGGTAGATAATAGATAAGGCCTGAGTGTGTTGACGTCAGGTCTTCATAACCATATCTGATCTTGTATTTCTTACTAACAAGAAATTTATTGGATTCTGATAAAGTAATCTTATTTTGAATAAGGGTCATAATATCTGGTTTGTAGATGCATGTAGATTTGAGAATTTGGAAGACTTTTTGTTGAAAGGTGTATAGTGTGCCTCCAGGATCAAAAACATCTTTAATAGCCGTGATTCTTTTTTTCTTTCATTTGAGAAAAGTTGAAATTATCTAAACTAGGGGCAAAATCTGGATTTCCACATCGAATAATAAACGTAGCATGAGTAGTGTCTCAACAGTAATGTTTAGTAATATAGGACCATGCTTTATTATGTTGGAGAGTGTGTGGGATCTTGGCAAATGCAACCCCCTTCCCCTGAGCACTGCCTTAGATGCCTGCCAGAACAGCGCTGGATTTGTTTTGTCAGATGTTCCTGGTTGTTATTCTGGTAAGTGGACCATCACACCTTCAAATTAACTGAGTATATTAAATGAGTAGGAAACTGTCAATGGCATCATCCCTCTGTGGGTTGTGATGTTCAATTTTAATCAAAATCAGTGCGGCATCTGATAAGTCTAGAGGTTCTAATTTAGTTGAAAGTGTCCTAGTCGGCAAAGAGTTAGAGATCAAGAAAAAACAATACGGAGAATGTGGTATGTGCTGCTGATAGACAAGTATAATTAGGGTTCTGAAATTTCTCACCCTCTAAATATCCACAACCTGGAGTTATGCGACAGTGTATTGAATTCCAAGTGAATGTCTATGTGTCGTTTCGGTTCTATCTAGGTGCCGAGAGGCTACTATATTAAAATAACCTCCGGGTACAATATTCGTTTCAATGTAAAGGTATTGCAGATTTAGTACACTAAGGAAGAAGGGTTTACTGTAAACATTCGGGGCACAGATATTACATAATGTATAGCGTGTCCCTTCAATGGAGATATCCAGTAGCACAATTCTCGTAGAAGTGTGAGTATATTTATGCAGTGCCGGATTAAGGAAATGGAGGCTAAGGGAGCCTCCATTCCCCTGTGAGGGCCACCCACCCCCGTGATCCAAGCTGCCCGCTCCCCGCCCCCCGTGATCCGAGCTACCCACAAACCCCCCCCCCGGCACTTACCTCCTTCTCCGGCGCGCTGTACGCTCTTTACTGAGGAGATCTCGTCAGAGTGAGACTCACGAGAACTCCTCAGTAAGGAGAATACAGCGCGCCGGGGAAGTACTGCAGTGAAAGTGCTCAGCAGCACTGATCGGGCTGGGGGCGCCCCCGCCCCAGACCGATCAATACTGCTGCTGAGCACTTTCAAGGGCCCCCTGGATGCCATAGGCCCCTGGGCTGTAGCCCAGTTAGCCCAATGGTTAATCCTGGCCCTGTATTTATGCTATATATCTATTTGAAACCCCTTCATGACTAAGATCCCCTTCCCCCTGGACCTGTATTTATATGTGACATGTGCAAATAAAGTCTGATGCAACATGTTACGTTTTTCATGTCAAAGGACTATCAAATGTATTTCTTGTAGGAAAGTGACGTCAGACTGTAGTTTACTAATATAAGTATTTTCCTACACTTCATGGGAGAATTAATGCCACCTACATTTCAAGAGCAGAATTTAAGATCGGTCATGAGAAAAAAAAATTCTATAAGATGCGGATAAAGTGGCATTAGAAAATCACAGTGTAACAGACATGAGACATCACCAAATTGTAACAAAAGGTGAAACTTTGTGGCTACTGCAGTGGTTCCCAAACTTTTGCAGTTCGCGGCACCCTTAGAGTCTCCAAATTTTTTCAAGGCACCCCTCCAAAATAATTATTGAGCAGTCCTGTTTTAGAAGTAGTTGGGTCAAAAAATTGTAATAAGTATTTAGGTCAGGACAGAAATACTTATTTAGTTGTATGCAAAAATGCCCCCTCTGCATCCAGACACTCTGCCCTCAGGCACTCTGCCCCCTCTGCATCCAGACACACTGCCCCCTCTGCATCCAGACACACTGCCCTCTCTCACACTGCCCCCTCCTCTGCTCTCTGTCATGCTGTCCCCCCTCCTCTGCCCTCTCTCACGCTGCCCCCCCTCCTCTGCCCTCTCTGACGCTGTCCCCTACTCTGCCCTCTGTCACGCTGTCCCCCTCCACTGCCCCTCTCACGCTGTGTCCCCCTCCACTGCCCTCTCTCACTCTGTGGCCCCCTCCACTGCTTCTCTCATGCTGTGTCCCCCTCCACTGCCCTCTCACGCTGTGTCCCCCTCCACTGCCCCTCTCACACTGTGTCCCCCTCCACTGCCCCTCTCACACTGTGTCCCCCTCCACTGTCCCTCTCACGCTGTGCCCTTCCTCTGTCCCCCTCCTCTGCCCCGCTGTGCCCCTCCTCTGCCCCGCTGTCCCCCCCCTCTGCCCTTTGTCACACTGTCCCCTCCTCTGCCCCTCTCACACTGTCCCCTCCTCTGTCCTCTGTCACGCTGTCCCCCTCCTCTGCTCTCTGTCCACCTCCTCTGCTCCGCTGTCCCCATCCTCTGCTCTCTGTCCCCTTCCTCTGCTCTGTCCCCTTCCTCTGCCCTGATGTCCCCCTCCTCTGCTCTCTGTCCCCCCTTCTCTGCCCCGCTGTCCCCATCCTCTGCTCTCTGTCCCCCCTTCTCTGCCCCGCTGTCACCATCCTCTGCTCTCTGTCCGCCTCCTCTGCTCCGCTGTCCCCATCCTCTGCACTCTGTCCCCCCTTCTGTGCCCCGCTGTCCCCATCCTCTGCTCTCTGTCCCCCTCCTCTGCCCTGCTGTGACCCTCCTCTGTCCTCTATCATGCTGTCCTCTCCTCTGCCCCTCTCACGCTGTCCCCCTCCTCTGCTCTCTGTCCCCTTCCTCTGCTCCGCTGTCCCCATCCTCTGCTCTCTGTCCCCTTCCTCTGCTCTCTGTCCCCATCCTCTGCTCTCTGTCCCCCCTTCTCTGCCCGCTGTCCCCATCCTCTGCTCTCTGTCCCCCCTTCTCTGCCCCGCTGTCACCATTCTCTGCTCTCTGTCCCCCCTTCTCTGCCCTGCTGTCACCATCCTCTGCCCCGTTGTTCCCATCCTCTGCTCTCTTTCCCCCCTTCTCTGCCCTGCTGTCCCCATCCTCTGCTCTCTGTCCCCCCTTCTCTGCCCCGCTGTCCCCATCCTCTGCTCTCTGTCCCCATCCTCTGCTCTCTGTCCCCCCTTCTCTGCCCCGCTGTCCCCATCCTCTGCTCTCTATCCCCCCTTCTCTGCCCACTGTCCCCATCCTCTGCTCTCTGTCCCCCCTTCTCTGCCCGCTGTCCCCATCCTCTGCTCTCTGTCCCCCCTTCTCTGCCCCGCTGTCCCCATCCTCTGCTCTCTGTCCCCCCTTCTCTGCCCCGCTGTCACCATTCTCTGCTCTCTGTCCCCCCTTCTCTGCCCTGCTGTCACCATCCTCTGCCCCGTTGTTCCCATCCTCTGCTCTCTTTCCCCCCTTCTCTGCCCTGCTGTCCCCATCCTCTGCTCTCTGTCCCCCCTTCTCTGCCCCGCTATCCCCATCCTCTGCTCTCTGTCCCCATCCTCTGCTCTCTGTCCCCCCTTCTCTGCCCCGCTGTCCCCATCCTCTGCTCTCTATCCCCCCTTCTCTGCCCGCTGTCCCCATCCTCTGCTCTCTGTCCCCCCTTCTCTGCCCGCTGTCCCCATCCTCTGCTCTCTGTCCCCCCTTCTCTGCCCCGCTGTCACCATCCTCTGCTCTCTGTCCCCATCCTCTGCTCTCTGTCCCCCCTTCTCTGCCCACTGTCCCCATCCTCTGCTCTCTGTCCCCCCTTCTCTGCCCCGCTGTCACCATCCTCTGCTCTCTGTCCCCCCTTCTCTGCCCGCTGTCCCCATCCTTCTCTCTGTCCCCCCTTCTCTGCCCGCTGTCCCCATCCTCTGCTCTCTGTCCCCCCTTCTCTGCCCGCTGTCGCCATACTCTGCTCTCTGTCCCCCCTTCTCTGCCCCGCTGTCCCCAACCTCTGCTCTCTGTCCCCCCTTCTCTGCCCGCTGTCCCCATTGTTGAAGTCGTATAATTGGATGAACGAAAGTATATTGGTTTTAATATTGGTTTGCCGTGCGTATTGCGAAGCGTACGCCACGTGTTACGTGGCGTGGTGCATTCGCACGGTAAAGTACGCACGCACACACTCGCATTACAACAGTTAGTTATTTATATAATTTCATATTGGTTCTGTTACACTGTAATTCAGGAGCAGATAGTATTCGGTTTATTATATTCTCTCTATATATATATATATATATATATATATATATATATATATAGTGATTATATGTACATTGTAGTGTTATTAAAGGTTTAGGTAATAGGAAAGGTGTCATGCCTGATATCATATTGAAGCCCTAATCAACAGCAGCTGTCCGGTGCAGTCGGCGAAGAGATCGCACATTGCATACTTTAGTTATTGATATTAGAGAGTAAACCTTTGTATGATACTGGCTATGAAAAGGAGCAGACACCCTGGAGAGAAGACCCCACGACCGCCATAAAAAACAGAAAGAACACAGAAACTTACCAATCCGCTGGGCGCCGGACCCAGCAGCCTCCTCTCTCCCGCAGCAACTTGTTACTGACGTCGATATTCAGTGACACACTTAAAGAGCATGGTACGGATACCTCAAATCAAATCAGATATGTCAAATGTTAAGAACCATTCCCAGACAACAAAGACAAAGCAGGAAATGGGACTAGTTGAAAAACATGAAAAGTACAGTAGGATAAAATTGTTAATAGTTACGGTAAGAAATGTTATGTATTTAGGTCTAAATTACTGCCATTAGGTCAAACATCAGCTGGAGCTACAGAAGATAGTGCCAACGTCACCTCCTCTTCATCCAAGTAGGAACTTGCGTCATCTACCATCATGAAGTCCTTGAAGTCTTTACTAAAGATGCAAAACTGGGTATAGCAACAAAAATGTACTGCTTGCAGTGATCATCCTTATACATACCGGGGGAAATTTCTTCCTAGCTCTGGTAACCTAGGCAGAATAATCCTGAAACAAAAGGAGTCATCCATTGTCCCAGATTATAGAGCATAATTTTTTTGCCCGCAGACCAGAGTAGCACTTTGTGTGTAAAATTCAAGCATTTAAATATAACAGTCCTTGGTTTTGATACATGTTATCCCTTGGGGGCCTAAGCTGGTGGGCCCACTCAATAACAATCTTCCTTTGTCCTCTAGATTCTGCAATATAGCCAGAAGGGTAAATGAGAGGAAGTTGTTTAATGCTGGGCCTTTTATAGCTTCAGGTAGTCCAACTAGGTGTAAATTATTTTGTCGGGACCTATTTTCTAGGTCAACATGCTTATTTACCATCTGTTTTTGGGATTTTCTAAAGCCAAAACTTGGGTTTTAAGAGGCTTGGAGGTTGTCCCCAATTTTTTGTTCATTTGTATGAACTTGTAGTGCCGTGTGCGAGAGCTGGTCATTCAGATCCTGGATAGCAGCTTTAAGTTTGTTGGCTTGTGCTTGAATCAGAGGTTCCATGGCTTCCCGAATAGAATGTACAACTTTGTCATAAGATATGGGTGGAACATTAACAGTAGATGCAGAATCACCTGTACAGAGTGAAATTTCAGCTGATGTGCTACAGGTGGCCGGGTCATATGCATCAGGTTTTTGCCCTTTAGCAGTCGGAAAAGTACCAGTGGTATCAAGCTTGCGTTCACATTTAGAATGGTGTTTGGGAGCCGCAGGCATATCGATGTATTTGTCCATAGTGCTGCTCATAACTACCTGCTGATTGTCATTTATCCCTTGCCCTCTAAGCAATAAAAGTAGTCCAAATTGTTATTCTTAATGATTGTTATGATCACAGGGGTGTCAGGAAAGAAAAGTTTTTGCATCTTCCATATATAGCAGAAAGACAGTTTGTATATATGTCGCAGGGCACTTAGAGGGTCAGAGCTGTGGGTTATGATAAAGATGTCAGAGTGTCCTGCTCTTTAGATATTAGGACTCCCAGTGTAAGTGCATAGTTCGTTCTTTTGGGGGGGGGTTTGGGAACTCACAGTGTCAGTGATCAGAGGACAGTCAGACTTGCCTTCTTGTGTTTTGCAAATAGGAAGACAGGAGCATGAGAAGGGCAACGAGAGTATTCTGCTCCGGTCATTCATGAGCCAAAATGGCCGTCGGAGCTGCTCCTACTGATGGAAAGGACGGATTCAGGTTATATGCGCAGAGGGAGCCGGCGGGAAGCAGTCCTGTGTTTGCCTGGCACTTATCCCCCACACTTGAGGACTCGAGGTGGCCACAGCATCCCTGTCAGATTGTCGCGACCGACTAGTATGATGGACTGCTAGGGAGCTCACACTCAACGTGTCCATACTGGTGGACACGCCCACCAGAAGTCCTATTAACAAATTTTAAACACATAGGGCCTGAGTCATTAAGGCAAAAAAGGAGTAAATGTTCTCTGGGACAAACCATGTTACAATTCAAGGGGTGCAAATGAGTTTATTATTTTGCACATAAGTTAAATACTGGCAGTTTTTTCATCTAGCACACAAATACTTGCTAGCTTTGTAATTACACTGAAATTTAAAGTTGATCTAGGACATGTCCTACCCCAACTATAAATATGTCCCCACACTTTAAATTTACCTCCCTCTCCAATGCAACATGGTTTTGCCCACGTGCAAATATTACTCCTTTTTTATGCTTTGCTCTCCTTAATGACTCAGGCCCATACAGTACAGTAATAGTCACAAAAAGTATATAAATAAACAGTATACTAACAACCCCACTTAACTACTTATCATGTGAGTCCGATCTTCATTTCTTTGAACGTGAATTTTCAGGTAGAATGTCACTCCGAAAGTGTTTGTTGAGAAATTGACTCAATTGTGTGATTTCTATGTCCTCATTGTCATCTACACTTTTAATAGATTGTTACTTTTTATATGTATACATTTTTTTAATATATTCATCTATTTTGATTCACTGGAACTACATTTATTCTGTGTATGTTTTTTCATATTTGTTTATATATATTCATGTGCTTGTATGTTTGTACTCATTCATATATCTATTGCTTTGTATAAACCATTATTTAATCTGAGAAGAAATAGGTCCACGCTTGGTTAATCCCATATTATAAATGGTTCAGCAGCATCAAAATATAAATGCCCTATAAGTATACAAAATAAAAGACAATTATTGTTGGTGATTTTCCTTAACACTGAATATCTATCTGTATGTAGCAATACAATATTGGTTCATACTTTGTTCTAAACATTTAAGCCTGAATCCCAGCGTCAAGGCTACCTCATATTATATTAAACCATTTAAATGCTATAAAAATTAGATATCGTCACCTCACAATTATTGTCTTACATCTAGGTAGGGAAGTCTTGAAAGTCACACCTAAAATGGCCTTAAATAGGCAAAGTCATAGTTGCCTTGAAAAAGTCAGTCTGAAAGGAATGAAACGCGTCAGGTAGCGGTGTTTCAACCCCTGTGGATTTCCATCCATTGTCTAATACTGCATAAGTAGTAACTTTGTTTCCAGGAAGATTCTTTATTCTGCTTGTGTTTCTTCCCGGGCAGTTATCAAGGTGCACACCTATCCTCACGTGACCATCGTATACTTGAGAGCTACAAGATATCGAGCAATTGGAGATTGTGAGTTCTTTCT
Source organism: Mixophyes fleayi (assembly GCF_038048845.1). Taxonomy (NCBI): domain Eukaryota; kingdom Metazoa; phylum Chordata; class Amphibia; order Anura; family Limnodynastidae; genus Mixophyes; species Mixophyes fleayi. Next base: position 300,495,765 of record NC_134402.1, on the reverse strand, counting down.
ATATTATCTCCCAAGACTTTGTGTCTCCTTGCAGTTCAATTGTTTTAGAAACAGTGAGACTTGGATCTTTCTCTTTATGAGAGTTTGCATACTGTTTGGGACATTTCTCCCTAAATATTAGATTCCTGCTATAATCATATTTTCTGATGTTCTGGATCCTTAATAAGAAAATACAACAGATAGTTTAATTTATACCACAGGTTTTTGGGAACAACCTAGTGTGTCCCTATCACTGCATTCCATATATTTATGCTCAGAAGTTTTAACTATATGACTGAGAGAGAATGTATTTATAAGCTGAGTATACTCCTTTTTCTGTGATGATCTATGTTTATCATATTTCCATTATATTGCTGATTTGATTTTGCAATTTACCATTACCACCTTAAGTATATGTGTTGTCTCCAACAGTTTTTTTCTTCTTTATATATAATAAATATTGTTATATTTTATTATATACCGCTATTTACTTCTGAATTGATTATCAAAGTGTGTGAGTTTATTTCACTTAGACAACTTTCCACAGCACCTGTTTTGTGCTGTTCTTTTTGTTTGGTTGTATTTTCTGTGGAATGAGCACTTTCCCTATACAGCTGCAGTAAGGTCTGGTGGTATCTAATTTTATTTATTGCTTTTTAGCACCTTTGTCTTTTTTCTAAGTCAATAGTCAAGCATATATAAGGCTTCATTTTTCTAAATTCACACATCCTTGTGTAGTTGTTTTTGACCATTCCCATGTTCCTGGTGAATAAAGACACTATCACACATTGGGGTTACCTTTATATCTTCATATACTGTTATCAATGGAAAATAAGTACATTGCACAGACAGCATTTTTAATTTATTAACTTGTATTACTTCTAATGAGATGATTAAATACATTTTTGGGAATCTAAAAATATTGACTTTTACAATTTAACTAGATTTTTCATGCATTTATGACTTTTCACTATGTTGTGTTGCAGTAGTTATGATGGCATTTATTAGATTATGTGTCTATTACACAATAATAAGGATTTTCCATATCCTGAGCTGTCTACTTTGTATGCTTTAAATTATCCCTTTTCTTCCTGGTTAATTAACTTATTTCCCCTACCACTGCAGGTTTTGCTGATTGTATATTATACATACTTTTCTATGACCTTAAAGGATAAATCAGTTGTCATTTATTTAAAGCAAACATCCTGTATTTTACTGCAAGTACCTGAAACCCTTTCTCAACTAAGCGACTTTCCCCTCTGCTTAAGCAAGCCGTTACATCAAATAATGGTTTCCCTAACCTTCTTGCCTCAACATTTCCTGTTTATTATATATTTAGGGAAATTAACTGCCGAATATTCAGAGCAAATCTATTGAATTGTTCCTCAATATTTGGCATGTTAACTTTATGCATATTGTAAGCTGCTGTCTAAAAAAGAACTCTGTTTTACAGGCACTAATATCTCCAGCTTTTTGTATGTTATAAAATGCATACTTGCCTGTCCTGATACAGAATTTATCTTTCCATGTTACTACTTTCCATGTGTATTTTTATTCTCTTTGCCTCAAATCACTGCATCTGGAAAGGTCCTTTTTCTCCTCAGGCACATCGTGCCCCATCCTGCAGTACTCTACCAAGGGACTGTGCCGGCAACCGGTAAAGTGAAAATATGATTCCAGCCAAAGATCAGTTTGCCATGAATTATCCTTCCTCATAAATTGACGCAACTTAAGGGGAAAAAAAAGAACTGTGAGCATTCTAGGAACTTAAACTTTAAAAATTGGTTATTATTGTAATTCTTCTATGCTCTGTGAAAATGTGTTTACTGTGCCAACATTTTTCTAGTTTGACATACCGCAATAACATACAAGTATAATTTCCAGTATTCATGCTAATCTGTTTCTATTGCTTTGGTTTTCTAGTACTCAGGCCCACAACTCTAATGTGAATTCTACCATTTTACCCCCCTTATGAAGATTAATAAAACAGTTAGCCTGCAATATCAAAATAGGTTAGCTGCAATTATTTGTAGCGCTCACAGACCTCAGGTGAAAATTTGTTACTTTTAACAATCTCTTCCTACCTTTGTGTATCCATGTTAATTCCGTTTCACAGGCTCTCTTTCCAGAGTGCCCAGGGTAACATGTTCCATAACGCTATGACACCATAATTGCTTAAAAAGATCACAATTAAAGCAATAATCATAATAGATTTGTTGTCTGTTAGGAAAGGAAATTGGGCAGACAACATTCTCAATGTCATTATTTTAAGTTTTGCCTCTTCATAATAAGTAGGTAAATAGGATGCTTTGCATCAGAGATTGAAGTGGTTAAACTTTGTTAATCATAATAGCAGAGTTTAGAAGGATAAGATGTTCAAAAGAGACTGCTTGCATCCTGGCACTAATGGGACAGATGTTTTGAGGGGAGTTCAGACGTTTCATTAGTGGTTATTTAAACTAGTTCAAAGTGGCAGCCATGAAAATGTAAAAATCCCTTTTGGCCCGAAAGATTAGGGATATAATTTTAAATGCTCTGTGTAGAAATGCTAACAATGTAGGAAAAAAGCTCTCTGAACTGATTTTTATGTCAAAGGACATTTTAGGATTTTGCAGCTACTATTGAGTTATTGTACAATGATAGCTATGACTGGGACATAATTATTCCTGGTTTAACGGCCAAGACTCACTTGAGCATGCGTGCACGAAAGGGTTAATTTAAACATAACCATATGGTTTGTTGAAAAATGATTAAGCATCCCCAAAATTATCTCTCACGCTTACTATTATCTAACTAGTTCTGCCACCACTAAGATTTGGTTCCAAATCAGGCACTTTAAGGAACGGTGGCACTTTATGGGCAGCACGGTGGCCTAGTGGTTAGCACTTCTGCCTCACAGCACTGGGGTCATGAGTTTGATTCCCGACCATGGCCTTATCTGTGTGGAGTTTGTATGTTCTCCCTGTGTTTGGGTGGGTTTCCTCAGGGTGTTCCGGTTTCCTCCCACACTCCAAAAACATACTGGTAGGTCAATTGGCTGCTATCAAAATTGACCCTAGTCTCTGTCTGTCTGTCTCCCTCTCTGTCTGTGTCTGTGTATGAGTGTGTGTCTATATTAGGGAATTTAGACTGTAAGCTCCAATGGGGCAGGGACTGATGTGAATGAGTTCTCTGTACAGCGCTGCGGAATTAGTGGCGCTATATAAATAAATGATGATGATGATGATGGTTTAAGGAAGTCTTTAGTTAACTCCTTAACTTATCTCAAAATATATTCACAACTTAAATGAATCAGTTGCTGTAGCCAAATCAGTTGTTGGTCTTACATATAATGTTTATAAACAGCCAAGCTAACCTGGCACATGAATCCTTTAAGAACATAAAGATAGAACATTATTAAATGGTATTCAATATGACAAAGATAGTCAAATAACTTAGTGTATGTAGATTGATAACAAAAATACATACAGTAATATTTTTTCAAAACAGTTTTATAAAATATACAGTATTAGAAACAGAAAAATCACATACTTTTGTGCAACTGCACTGGGGTAGGCAAAAACATTCACTTCAAGAACAGATTGATCCCCAGTAACTAACAATTTCTCAAATAATTACATTACATTTTAAACATTCTCTCCTGTCCACCAAGCCCTCCTTCACTGTGAGATCACTAAAAGGTCTGTGTGGTGCTAATTAATTTTTTATGAATGTTTTATTATCTGTATACTTTTGTCAGGAATATTGTATATTATTTATTGTTTCTCTGGAACATCATAGAAATGTATAAATTCCATTCAACAGAATATGATTTTTTACACAGATACATGTAAGACATTACTATAATATCTGTATTCCTCATGAAGTTTTGTTATCTCTACATTTTCCTCCTCACAAGTAGTTATCATTTTACCTAGGCCTTGGTCTACATAGTACAGGTATATACAGAGATCGTCTCATATAGGAATTATGAAGAACAATGCTTTGAGGTTTTATATTCCCTATAGGAATAACATCTAAACTTGTGTTTGTTGTATTGCCTTCTATAGGCATAGTAATTGGACAGCCAAAAAACCTTATCTGACTTGTTGATCCTATCAGACCTCTCTAAAATATACACAACTCAGCTCAATAAGACACAGGTACTTTAGAGGACACCAAGCTTCTCCAAGGATAAACATTCCCTAAGCCTTTCAAGTAGATTCAGCATAGTTACGCCCTGGTGTACTAGCTCACAGGAACTTCACAGGTACTCCTCTGTTGAGAGTGAACATTATTTTATTTATATTTTCTTAACTTGTGGTTAGGTCATAATCACTACACTGGTTATTCCATGTTAAGAAAAAAACAAGTACCAAAAAATGAGTTGATATATATATAGGATTGAGGATATTTGGTAATTCTAGAAACTGATGAGAGGGAGGTTTTATGAATAGGACTAACAAGACATGGTGAATAATATAGATTATTAATTAGAGGAAAGCAATGGTATGTTAATAAAAGGTGAGGTGATAATTATGGGAGATATCAATATGCTTGATGTGGACTGGAATCGACCAAATACTCAATCAGCCCAGAATAGTGACATTCTTGCATGCTTGCACGAGGGGGCTCATGTGTTGATGTAGTATCAAATGCGCCTGTAAGGAAGAACTTGAAGCGACTAATGATATGTGTAGTTGAATATATTAACATCAGTAAAACAAAACTTCGTTAGATTTTTAGATTTTAGAAAGGCTGACTTTTTTTTGAGAAATCATTTATGTGGATCTTTGACAGGGTGGGAATATATAGGTGGAATGCAGGAGTAATGGAAAAAAACAAAACATGGCATTATTAAATATAATAGATATGTTAGTAAAAGCAAAAAGAAGATAAACCAATATGGTTTTCCAAGGAAATTGCAGTTGCCAAGAAAATTAAATGCTAAGGAAACTGTATATAAGAACTGAGATCGTCTCATATAGGAATTATGAAGAACAATGCTTTGAGGTTTTATATTCCCTATAGGAATAACATCTTAACTTGTGTTTGTTGTATTGCCTTCTATAGGCATAGTAATTGGACAGTCAAAAAACCTTATCTGACTTGTTGATCCTATCAGACCTCTCTAAAACAGACCCAATCATTGGAGGATAGCGACACATAAAACTAGTCTAAAAAATCCAAAAGAATAAAGAATTGTATTCAGTTAATTGTGTCAAAATGTTCTTTAGATACATTAGAGAAAATAAAAAAATCAAACAGGTGATACATTGAAACAGACAAAGGACATGTAAATTTTCTAAATATCTATATTCTATCTGTTTACTGTTAAAAAAACTTGAAATAACCTATATTAGAGGAAAACATATCACTTAATCATTAAATTAATCAATCAAATTCTATATTTATCCAGACTAACACCCTTGAGCATTGTTACTTACAAAGCGGCAGAGCCAGATGATACATTATTCAATCCAGGCTCCTGCTTAGGTTTAAGTGGCCACTGAGGAGCTAGATTACTCTTATCCATTTTTATGTGTGTTTTTTGACAAATGGAGAGGGATAATGGGACAGAAACCAGTATCTTGTCTAGGGTACCATCAGGTCTTAATAAGTCAGGTAACAATGGAAATACAAGATGGTGCCCTGACTGGACATGAGCTATGCCAACTCCCTCCATTAAGTTTACAGACCCACAGATATCATGCTCCCCCCCTGACCCAATGGCGGCCCACTTCACCAGGAATTATCCCTGGCAAACATCTGGTACATTTTGAGCCTAATATCCACAGGTGACCACAAAATGCACAGATACTACCTGCATCCTTGGCCAGTAGCTAGTAGCTCAGTTGTGCCAGGTGCTGCAGTCCATTCTCCACCTGTAACTGGGGTCAGAAGAGTTGCCCCCCTCAAGACAGGAAGTCTCCCATGGGAATCTCATAGTTGTGACCTGTTGTGGGAACCTGTGGACAAGCACCAGGATATGGAGTTCTGGAGATTAGTTGCCTTGATTTCCACTGGACTCACATGGCAATGTCTCTTGCTCATGTGGCAGTCTTTCATGGGTCAACTACCTCTGGCACCTGATGATTCCCACCTTCTCTTGTGTGGAACTCTTTTGAGCCACTTCCATCCTGCTCCAAGGTCCGCTCATTTTCTGGGGCCTGTGATGCTGTGCCAGACTTGTGCCCACCACTGGATTAGATTGAGCTGTGTTAACCTCATTTGTATGCTATCACCTTCACCTCTCCTATTTTGATCCTTGGATCACGGGGAACATCTCTTCATTGGCTGTGCCCTCAATCTTGTTTCTTGATTATGATCTGTCTGACAGCATTGTTGAGTACCTTCCTTTATTCTTTGTGGTGGTTTATCAGTCCAAGTCTCCTTCCGTTGATAACATCTTACTTTACATCTGGGACCGGTTTCGCACCTATGCACCCTCTAGGTCTCTGAACCATTGCATTACTTAGTTCTCTAAAAAACCCAGTCCTCCACACTGCCCTGGCCTCTGCTCCACCCTGGCCTTTGCAACACTCAGCCCTCCACACCACCTAGGCCTCGCACACCACAAGGGTCTCTTCACAACCTAGACCTCTGCATCATTTGCACCATTGTTAACTAATAGATAAATATCTTCTACATGTTTTCAGTATGCTGTTGAGGATGGTATCAAGCTCACAGTGCCAAGCTTAATGACCCTTTGCTTCTTCTGTCTCTCTACCCACTTCCTCTGAAACGTAAGCTCTCACAGGCAGGACCTTCTTCATTATGTATCTTGTTTGTGCACTGTGTCATTTTTCTTTGCTCGACTTGTCTTATGCTGAATTTTTCTGTATGATATTCAATTTCTATTGTCCTGTTAGGTCATGTACTATTATACCGTATGCTCTCTGTACAGCACTGCAGACCTTTTGGGCAGCTTATAAATAAGAGATAATAATAATAAGTAACAATACTTTTGCATACAAACTAATTGACAGTAGGTGCAAGAATACAATAGAACAGAACCTGCATTTGACAGGATAGATAAATTAATTTGGGTTTGGGTGAAATACTGTTTGTAGTATAGGATATGCATAACAATGGTAGCAAGCCATTAAAATATGTACCAAATTCAACAAAAGACATGATTTAGTATTAGTTTACTGGATGCTAAAAACAGAAAACAGAGTGAAGTATATCAATTTAAAAAGAACCCAGGTGTATGATGGGGGGAACATGCTTCAGGAGAGCTGTGCAACCAGTTGCAAAGAGGAATTCTGGAACTGGGCTAATACTAGGAGAAAAGGAAATTAAATACCGTAAGGAAAAGGTAAGTGAGGGGGGTGAAATTTAAGGAAATAGATAAATAAGTGACTAAGAGACAATTTATGCACTGATATAAGAAGGAAGGAGAATGAGAAAAATAAGGGAGTTGTGGAACTGGAGTGAAATATGCTAAGATCATTGAATGCAGTCTTCTGTAATGAGTTTTTTGTACAAATTCTTAAACACATTAATACTAAGAATTCTAGAGTACATTAGACAAACATATGGCGATTGTTAACACTTGGATGTAAAATTTAAAAACCACACACACACATACAAAACATTCAAACACACAAAAGTGACAATAACTCTCGTGATTCAATTTCAGATATAAATAAAGCTGTAACAAGTGTTTTTGTAGGAGAAAAGTTGAAATATTGAAAGAGATGATCCTTGGGATTTTGTGGGTTGACTTGAAGTTTTCACTCTTTCCACCATAAACTTTTTCATGTGGTTAATCGTACCACAAAAGTAGGATAATTGCTTCTTAAAGGGGGCAGCTCAACAGAATGGGAAATGGGTTTCATGAACAAGCAGGCACACTTGTCCAAATAAAAAGCAGAGAGGATCTGTGAGCACAGATCACTTCTGGGGGTATATTTACTAAACTGTGGGTTTGAAAAAGTGGAGATGTTGCCTATAGCAACCAATCAGATTCTAGTTAGCATTTATTTAGTACATTCTACAAAATGACAGATAGAATCTGATTGGTTACTTGCTATATGCAACATCTCCACTTTTCAAACCAGCAGTTTAGTAAATATACCCCCTGAAGCTCAGACAGAAGGTAGTATCAACATTTTTAATCCCTGCTCAAAACCCACTTTTTAGAGATAGAAGGCAATAATTACAGCAAATGATTATTCCTTCATACACAGTGATGCAATAATTCCAAGGGGAAGATCTACTAAAGTATAGTGTATTGTGAGGTTTGCAAACTGCCAAACTTTTGGTGCGGTTTGCAAATACAAAGTCCAGGATTAATCATCCTGTAGTTTGGAGGTTGAAATCTCAAAATGCATCCGCAATGTGTCAGATTGCAAACCTCTAAACTGCATAGATTGTACCCAGTGTAACTGGTCCGCTTGTCTTGAAACGTACCCTATGCCCTTACATAAACTAAACAACCCATCCTGCTCAGCATTGGAGTCAGTCCTCAACTACATAACACTGTTCCAATGCTGACTAGCACAGGGTTCCTCCTGGTACCCCTGATTACAGGCTACAAGGGTAAAAATGTTTAGCGTGACAACCTGTTGTGGCACTACATGTGCCAGCATGTATTGACAACCCATGAGTGCTACTGAGTTATGGTGCTTGTAGAACAACAAGCCCAGCATCAACATATTTACGATGGTGTCTAATATAAACGACCCTTAAAAAAATTAAAGATATAATGTGAGCCAAAAATGATATCTCTCTTTTGGTCTGTCATGATCCTAATGGGAAGCTTGTAATCTATATGATATAAAACAAATAAATAGAAAAAACTTAAAGGAGAGAATGAAACGCTCCTGAGGTGCACATGTTACTAAATAACGATAGCTCAAGTGAGCACGATTAGCAAATAGCCTGCACGACAATCAGGAGTGGCTTACTAGGGTGATCAACCAATCATTACTAGCCGATCTGTGCTTGGCTAAACTCAGCCAATCAAGGATGGCAATTCTGTCATTGGCCAAGCCAGCCATCAAATAGCATGAAACCCTGTGGCTTGATGAAATCACAATTTAGTAAATCTCCCCTCAAAAGTTTTGTAGATAAAATTGGCCATGTTCACTCTGCAATACTCCAGGAATCATGCACCATTTTCCTTTAAAGTGCAGAAATGCAAAATGCTTGCAATATACATTGTAATCATTTCTAAAACTGGGGATAATTGTTAAAAAAAGTTGATGAAATTTACAAGTTTTAAAGAATATGAGTAGGTCTGATAGTGAAATGCTTAATGTTACAAATAATCATACATCCACTGTCAATACAGTTGAATTACTGAAATGCCATAAATAGCATATTTGGTTATTGCAATATCATAATTTAATAGGCATGAGTGCTAACATAATACATTTGTTGCTGCGACACAAGTCATTATTTCTGTGTATGGTTTTCCTCCATTACTACATGTAATTCATCAGGAGATGTGATGAATGACACAGTCTCTAGATGTAATTACATCCTATAATTACAGCCGACTCATCTAGTGGTGCTTCTCTGGCAGGGCTGCAGGCAAAATAATTAGGGCCTTGATTAAAAAAAGTTTTTATAAGCATGTCGAGCAGAGTGGACTTTTAGAGCCCAATTACTAGAGCTGAAGGTCACATATCAAAGCAATTGAAAATACTTGGTAATATAACCTTAGTTTAAATTGTGTCTAATATGAAGGTGTACAGATGTCATATTTTGTCTATAAAATAGATAATTATGAAAACAAGAATATAGAATGTTATGAGTTGATATAACGGCATACTGCATGACTTTGTTATTACCTCTTACAGAACATAAGTGTGTATAAAAAACAAAAGCAGCACCACTGATGGAATGCAAATGTGAACTTTATGCTATAGCACCATAAGCTTTCAGGTGCATGCAGTACTGTTTGCCAAGTGCAATAAGCTAATAGAAGTTGACGTTTAAATAGACTGCCAAAGAGAGGCTGAGGTGGACTAACAATGATCGCATCAGCCGGGTAGCAAATGGATGCATGTCTAGATTGATACAACAAAATTTCATAAACAAATAAAAGTAATAGCACTATTTAGTAGTAGTAATCAAAACCAAAAGAAATACTAGTAATTGCCCACAATTAAGTATAGCATCAATCTCAGGGTTTAGTACCAATATCAATATCAGGTTCAGTAGGATCAAAATAATTGAAAGGAATAACATAATGAAACAAGAAAATAACAATTAAGTTAAAATCATGAGTAAGGAGTCTTAGATGTGTTTAGGAATTTTGTCTGCAACTTCTGCCTGTACATTTGTTCCTTGTGTAGTGCACAGGCATACGCTTGATGAAGCCAGGTAGAGAACAAACTGACACTAACATTGTCTCATATTCAGATACAGAAGCCTAAGCTTTAGGGATATTGGATCCAGGAATTTCCTTTCTACCACCCCTGACATAGAATACCTGTGAATGAGAACAAACAAGATGCCACAAGCTGCCTAACGACTGATGCCCTCCACTCTCATTTGAGCCAAACAACACAGAAACTCATACATTTTAGAGTTATATGTGTCAAAAAGAAGTCACAGCTGTATTTAGTAAGCTTCCGCAATATGATGGCAAAGAAGAGCATTGCTAGATGCCAGCTTCAGAATGACCAAAACCATTACTTTGTTATGTTCTTCCACCCCCGGCACTCTGGGCACCCCACCCACCTTCCCCAGGCTTTGCATAAAGCACCCTTTAACAATGGTGGTGTCATGAGCTTCAACTGCAACTTAAAATGGGTATCCCCATGAACATTCTTTGTTCCACCAAAGGCTGCTGACTGAGTGCACAAGAAAATACGAGGTAGATTTATCAAATTTTCTGAAAAGGAAAAGTAAAGGTGATGCTAGAATCTGATTACCAACCAATCAGATTCTAACTATCATTGTCTAAAATGCACTAGATAAATGTTAGTTATAACCTAAGTAGTTGCTAAGGGGTACATCTCCACTTTTCTTTGTTAGAGGGTTTGATAGAAGAATAGAGGCACAGACAAAAGGAAAAATCACAAGATAAAACAGGAAAGGAGAAAAACAGAAATAAAGCCAACTTTACAAGTCAGAAATAGATGTAACCATTTGGAGGGGGGGGGGGGGGTGAAAAATAAACAAATTAAATAAAAAGATCTACAATGTAACAAACCCTTAGCAAAAATTCCAAATTCAGCAACAGTTCTGTTTAGCAGATCCAGCAGCTTTCTTCCCCTTTCATTTCTGACCTTCTTTTATGCCCTTTTGACTCATGCCCAGGCCCAGCACCTAACTTTTGTTTCAACCCCCCTGGCTGTTCCTAACCCCTTCCTACTATATACTTCATCCTAGCAGCTATTTTAAATCCCCCCCACACACACACCTTTCACCCACCTTGTTTTTTAGTAGAAACTGTGGCAATATACACCGATCAGCCACAACATTAAAACCACCTGCCTAATATTGTGTAGGTTCCCCTTGCGCCACCAAAACAGCTCTGACCCATCGAGGCATGGACTCCACATGACCTGTCCTCTGAAGGTGTTCTGTGGTAGATGGCAGCAAGACATTAGCAGCAGATCCTTTAAGTCCTGTAAGTTGCGAGTTGCGGTCTCCATTGCTCTGACTTGTTTTTCCAGCACATCCCACAGATGCTCGATCAGATTGAGATCTGGGGAATTTGGAGGCCAAGTCAACACCATGAACTCTTTATCATGTTCCTGAAACCATTTCTGAACATTTTTTTCAGTGTGGCAAGGTGCATTATCCTGTTGTAAGAGGCCACTGCCATCAGGCAACACCATTGCCGTGATGGTACATGTCAAAGTAATATCCACATGAATGCTAGGACTAGCAGAACATTGCCTAGTGCATCATCCGCCGGCTTGCTTTCTTCCCATAGTGCATCCTGGTGCCATCCCTTCCCAGGTAAACGATGGACATGCACCCGGCTATCAACATGATGTAAAAGTAAATGTGATTCATCAGACCAAGCCACCTTATTCCATTGCTCTATTGCTCAGTTCTGGCACTCACATGCTCATTGTAGGCGCTTTTGGTGGTGGACAGGGGTCAGCATGGACACTCTGACTGGTCTGCGACTACGCAACAAGCTGCGATGCACTGTGTGTTTTGACACCTTTCTATAATAGTCAGCATTAACTTTTTCAGCAATTTGTGCTACAGTAACCCTTCTGTGGGAATGCACCAGATGGGCTACCCTTCACTCCCAACGTGCATCAATGAGCCTTGGGCGCCTATGACCCTGTCACCCAAGGGCAGGCTGGGCTTGGGTCTAGGGGAAATTTACCCCTGGGCTGGTCTCATAATGGGCTACCTTGGGCTGGGTCACTGGGCCACCTGCATTTTTTTTGTCCCTATAAAATGCTCCTAATAGGCTACTGAGTCGAGTTTTGCCCTTTGGGCTAAAATATGCCCGGCCTCCCCTGCTGTCACCATTTCACCAGTTGTTCTTCCATGGACCACTTTTGGTATGTATTAGCCACTGCATACTGGGAACCTAGTCTAGCCATCATAATTTGTCCCTTGTCAAAGTTGCTCAGATCCTTAAGCTTGCCCATTGTTCCTGCTTCCAACGAATCTACTTCAAGAACTGACTCTTCATTTGCTGCCTAATATATCCCACCCCTTGGCAGGTGCTATTGTCACTAGATAATCAATGTTATTCACTTCACTTGTCAGTGGCTTTAATGCTGTGGCTGATCAGTGTACATTTCTAGTGATAATCTCCTTTAAGTGTTCCAAGCCAATTCTCTGCTATTTCTGTGCATTGTATAGAAAGTAGCTAACTCATTGTTTTTCTAATGAAAACTGTACTTTTTTTCAAAGAATGAGATATGAATCTACGGAACACATTAGTATAATGTAATACATCTACTTCAGTATTATAACAAATTACAGCAGCCAGGTAACATTTTGTATTGCAAGCAACAAAACACATGACCCAGTTTATCTTTGTAACCTCCTTGAATTTCCAATGATATACAGTCATTGCAGAATTATTTCAGTATAATGTAGCCATATATAGATTTAATATGAAGGACCTCAACAGGATAATTATTTTATTTTCTCAGTCTGAGGCAAATATACAGTATGACAAAATATAAGTAATAAAGCTACTGGAGGTATGTTAATTGCTACTCTCAATTTAAGTTATTTCCAGCTTTTGAAAACTGAATAATGAGAATGTGTCAAGTAATAAAAAGGAAAAACTGCAACCAAGTTTTAGGTTTGTTCATTATTAATACCCTGCATTTCTCCCCTGGTGTGAAAGCTTAAAAATGGTATTAAGTTATATAGCAGAAATAATTCACTAGAGGGAAAAAGCCTAATCATCTAAATAAAAAATACATAGAAATTCTATTTGCAAACAATGTGTCTCAGAGATTCCAGAGAGAGAACAAATAAGGAAAAAAATAATAATTAGTACAAAAAAGTTTGCAAATTAATACAGGATGATGATAATAAATTCAGCAACATTTTATTCTACTAAAAAGTCATCCAGGATGATCATAATACAATCGATCTGCAAAAATATCATCAAAGCAAAATCAGAATAAGAAATGAGACAGCAATCAATACACATGTTGCTTAATCTGAATTTTCAAATCAATACATATTTGTAACTGTGTTTTTCTAAGGGCATAAAAACACTTCTTGGGTGTGTGTGTGTGATCTGTCTGCTTGTGTTATGTAACATTTTAAAGTTACTCTGACAATAGAATAAATAACAGCCTTGAAGAACAGTCACACCCGGATACATAACCCTCATAACCCTCATACAACAACTTGTTTCCAAAACTTTCCAAAAAAATCAATTTATTTAAAATGAACATTTTTTTCTGCCTGCTTTCAAAGCACCCTATTTTTTTCTGACTATAGTATTGTGTCTGTATACTTTATGATAGATATAGAGAACAATTATGAAAAGAGAAAAATCATAAAGACCTTTATGAAGGGTGTTAGAATACTCCATATATTTAATACTCAAAATACTGTTTTTTCTTTTCCTTTTTTCCAATGATCCACATATGAGGAAATTGGTACTACCTCAGTATTTTAATTCATTCTATTAAATAGTTAAAGTACTAAAACATTGTTGAATCGCATCTCATAGAGGACTGAGCAAAAATAAGCAGTGATTTATTTAATGTATTACCCAAAAGTATGCATATCACATGAGGCTATGACGGGACACAAAATGTAATTATCCATATAAGTTTTAGCATTAGTCAAATAACACTTATCCGCACTTTAGAACTATAAGTTAATTCATTATAAGTAGATTGGTGCCAATTTTTAAAATCAGCTCAATGTTATCTGAATGGCTAACGTTGACACACATTTAGTGCCTCATTGGCGCTGGTTCTTACCATTTATACCTTGATTCTCTGTATGACTGACAACAAGCTGGTTTAATGTTATGTTGAGCTAATACTGCAACATATGTGATATATTTAGTTAATTGTGTCCAGTTACAAATATAGAGATTTAAGGGTCTATACAATTGGCATACTCACATTTTGCATGTGCTTATACCTCTTAGTATGAGTTTTATAAATCTTTTCCATTTAATCACACTTTGTATATCAATACTTTTTAGTATGTTTATGATTGTGATGCAATATAGAGAAAGGAGATTAATAACTTTACCACGTGACGTTTTTGTTCTTTTGTATAACTGTAGAAGTCTTTTCTGATACTAGGCCTTATGGACACTACTAATAATTTATTTGATGCAGAGACATTCTGTTAGACTAGCTCCAATTTGTTTTATGTTTAAAACTAACTTAATGTCTTCTGATTGGATAAGGCGCACATACCTTCAGCAGCTCTATTGCACAGCCTCTTCTTATTCATATTGTTAATCAAAGTTTTACTGACAATGGGCTGCTGCACATGGTGTTGTTGAATTAGTATTGCATCATATGTGTTATACTCATCTAACTGAATTCAGTTACAATTACAGTATACAGATTTGTCTCTTAGACTAAAACTAATTGTACACTTGTACTTTGTATGGTCTTATATTTCTGACTATAAGTTTCAGAAACTTTTCTTTATTCAATTATATTCTGTATATAACAATTTGATACCTAAGAAGGAACATTTTTATCTTATATATTATGAGCAGTTTCTCTTAACCCTTACAGTGCCTATAAACATTTAAGGGCCTGAAACTATTTTATGTATTTTGACTTTTGGAAAAAAAACTAGTGTTATTTTTATGGCAACAGTGTATATATTGTAATATTTATAAGTGTATTTGTATCGACTGTGAGTATATGATCAACACTGAATTGTAGATATATCGGTCTAAGTTCTAAAGATCTGTATATAACTTGTTATGTAATATAACTATAGGATTTTATGTGGAAATAGGTTGCAATGCTGTTTGTTTTTTTATTGTGGCATGTTGCATTGACTAAGCATTTGCTACTTAACGTATACATTTGTGTTAATTAAGTCTCCTATTTAAAGTGCTCTTTAATAGTCTGAACTCCCCTCCTGACAAAGCCCTATGATGAAGTGCATTGAGTGTGAATTTTGAATGCTAATATTTGCCGCTCGTGCCTGTGAATTCAGACCTTGACAGAATAGTTACATCATATAATTTCTTCTGTGATATCCCTGTTTTTATACTATTTCTAATAATAATAATAATAATAGCAGTATATTATAAACATGTCAAACTTTCTACGCCACAATATTTATAGACCATATAGTTAAGAAAGATATATATTGTTTTAACTGTAGCAAAACATGATCAAATTGATCTGTTCACTAGTATCTAAAGAACCTTTGGTCTTCTTTTCTCTATGTCTTTACTAGACAGCCCCCCTGCATTTTGCTTTTCACTCTCATCCCTCCACAGAATGACTGTGACATCCTTTTTTCACTTAAATCTATATTTGTGCTTCGTGGTTGATTATTATCTGCTACTTTAAACACTGTCCTCTTTGTGAATCCACTTTTAGATTATCTTGAATCTCTTCCTATCTCTCTGGATGGACCTTTAATATGTTGAATGCCAGCCCTACCCTTTTACCTTATCCTCTCGCAGTGAGTGTGCTCAAAGACTGTATATTTGGAACACTCCATTCCTCAGTCTACAACCATGGTCAAGGTCTGTTTATTCACTCCTTTGGGTTTCAGTGTCATATTCCGACTGCTTTGCCATGTTTTCTATGTCATGTCCTCATACTGTTTAAAACTCAACATTGAAAAAACTGAACTTCATATGATTCCATTATCTACCTTTTCTCCTGTCTGATATAACAATCACATTTGATAACATTCCAGTCCCTCTAGCTCCCTATGTTTGCTGTTTAGGGATCATATTTTGACTCTCATTCACTCTTTGCATTCATTCTCTGTCAGCTGCCTACTACCTTCAGCTTTAAAATATCTCTCATATCTGAACCTTTATCATGTATGATAGGTGCACACTCTAACCATATCCCAGCTGGAATATTGTACTACTCTTCTCTGTGTTCTACCACTGAACATATTGGATACACTCCTACAATTATGAATTCCTCAACTCAACTGATTAATTCCTTATAATCATTTTTTCTGATATTCTTCCAGATTTTCTCTCAAACTGCACATATTTTCTGGAAATGTGTTCCCCATTACCCCAGAAATGCAATGAGTCTCCAACCTTTTAAATACCCATCTCTTCAGATAAGCATAAAATATGACTTCTTCATATCAATACATTAACAATCTACATATGTAGTCTATCCCAGGACCCTGCCTTCCTCTTGTTTATTCTTATCCTCTTGTATTTCTCTGTCTTTCTACTTTATACATTATTATTGCAGTACCGTGTTAGCCAGAAAAATCTATGGGATGTTAAATACTTTCAGTATTATAGGAGTGATACCTTTATTGGCTAACCAAAAAAAAAATGATTATATTTGCTAACTGTCACAGCACATAGGCCCCTTCATTGTAAACTTGCCTGATGAAGGGGCCTCCGTGCTCTGAAAGCTAGCAAATATAATCAATTTGTTTTGATTAGCCAATAAAGGTATCACTCCTATAATACTTTTTTGACACAAAAGTATTTAACATCACATACTTTATACATTAGTACTCATAAGACACATTGGAAGGTTATGATACTATTGATTGAAAAAGTTGTGACAAATTATTTGTTTTTTTAGTATTTGGAAAATTCAATAAAATTTAATTAAAAGAGAAAGGAAAACTCAAATAAGGAATAGCCTGCACAATGGAATTCATAACATTGAATTTACATGTACGAAAATATATAAATCTGTGTTACAATTGTTTTTCCATTTAACTCAAGCTGATGAATATAAAGATCTCTTTATATTGCTTTCTGGTCCATTAAACCAGGGCACATTGTGGTAAAAGCACCTCTTTATCTTCAAGATGAACAAACTGATACGATCCAAATGTATTAGTACAAGTGAATTCCCAAATCCCTCACTCTGTTGGAAAGTGTCCTATATTATTCAACAATTTACATTTTGTTCTTCAAATAAAAATACATTTATGCATTATGTACAGTGTTAAGAAGTAATTTTCTCTAGTAATATCACTCATTCATCTACTAAAAACGAGCTAATGGAGCACAAAGTGTCAAAGCTTTGCCATCTGCATTTTAGACATTTATGCTCTTGCAAACAAATATCTGAACTGTTATAGATTGGAGTATTGGCCAGTTATATAAGTCTATTTAAAATAAGGGGAGGATCATTTGAATCTAGTTTGCAATTTTTAAAATTTTAATGGTTTTCAGTTTATGTTAAAATTGGCTTATTTAGAAACAGAAATGGTAAAGTAAAAATGTTTATCTACATTTGTGAATAAAACAAAAAGAAAGGGCACTCCTAGTTTAGTATGTCATATAACTTGTTCAAGTGAAAAGCAGCATACAATTAAAAAGAAATGGTAATTTTATCTGTTGAAGACTTGATTGAAGCCAATCACCAGTATCAATGAAGAGTCAATCACAACCAGGGGTCAGTGTCTTGTGCTGCAAATAAAACACAGACCCAAAAACAACCACACATGTGTGAAATCTTAATAAAAACTATTCTAAAATATCAATTAAAATCCCTTACAATGAGTAAAAACCACAAAGACTTATCTGGACTTTATGGCAGCTCCATTTCCCTGTGTAAAGTCTCCCTTAGCCAGATGGGAATGATGGTGCAGCAAGGACTCCGAAGCTGATTACGTCCTGATGTATGAATGTCAGTGCCAATCATGTACCGAGAGGGCATGCATCCTACACATTTAGTTATTTGATCCTAGTCGATGAAGTTAGAGTAACGAAACACGTACGTAGCTACTCTCTAAACGTGGACCAGTCCCCCCCCCCACCATTCAGTACCCTCAGGCACTACTTTACTGAATCATCTGTTTAGTTTCATTTAATGTGCTTTCAGTTGTAATTTTAAGGCAGAAATCACAATTATAAACACCAATAAATGTGCAATGTATGCATATTTATTAGGATGTCTGAGCACATCAGGAAATAGAATTTATTACTACCTCCCACAGCATTCTACAGAACCCATGTGTTGGGGGGTATTAATATAATATGTTGACTGGTGGAGGCATTACCGTTATTTTGGGACTGCTGTGAGGGGCTTTAATCTTATGAGGGGATTAGTGTGGTAAGGTTAATGTAATGTGGGGACTGGTAGGAGTTATTAATATACTTTTGGAGCTATTAATGCAATATAGCATCTCTGTATAAATGTATAGGATATTCATTTGATGTTGGAGGGTTGGTTTTGGGAAATAGTCCAGTGTATTAAATGTGAATTATGAATTATTTATTTATTGTTCCACTGAGTATTTTTCCGCGGGAAGAAATTTTAAGAGGGGCATTGCCTGATGTGGGGGTGAATACAGATAATTTTGTTTCTGGTGCACAAATAGAGAGAGAGGAGGTTGGTTAAGTCCTAGGCACATTTCCTGTCCTGCATAGCTTGGTCATTCATCATCTAGCCATGGCACACACTGGTCTACTCAATTGGAATATACCTCTGGTGTAAAAGTGTCTGCCAGTCACTGGCTATCATCTGGTTCAGCTCGGTCATGGGATTGGGGGAATTACAGTCATCCGTTATCCCTTTCATCCCAGAAAAAAAGGTAAACGTGTTAACTCAACCGGCATTGCATCTTGGCTGTGTTTTACTGGCTAGCAGGTAAATATGGCTATATTATTCATAGAAACATAATAGAGATAAGAAGGCTGATGTCTTTCTCATAACAGGTGGGTGTCCTATATAACACACTGCAATTTTAATAACTGCACAATCACTTGTTTGTGGAGTCATTAGACTTCAACAGTTCTGTACATAAATAACATGTTTGCTATATATACCATATCTCAAATTTCAAGAGTATAGTTATACATTGCGCGGTTTAACGATTTTAGGTGAAAAAAAAATGGAATACCCCCTCTAAGAACCCAACTTGCACAGCTAAAATCTTGGTTATAACTGTGTGCTGGGGGATTTTTTTCTTTGTATTTGTTCTCTGCTGGATAAATCCCACCCTTTCAAGCACCTGCTATGAACCTGTAAATTGATTGAGCAACTTCCACTATTGCTTGTTTGAGAGGCATGCTATGGTGTGAGCAGCTGAAGGGGAGTGCTGGCGCCATATTGCCTTTGGAGGTTTTTGGAGTACCTCTTGGTAAGTTAGCTCTGAATTTAAAAACACATATATGTTTGGCCTAAAAATAGGGACTCTCATTGTTTAGAGTTAGGACCACCCTTTTAGCAGAAGCACCATGAAGTGGCGGGTGGCTTACCATGCATTTGCAAATATGTGCAACTGAGATTTCTGCATTTTTATTTACAAATAGAAATAGCAACTCTTTTGCTGATTATAACAGGAGGGATTTGTTTCTCTGTATTTGTTCCTTGCTGTATAAACCCCACCCTTTCAAGCACCTGCAATGAATGTATAAATTGATTGAGCAACTTCCACTTCTGTTTTAAAAGTCTTGCTGTTATTAGTTTTTATTAAAAAAAAACCCATTATGGTGGCAGGAAGGTCAACATTCATATAAGTGAAGCAATATGAACAATAAAAAATTATTATTTGAATGATTCTATAAACCTCATGATGAATACCCTTATATAAGAATATATACCCCTTTATATTTGTGTTATCTTCATTTAGTTTTAAGCAAATGTTCCTTTGAAAAACTGGATTTCTTAACACAAGTATACACTGCTATATGACTCAGGTTAGGCAAAAATAAATCTGAAACTTATAAAGAAGTGTTATATTTGAAATACCTGTCTGGCTTTCCAAGCAATTACTTATAGACAAAATGCATATCAAATAACAGTGACCTTTTTCAACAAATAGAATCATGCAAAATATATGCCATGAAAAAGAAGATGACATAAGATTATCACAATAAAAGTTAAATTTACTGTGGAATTTGAAGTAAATATGACCTTTCAATATTTTAAATTTAGCTCTCTGAGTAGAAGAAAAAATACGTCTGAGAGATGCCTTGTGTGGAAATTGACTCTGATAACATCAATATTATGATTTCATCCTCTTCCTCATCAGTGTGATCCATGTCTATATTTCTGGGCCTGGGGATAGATGTTAGGTACATATTGTGAAAAAGGGAGCTTGGCTGAAGGGGACAATATTGCCATCTTTTCTACCTATTGGTACTTCACTTTGGACTTTATGTCAAGATGCAGTTCGGTGCTTCTATCATTATACCCACAAAATTGTCTTTCTTTCCCTAATTGATATCTTGCTTGCACAATATTTAGCCAAGGAAAAGTTTTCAATCATCCAACAAGAAACAACATCGCACATATAGTACAAAAAGTACAAGTTTTTTTTGTCAGAAACAGAGATAGTATTTGGCCTGCAATATTTGAAATATTATCCTGGTTATAAAGCAACAAAGAGATGAGAAGCAGGAGGAAATGAAGGATGGGGGTTTAGAATAACTTGAGCTTGCTGCTTGTCATTCTAATGATTAGAGAGAGTACATGATTACCTCTTAGACAAGAAGGATATTTTGGGTCTAGTGATACCTGCACCTATCTGTTCCACAGGCACAGCCCTCAAAGTTGTACCCATCCAGACACTAAACAACCATTCAAGCTGATTAGTACTATCACTGTCAAACTCTCCTCCATTATTACCATTACCAATATAGCCAAACCAATTGTCAGATGAGCTATTACAAGATTTAGTCTATTTTATAGTGTTATTTAACGTAGCTGTTGCTGCTGCCAAATCAGAACCATCCCTTCTTGTAATACCATAGTCACAACACCACTGATAGTACTTATATCTTTGCCGGTGAGCGATGAAAAACAAAGTACACATGACTGCAGGCAAGTCAATGATGGTGCATTTTGCTTTTGAGCGCTTTTGAACTGCAGAAATTTCATAACCACCCAAGTAATGAATGAAATGGTTTTAGGATGCAAGCACTGGTGTTGCACAGTGGAAAAAAACAATGAAAACAAAAGCTATCATTTAAAAATATATTTCTTATTAGCTAATTTTGCTTCTAGGGTCCTGTCAAAAGGGCAAGATAATACATGCAATGCAATGATTTCTGCCTTATAATACTGCTGCATTTTTGCAGCTTTCATTATAGATGCTTTGAACATTGCAGCAAGAGAAAAATAAATGAACATTGTAAAAAGCTAAACCAATAGAACAGTACTATATGCCTTGTTCAGCTGAATTGGAAATGCATAAAGTCTTTGCAGACAATGAACAATCTGCCAGTTCCAGAAAATAATGTATGTAGAAATAATTATTTTGTGTAAGAGGTTGGCTCAAGATGAATGATATGTTCTGACAGTGCTTAGAAGAAAAATAAAGACAATAAAGTGATATTTGATCACTGTAATAAATGATAGGCTGAATACTGTATTTTGTTGGCTGTGCAGGCTGAGCATATGGTTAGTTGACATATTAAGAACAAAGGGGTAATATTATCCTTTAGCAAGCATACAGATGGTATGCTGAATTACTCAGAGTACTTGATCTAATCTTATTTCATGAATGAAAACTAAGCTCTCCCATGACATTGCGTAGTAATGAAAATTTTACTTCTTTCACTATTTTATATTAACATTTAAAATCAGATGTTCCAGGGGAAAAAAAGACAAACAAATTAGAAATGGTTGTAGAGCAGTAATATTAAGTACATATAACTACAAGTAATGCAATATAATCTAAATGCCTAAGTAAATGAGGGACACAGGTGTGGCTTATGCGTTAAATATGCAAATATCATGGTCAAGGTCATATATTAAAATGATGGATTGTCCTGGTTATTTTGAATTATGAATGCAAAAAGAGACCTTAGTGACTTTAAAAGAGGGGTGATCGTTTGGCCGCGTTTGTCTTCAGTGATAAAAACAGCTAAACTTTCCAAAGTTTATTGACTAACGGTATCTAAGGTACTATGGGCATGAAATGCTGATGTAAAATCATCATGGCAACAACGGCAGAAGCACACACTCCCGGATTGGGATATCCTTGGATTATATCAAGATGCAAGGCAAAACTGACGATCAGCCACAGACATTTTGAATACAAATTTCAGTTCCTCTTATTACTTAAACCTTAAACCTTATTACTTATTACCTTAAACCTTAAACCTCTTATTACACCAGGCAATATACATTTGCAAGTTTACTGGTGCAAAGAATAATGGACTACTAAACATTAGAGAAAGGGGATTTGGTCAGTTGAATCATCATTCCTTGTTCTCAATAAATAGACCAATTCATCATCATCATCATTTATTTATATAGCGCCACTAATTCTGCAGCACTGTACAGAGAACTCATTCACATCAGTCCCTACCCCATTGGAGCTTACAGTCTAAATTCCCTAATATAGACACACACTCATGCACAAAAACAGACAGACAGACAGAGAGGGAGACAGACAGACAGAGAGGGAGACAGACAGAGAGGGAGGAAGAGAATAGGGTCAATTTTGATAGCAGCCAATTAACCTACCAGTATGTTTTTGGAGTGTGGGAGGAAACCGGAACCCCCGGAGGAAACCCACACAAACACAGGGAGAACATACAAACTTCACACAGATAAGGCCATGGTCGAGAATCGAACTCATGACCCCAGTGCTGTGAGGCAGAAGTGCTAACCACTAGGCCCCTGTGCTGCCAATTCACCTTTAGTCCCAATTTACAGATCTTGTTTGTTTCCAACATTGTATGGTTCTGGAATGCATTTTGTTGGCATTTCCACAGAAGGAAAGATCCATGTTATTGCTATTTTATAGCATTAATTCATCTTCACATCGTGTTGCATCGTTTCTCTCCTGAGGAGAGGGTATCATCCTTGATTACAATGCAATAATCCACAGTGCTCATGTGCTTGCCAAGTTGTTTGATGAACATGACACTTATGTTATCCAAATCTATATGTCATGGACTTCTCAGATATGAACTCAACCAAACATTTATTGGGTGTCCTGGAAAGACACCTAAGACATTTTCCACTGACATCAACCAGATGTCAGTTTAGTGACTTTCTCATGGAAGTGTCACGGTTGCCTAGAATACTTGGATCCTGATTTGCCAATTTTTATGCTACTCCTTTCTGAGGCACGGAGTCTAACATAGCGGATGGTCTTCTCCAGGGACCCTCACTAGAAGGTTTGGATTTAGCTGCCTCCACTACGCATGACGTGGCCATCTTCGGGAGTATTTGGTGATACTTTCAGGAAAAAGGCAACGGGAAGATCACAGAAGAAATAGTATTCTGTGGACGGTGGGAGGATTTTCACTGGAATGGTGGAAGATAAGATAGTCTGCGGTCCACGGGGTTGATACCACTAGAGTGGTGAGAGGAGGAATAGTCTGCAGACTGCAAAGTAGTTACCATTGGAATGGTGGAAGATGTAGTAGTAGTAGTAGTAGTAGTAGTAGTAGTAGTAGTAGTAGTAATTGGCGAAGGCTAGAAAGAGTTGAATAGATATATGGCCGTTGGAGGTGGCCATTCTAAGATGGCTTGAACTTTATCTGGATCCATTTGTAGAACTGACCCAGAGGCAAAGTAGCCTAGAAAGGGAATTTAAGGAAGTTTAAAGGAGAATTTTTTGAGCTTACAAAAGAGTTAATTCCATCGAAATCTGGAGAGAACCTCCGCCACATGTTGATGATGAGAGTGAATGTCCTGGGAAAAGATCAAAATGTCGTCTAAGTAGACAGCGAGGCACACATAAAGGAGATCTCAGAAAACCTCATTCACAGAACTTTGGAAGACAGTGGGGGCATTACAAAACCCGAATGATATGACAAGATATTCATAGTGATCATCTCGCGTGTTAAAACCGACTTGCACTCATCGTCAGCTTTGATCCTAATAACGTTATAGGCCCCAAGGAGATTCAGTTTTGTAAAAAAGTTCAGTGATTAAAGGAAAGGGATAACGGTTCTTGATTGTTATAGCGTTGAGGCCATCGTAGTCTATACAGGGTTGTAATGTTCCATCATTTTTTTGGGCGAAAAGGAAAATCCGCTCCTGCGGGAGATGTAAATGGTGTGATAAAACCACGCTGAAGGTTTTCCTTAACATAGTTAGACATTGCTTTGGTCTCGGGCAATGATAGAGACAAACCCAACCCCTAGGAGGGATCTTGCTAGGCTGTAGGTCTATGGGACAATCCCATGGTCGGTGAGGTGGTAGACATTCAGAACAAGCTTTGTAGAACAAATCTGTAAAGGAAGAGTATGGGGTAGGAAGACCAGGTGGATAGGAAGATCTAGGCGAGGAACTAACACTAACAGGGTGGACTTGGGTGAGGCATTTTAGAGAGCATGCAGAACCCCAGGAGCGAATCTGAGGTGTTACCCAAATCAGTTAGGGGAAGTGCAGTTGAAGACAAGAGAGTTCCAAGATGAGAGGGCTGGTAGAAGATGATAACACTAAGAATTAAATCAGTTCTTGATGCAAGGCCCCTACTTATAAAGTGAAAGGTAGGGTGCGCTCAGTAATAGTTCCGTTGGCAATTCGTGATCCATCTATTGCTGTAATAACAATAGAATTTTCCATTGGAACAACTGGCAGAGACCACTGTAGGACTAGAGAATGAGACACAAAGTTCCCAGCTGTCCCCAAATCCAACAACGCGCAGGAAGTGAAGGGGCCAGATGGTCCGCATAAGGTAACTGTTTCCCATTTTCTTAGGACAGGAATTAAGCATGTGTCCTAGATCAGCGCAGGAGATGCATAGTTTTGTTTTTTTAGTCTTTATTTTTGTACCTCAGGGGATAAACGAGATCCTCCTAAATCCATGGGTTCCTCCGAAGGTCCATGAAGTGTGGTGCCAATCTAACTGATGTCGAAGAGGAGTCTCCTTTTCAGAGGATCTCTCCTGGAATCTCAGGTCCACTCTGTTATATAGAGAGATTAATGCATCCAGGGTAGAGGGCAGTTCCTGGGAGGCCAAAATATCCTTGATTTTGTCGGATAACCCTTGCCAGAAGGTGGCCATCAGGGAATCGTTGTTCCATTGGAGTTCGGAAGATAATGTGCGGAACTGAATGACGTACTGCGCCACAGAACGAGATCCCTTTAAATAGAGGATGCTGCAGACTGCAGAGGTGACCCAACCAAATTTGTGAAAGATCTTCCGAAAGGCAGCAATAAACGCTGTGCTGTCTCCAAGAAGCACATCATTTCGCTCCCATAAGGGAAGACCCACGCCAGGACTTGTCCAGAAAGTAAGGAAATTATGTATGCCACTTTACTACAATGCGTAGGAAAATTTTTGGGGCTGAAGTTCAAATTGAAATGAGCATTGATTAAGAAAGCCCCAACAGGACTTTGGGTCTCCAGCAAACTTAGAGGGAGATGGTAGACCCAGGGTAGATGCTGAGGAGGCAGCGGGAACTCAGGAGTAGGGGCTCAGCCGGAGGATCAGTAACAGGAGGAGGTGCTACCACCTGCAGTGAATCCACAGGGATAACCAAGGCTTGGAAACACTGCAGCAGTTTACGCTGGACTGCATCCTGCTGTTCCACTCTATTGACTAGATGTTATAGTAAATCTTTTGCTGAAGGTTCTCTAGCAGGATCCGACATGGCCTGTTCTTACAGTCTAGAATACTTGGATCCTGATCTGCCAAGTTTGACACCACTCCTTCCGGAGGCGTGGAGTCTAACGTAGCGATTGGTCTTCTCCAGGGACCCTTGCAAGAAGGTTTGGATTTAGCTGCCTCCACTATAAGGTCGCGGCCCTCTTCAGGAGTATTTGGCGAGACTTGCAGGGAAAAGGCAATGGGAAGATCATGGAAGAAATAGTATTCTGCCGACGGCAGGAGGTTTACCACTGGAATGGTGGAAGATAAGTCTGCGGTCCACGGGGTTTATACCACTGGGTAGTGAGAGGAGGAATAGTCTGCGAACTGCAGAGTAGCTACCACTGGAATGGTGGGATATGTAGTATTCAGCGGTCAGAGCTGGAGATACAGAAATGCTGAGAGATGCAATGGTCTGGTAACTGTGAGTAGATAGCAAGAGAAAAAACACAACCAACTCCAAACAAGCCAGTAACCTAAACAACAGGCACCAAGGGTAGATAGGAAGTGCTTAATATAGTAGGTACCTAAATTGGCCACCAAAAGGGAATTAGCATAGGTTTTAAAACAGATTGGGTCTGCGCAGCCGGCCAGAGCTGTCAGTGGAAATGCCGGCGGTAAGGTAAGTGAGCTGGGCTTCGGTTTAGAAGAAAGTCCCGGCGTATGACAGAAGAAAGTTGCTGCATCCATTCAACTCAATTCCAGGCATTGTATAGGCCTTACATGCTGCATGTGGCTGCCCAAAGTGGTGCAGCAGATTTGGAGTAGTAGCAAGTCTTGCTGCGGAATGTAGGATGGATTGTAAAGGGAGAGACAGATAATGGGAAGGTAGGATAGCAGAAGGCTGCAGTAGATGAAGCAAGCGATTTTGTTAGAATAGAATGTCCTGAATGAGAAAGGGGCATATTCTGGCAATGTTTCTACTCACCAGATACAGGATACTAGGATACCAGGGTTAGAGAAGGAAGCACAAGGAAGCTGAACACCAGGATTCACAAGAACATGAAGATCTGGGACCATATTGCAAGAACAGGTGCTTTAATTAGGCAGCAGAATGAGGGGGAGTGGTAATCATGCAGGCACTGCAGGAGAATAGAAAAAGATAAAATACAGGAGTGTGCATGCATTTAGGATGGAGGCTGCCATTGACAACTGGTGTAATTTTTCATGTTCATGATCATGACTGACTCATCTTTGTGATGGATAAGTCTATACACTAGAATTCAACTTTTGCCCTATAAATATAAGTGTACAGATATTTTTATGTCACATTTCTTACTGCATTAATGCCATTACACTTCTGAGGCAGGTTTTTTTAAAAAAACAACTCACATATGTAAACATCAAATATTTTCTATCTTCAATTATTTATATGCAGAAGGATAAATGTTCAGTCTCTACATTGGCTGCCTGTATTTCAACAAATCCAATATAAAAAGTTTCTACTAACATATAAGGCCATCAACAAAATTGCACCGACATACATTTCCTCACTTGTCTCAAACTATCTCCCAACTCGACACCTCCGTTCTGCACAAGATCTACGTCTCTCTTCCACTCTCATCACATCCTCCCATTCTCGGTTACAGGATTTTTCCGGGCTGCACCCACTTTGTGGAATTCCCTCCCTCGCACAGTAAGACTTTCCTCTAGTCTTCAAACCTTCAAGCATTCACTGAAAACCCACCTCTTCAGACAAGGTTATGATATTCCTCAACCACCATCTTAATTTCCCTAGATTACCCTATTACCATCCTATACACTGCTAACACAAGACAACAACCCTCTGACCAACACTGCCACACACAGCCCACTCAATACTTTTACCTTTGCATTCTAGATGGTCCATTGTTTAATATGATGTAGCACATGCCCTTGTGTTTCAAACTCCCATTGTCCTGTAGATTGTAAGCTTGCGAGCAGGGTTCTCTTACCTCTTTGTCTGTATGTATTACCCAGTATTGTCTTATTAATGTTTGTTCCCAATTGTAAAGCGCTACGGAATTTGCTGGCGCTATATAAATAAATGCTGCTGATGATGATAAACGTTAAAATTCGACTTTTTTTCTTTTTATGTGCTCATTAAAAAACATTTATATGTGTACACACAGCATCAAACATACTTTCAGATTTTTCTAGCCATAACCATTCCATCTTTTCTTCTTTTCCTCCCCTTCCTGTAAGCAGTCTATGTACTTGTTCAACTGTGTCTCCTGTAGTACACTGCAAATATGCTTAGGACAGAAGAACATTGGACATATTTGGGCTGCTATACAGCATTCGAATTTGTTGACATGGACCGCTGTAGGAACTTTGTGTGAGGAGTCCCATGGCTTGGAATCTGCTTAATCTAGTTGGCTAGAGTAGTGTGGTAAAAATTTCATCCCAGAGTTGTTTATAGAAACAAGATGATATAGAACTCATCAGTTATTTCAGCCCCCAGTATCAACTTGATGTCATTGGCCGTTAGATGTTAGATCTCAATGCATCTTCGGTAATGATAGGAGGTTGCTATTTTAGATTTTACATGTTAGTCAGAGATGCAGTATATATCTCGTCTTTATCTGTATTTATCTACATTTTTCTGTATTTATTTTTTTAACCAGGTCAAGTAGAAACCCTAGGCCATGTGATTCCACAAACAAAGTTCATCCAGATTTCCATGGCAACAAACGTGTAAGTATTACTTTTTTCTGGTCCAAGTAGGTGGACGATTCCTGTGCTTGTAGCACACAATAGATTTATACACTAGCAAAGCGCATAGGTGATCACCTTAGTTCTGTTCTCACCATATCAAACTAATGTTCACCACATTTGCCTCTGTATACAGCCATGTGACCTGCATAACATCCTTATGCCAGTCAGACAACCCTGTGCCAGATTAACACCACATGCCCACCACAGTTTTATGCCAACAATATAAAGTCCGCGCTTAGCATAAAAGCTTCTTGCCCATAAAATACAGTGTCATATCCACCATAGCACCATGCTCTCCATTGCAGATATGTACCCATCAAAAGCGCTAATTCCCATGAGTTTCGTGCCAATCATATTAACCTATTTGCACAGATTACCAGCTGTGCCAACCTTATTAAACCCTTTGCAAAGATAATAAGACTCATATTTAATGCCATTAATGTACTACCTTAGTCTCTATTCATAAAATATTAGCCTGAAAGCAAAATTATTACAATATTACTCTGCCTGCTTATTACGGCACTTAGGGGTTCTTGGTTTATCTCAGTTGCACTTGGCTTTTGCTGCCTCCAGGTAGCTCAGGAAGATGAGATACTCTCCATTACAAAGTTTGCATATTTTGAGTACTGTGTCTACTCCTACAAGTCTCTGCCTTAATTATTCTGTGTGAAGTACGTAAGAGTGCCAATGTCTCTGGAGAACATATTTGCAGCACAACTGTCAGAGACTACCATTACTAGAGACTTTGTTCTGTGTTTATAAATCAGTGGCAAGTTGTATTTTCACTGTATATTATCATCGGTTTCTATGGATGCTTACATTATATTCAAATAAACTCAGTCATTTCAAATTCTCTCCTGCCTCTTATAGAATGACCTAACATAATGACAATCAATATGTTCGCATTAAACTTTTTACCCTGTCTGATTCTGGTCTTTCCTTTCCCTTACTGTGATTTCATTTTTGTGTAAAATATAGATCATGTTCTCCGTATAAATTGGCAAACACACTCCGAAGACTTGTAGTAGTCATAATAATTATTAGTAATTATTAGTTAATTTATAGTTTTTAATGCCAATATAGAACATATAATTACAGATATAATACTAATATACTTACATATATATATATTACAATATAAGAGCAATTAATATATAACAGCTCTATTGATCATTTTATAATATATTTTATCAATACAATATTGTTTGTCATGAAAGTGCTTTGTAAATCTTTCGTCACCATTAAGGTGATAAGCAAATTTAGGTGATAATATTTAATTTCAATATTATATGAAAATATTGCTCAAAATTATTGAATATGACTTTATTGAACCTTCCCTACACGTTTTATGAGGAAAATACAAAAGTGCAATAGGTCAAAAAAATTAAATTAAAAATGTATTGTGAAGCATTATCACACATGGTTGTTTTAGTAGATCCTACTAACTAAAATTACATTTAGAAGTTCCAAAATGAAGAATATTGGTATCAACTTTGTAGTTATTAAATGGAAAGTTATGAAATTGCGATGAGAAATGTATACATATGAATATACTACTTTTTATAAAGTTGAAATACTTGCCAGTGAAAAGGCTAGTGAGTAGCAAATTAAGTATTTTCCAGCTCTGGGTGACAAACGTTCTGCCCAGTGTAAAGTGCTTTTCAAAGTATGATTTTTATTCTTCAGTTTAAACTTGAATTTTACAGGACTTGGTTGCAATTATCACATTTAGGGTTTGCCTTGTGCAAAAATGAGGACAAAGAGCCATCAGCTTTGAATAAAATTTGCATAGTGCTGCTAATAGAAAAAGTGATCTTCAGTGTCATACATTTCTTAGATTTTTATATATTCGTAATATTCACATAAGACGAATTCAAATATTGTGTTAGTCTATTTAACTGAATAATCTGTTGTGTTTGTATTGTGATTTTGAAATTATCTGCATATTTTCAAAAGTTTTTTGTAAGATATTTGCCCAAATACTGGTTACTCACTATAAGAAGATGATATTTAATAAATATGTTATAAGTCAAGGTAGTCATAGGGGAAGTTTGATGTATGGCAGATAGGACAGTTAATGTGATAAATATTTCTAGGCTGTAACATGTAACAATTAGTCAAATTTCTCTCATTCCTGGAGTACCGTCTGATTTTTTTCTCTTTATTACTCTGGTGGTACTAACCCCGGAGGATTTTTGTTTAAAAAAAAAAAAAGTAAATGTATTCAGAACCAAGTGAAAATATTTCCTGTGCAAAGATTCAATTAGTATGTATGCAAATATGTAAGCAATGTAACAATTGAAATAACAGTTATCTTGAGACTATTGACCCAAATAATTTGCCCGGTAATGACAATATCAACAAGTGCCTGTAATGTAGGTTTTGTTTAATCAAATTGTAGTGTCCTGATCAATAAACTCATTGTGCAACAGTGTATACCTCATCAGCGAGTGTGTTTGTCAAATATGATCAAGCTTTCATTGGTTCCTGTAATTTGTCATTAATCTTACTGTATCTTGATTTTCTTTAGACCTAGTCACTACTCTGCCAAACCGTAGATACTATCTGTCATCCTGCTAAACTCTCTGATAAGGTCATTTTAAAACCTTTGGGACAAATGATTTGAACTAATGTTCTACAAGAGTGGTTTACCTGTATGCAGTGCTTTTTTTGTAATAAAAAAGGTGCTGGAACTCACATCACGTAGTCAATCACTGTACACACACCCACACACGTCAGTTGTGTAACGAAACATAACGGTTGCCACCCGCAGTAAGCACTCAGCGTGCGCCCAAACCACCAATCACAGGCTGAGCAGCGCCACAAGCCAAGCAGTGCCATCACAACCTGCGTGGACGATGTAAACATGCATCGGACTCGACACACAAGCCCACATGCACTGTTTTAATGATCTTGCCGCCGACCTGCTACGTTCGACAGGGCGATTCAAGTCCACGTGGACCAAACATCAAATATTCAAAAGTTACTTTTAAAACTAGTAAAATCCGTCGAAAAAAGGTGCCGGAACACAGTTCTGGTGAGTTCTATGACAAAAAGAGCCCTGCCTGTATGTAATGTAATTTAGCAGTGGCTATCAAAAGTAGTCAACCCATCTGGCACTTTTCACTTTTTATTTTCTTACATAGTGGCATTATATTGGATTTATTAAGCATTTGTTACTATTGATCAATACAAATTCTTTACAATAGTGTTATGTGCGTATTGTCGCTAACCAATAACGATTGTCGAACCTCGATTTGTGTTTCCAAAGCACAAAGATTTATTCGCAATAAGTGGAATAATATGCTCAAGCAAAGTAATAGTAAATACAGCCGTTACTTATCGCAGGCGCTCTGGATCCAGTGCAGTCATTCAATCCTGAAGTCTGGGGACAAGATGTCTGCACTCTGGATCACAAGCTGCTGCTTATATACACAATCAAATACAGTAATACAATGAAGATGGTATAGCTTGCATCTATTGGTCCGGGTCTCAGGAATGTCCAAGGGGTCGTCAATCATTGGCTGGTTCATCCTAAGGAATCCAAAGGAGGGGGTCATCTCTGCAGGGGGTATGCTCTGCTCTTCCCGCCAGGAATCCTTAGTCTTAAGTAGTTCATAATTCCCTATCATTCATAACTTGCGTATGCACTCTGCGATTTCCTCGCAGAGTGAACCAAACAGTAGGATATGTAATAAGGTTCATTATGATACCACTCATGATGTTATTCCTTTAACCCATTCCGTGTATTTCACTAATATGCATGTAACTCTGATATAACATATAAATACTACTATATTTCGACATAACTGACTATGTGTTGCAACTACCATTAATGTGTACTATTTTATAAGTATGCGTGTTTGTGCGAATGTATGTAAAAGACAGATTACTGTTGCTGCCACGTGTAGTGGATGCGTACGCCCTTTCACGCCGTAGCGTGCCCTTGTACGTCGTAGCGTACCGTACGCATCTTTTCAGACAAAGACAACCAAGTTTGCTAGACTTTAATTGAAATGACTTTATCCAATTTGCTGACTTCGACAGTTCCACCCTTTGATAGTGTAATAAACTATCACCCAATCACCGTTTCAAGTTCAGGATTATACAATACTTCTTCACAGACCATGATCTCAGTATCTGGTACCACCCTTTCAGTCTCTTTCACAGTGTTACTCCCATGAGACCGTTTTCCACACTTCAACACAGTAGGAACACATTTGACAACTAAACCAATTGCTAAGATGACACCCAGTATAAGGAGAAGGAGCTTACCTACACTCGCAATCATTTCCTGTACCCTCTCCCCCAGACCGGAGAACCATTTTGCTGGGTTCAACCATGAGAACCAACCCGCCAGCTTTTCCCCGACCTCATATAACGAAGAGTTATGGCTCTTTCGAAATTCCCATTTCAGCTGCAAAATTTCATCCATCTTCCGGTCTATAACCTCTTTAGGGTCATCAGTATTATTAGTAATGTACGTGCAACATTTGACACCGAACTGGGTGGCCAGTGTCACACAGTACCCACCAGTAATAGAGGTGAGATAATTTAGTACCAGTCTATGTTGCACCAACTCCTTTTTGTACGCTTGTAGCTCCCTTCCAGTATACCTGAAAGTGTCATCATACATCTCGGTGATATTATCTATTAATTTAGCTAGGTCTTGGATATATTTAAAGTTTAATGTTCCCCGAGCGGTCCTGGTGAGATCTAGAGCAACCATAACTTGGAAACCAGCAGTTTCACTAATCAATTTTGTAGCTATGGGTTCCTCACCAGGAATCATATTTCTCTTGCCACGGTGTTCATACTGTGTGTGTACGTATGGTAGTGATGTAGTCTTGTGAATATCTACCATTTCTTCATGAGTAATAGTCATGACTTCAGGAACCAGTTTAGCTAGGAAACACAAGCCCTTGGAACTCGGAGTCACCCAGGAATAAGCTTTCCTTCCACAAACAAAATACACATTATCAGGGAGAACATAAGGAACAGTATGCCCATGAATTATATCACACAGAGTTTTGATAAAACTACCCATGCCTAGTGTCTCCATCTGCTCTAGACACGTGTCGGCATTAATGATATTTTCACATTTATCTGTAGAGACTTTTCCAATGGATACCTTCTTATGTTTGGTTATACGCCCTAACTTGTGACTTCCATCAACATTCCTGCCTAGTAGTGACCTTGTGAGTCTCTCTCTAAAATGAGTGTGGCGAGCCATTGTCTGATCTGATAGGTCAGCCTCCCAATTCTCCAGGCGCTTTGCATGAGATATGTTTAGGCACAGCAAAGATCTGCCTATGGAGTATTGTCGAAGCGTCAGACTAGGGGACCTAGTGTTATTGTACCTCCCTTCTATGGGCCTCCCACCCCTTAATTCGAGTACTCCGGATATGTTTAGAGGGAATGGCACTAGTCCTATGTTATGCTGCCCTTGAGGCACGTGAGAGCACACCCAACACTCGGTTTGGTTTAGCACCTTACCCACCAGAGAGTGATAATCCTCCAAAGGATGCCCGCCTATATTCAGAGTACTGGGGGACTGGCATCGTTGGATGCATCTCTCTTCAACTAGGGAGTTGCAGAACTTGCAGATACAATGCTCATCAGACAATAGCCCCTCGCACTGCCTCCAAGTTCCTGAGCTAGCAGACCTTTTCATAACCCCTGGACCAAGTTTGATAATGGGCTGCTCAGGATATCCTATTAACTTTTCTTCAGCCTCCATTTCATCCGTATCACTCCCAGAACTCTCCTCCGTCCTCCTTCACAAAAATAGAATGTCCTAGAAAAAGTAAAAACAAGGGAAATCCTGGAACAAAAGAAAAACAAAAACCGCCACTCCATCGCTGGAAAGATAGTTCTGAGGCAACGTCTCTGGTTCAGGTGTCTCAACTGCAGGCTTTAGGTCTCCCGGAACAGGCTCACAAGTGACAGCTCTATGTCGTTGGTCTGAGTCTTGTCTTGCACTTTCTCCGGATTATGGACTCTCCTGCAGTGGGTGAAATGGACCCAAGTGTCTCTCTCTGCAACCTTCAGTGATGTAGTACTGGTCAGCAGCACTTGGTACGGGCCTTCCCAACGGTCTGTTAAACAACCTGAACGTAAGAAATTGCGGATCATAACATAGTCTCCAGGTTCAACATCATGACAGTTCGTTTCTGGCATACCAGGTGACAGCATTTTTAGTTTTTGTTGTTGTTGTTTCAGCTGTCTACTCATTCTTATAAGATATTGTACAGTCACTTCATTATTACACTTTAAGTCGTCTTGTGGACTCACGATCAAATGAGGTTGTCGTCCGAACAGTATCTCAAAGGGGGACAGATTAAGAGGTGGTCTAGGAGTGGTTCGAATGCTGTGGAGGACCAACGGCAAAGCCTCAGGCCATGCCAACCCAGTTTCAGCCATTATCTTACCTAGTTTGTTCTTGATAGTACCGTTTACTCTCTCCACCTTACCACTGGCTTGTGGTCGGTAAGGGGTGTGAAGTCTGCTACTGATTCCCATGAGTTTACACATATTTTGGAAGATATCACCAGTAAAATGGGTACCCCTATCACTTTCAATGATTCTAGGGATACCGAACCTACACACAAAGTCTTGTACAATTTTCTTTGCAGTGAACACAGCAGTATTAGTGGCTGCCGGATATGCTTCTACCCAACCGGAAAACACATCAATACACACTAACACATACTTTAGATTCCTGCACGGTGGTAATTGGATATAGTCAATTTGTATTACCTGAAAAGGTCCGTCTGTAGGAGGGATGTGGGATGGCTCAGTTGGAATAGTTTTCCCAACATTTTTCCTCAAACAAGTAAGACATGACATTGCTTTCTTACCAGCTTGAGAGGAAAATCCGGGAGCACACCAGTATGCTCTCACCAGTTTGCACATACCTTCTTTAGCCAGGTGAGTCAGGCCGTGTGCTGCTTCAGCCAGGCTTGGATAGTATGTTCGGGGAGCTACAGGCTTACCTTGTCCATCCCTCCAGAGTCCTGAGGACTCTTGACCACATCCCTTCGCCTTCCAGACCGCCTTCTCCTGCAGGGAACACAAATCTTGCATTTCAATTAATTTCTGCGTGTCTAATGTCTGAAAAACCATCATAGTCTCGGTCAATACAGTCATAGGTTGCCCTGCTGCCCATTTAGCAGCTTCGTCTGCCCTGTTGTTGCCCAATGACACTGGGTCTTCTTCAAAGGTATGGGCTTTGCACTTTATGACGGCTACTGTTCTGGGTAACTGTATCGCTGTCAGAAGTCCTTTTATGTGTTGTGAGTGTGCTACTGGTGTACCTGCTGCTGTCGTAAAGTTTCTAAGACGCCAAAGGTCCCCAAAATCGTGCACTACCCCGAAGGCGTACCTAGAGTCAGTATATATATTGGCTGATTTACCCTCTGCCAATTCACACGCTCTCCTTAGTGCTACTAGTTCCGCCACCTGGGCTGAGTGAGTTGGACCAAGGGGTTCAGCTTCTACCACATCCTGATCGTCTACAACAGCGTAACCAGTACATAGCTCTCCTGTCTCTGTCTGTCTAGGGCAACTTCCGTCTGTATAAAACGTAAAATCTACTTTTTCTAAGGGGGTGTCACGTATGTCAGGCCTTGCAGTAAAGGTCTGATTCAGGTGTTCCATACAGTCATGCGTGTCAGTATTCTTGCCTAACTCATCATCAACCAGGGTCTCCTCACCTCCCACCCTTTGTGTCTCTTGAGACACATACGGAAGGTATGTAGCTGGATTTAAGGTGCTACATCGTTTGATGGTGATGTTTGAGGGTGCCACCAGGGCTAGTTCCCATTTTGTGAATCTAGCTGAAGAAACATGTCTGGTTTGGGCTGAATTTAACAGAGCTGATACAGCATGGGGTGTATAGATGGTTGAATTATGACCTAATACTACATCTTCGCTCTTACTTACTAAAAGGGCCGTTGCTGCTACACTTCTGAGACATGTTGGGAGTGACCTTGCCACATTGTCTAATTGTGCACTGTAGTATGCTACCGGTCTGCTAGCGTCACCATGTTTCTGTGCGAGGACACCTGCTGCACAGCCATCAGCTTCTGTACAAAATAGCTCAAAAGGCTTTTCATAATCAGGTATTCCCAATGCAGGTGCTCTTGTCAGACTATCTTTAAGATTAAAGAACGCTTGCTCTGACTCTTCTGTGTGTACAACACGCTCTGGTTTTGAGGAAGAGACTAGCTCCTGCAATGGTAATGCCAGAATAGAAAAACCTGGGATCCAGGACCTACAGTATCCACACATCCCCAAGAAAGTACGAATCTGCTTCTGGCTCTGCGGCAGGGTCATGTGTTGTATGGCCTCAATTCTGTCGGTTGTCAGGTGTCTTAACCCCTTAGTGAGGCAGTGTCCTTGTCACGGGCACTAGGAGTCTTTACCCAGGGATCACCAGATGGTAGGCTTACCAGAGCAATGTAGATGGTAATAGGGTACTCTGGTAGCTGGGTGATCACGGAACATGAAATGATGGCCGATGAGATGCTCAGGAAAGTCTATGACTAGCAACACTGGTAATAATGAGATAATAATACACAAGGAACTGTATGGACAAGAACACGTGAATATAGTCAGTGGTCTGCGATAGCAAGTTGTACCACTGCTATAGTGAGGAGGAATGTCCAACAGAAACAAGGAGGTGGTGAGAGTCAGCGGTCTGCGGGTAGCAAGTTGTACCGCTGTCTGAGTGAAGGAATGGAATCCAAGTGGAGGTATCCAGGTAGTCAGTGGTCTGCGGTAGCAAGTTGTACCACTGCTATGTGAGAGAATGATGGAACAGGTGATACCGGAAACAGGGATCAGTGGTCTGACATCAGCAAGTTGTACCACTGAATATATATGTGAGGAGGTGCACAGGGGAAGACTGCAACACAGGATATACACAGGCACCTTATACACGATCCACAGTAATATGCACAATATAGATATATATATGGATATAAATGACTGAGCAGGTCTGCAATCTAGAAAGTCTCTTGAAGTAGTCCAGCACAATGATAACACAGTCAATGATGGCAATAGACTCAGCGGATAGCAGACTCCAGAGAGAACCAAACACAGTCCAGCAAGATATGCAATACACAGCACAGTCAATGAGAAGTATGCATACCGTGGTTCAGCAGTAGCAGTCAGATGGAATTGCAACGGTACCTGAGCGGCTGGAGACCGACTGGATAGGAAGTCCCTGGATAGGTGAGGCAGCGGTCTAGCAGGTGCAGCGCACAGGTGAGTAGACCGGCAGGGACACGAATCCACAGGAGTCAGCAACACGTGGAACTGGACTCATAGGGGACCCAGGAGAATGGAGATGATCCAGCAGAGGGTAGTAGATGAAATACAAATCCAATGCTGACAGGAGGGTAGAGGCCAGTGGAACACGTGAAGGCGTGGAGAGTGGATCAGCAGGAGATGGACGATAGCGCTGACCACAGCGGCAGGACTCAGCGGCACACGGAGGTAACCAGTAGCAACCACAGGAACCAACAGCGATGGGAAACAGGAGTGCAGCGCAGGGCAGGAGCTGTAGATCACGAAGTGTAGCAGATGGTAATGAAAGCGGCAGTCTCGAGGAAGGCACAGCAAAGATGAGATGAGACTGTAGTGCACGGAGGCAGCGGATAGTAATCAGCTGGCAGTCACGATGTTGAACACAGGCAAGTTGCAAGCAGGAGACTGTAGTGCACGGAGGCAGCGGATAGTAGCCAGCTGGCAGTCACGATGATGAACACAGGCGAGTTGCAAGCAGGAGACCGTAGTGCACGGAGGCAGCGGATAGTAGTCAGCTGGCAGTCACGATGATGAACACAGGCGAGTTGCAAGCAGGAGACTGTAGTGCACAGAGGCAGCGGATAGGAATC
Source organism: Mixophyes fleayi (assembly GCF_038048845.1). Lineage (NCBI taxonomy): Eukaryota > Metazoa > Chordata > Amphibia > Anura > Limnodynastidae > Mixophyes > Mixophyes fleayi. Next base: position 300,457,081 of record NC_134402.1, on the reverse strand, counting down.
AGCAAACAGACTTGATGAGAAGCAGGTGAGTGAAGTAAAAGCTGGAGTGCACGGAGGCAGCGGATAGCAATGAGCAAACAGTCACATTGATATAAAATAACGTTGAAGTGGTTTCGAAGACTGTAGTGCACGGAGGCAGCGGATAGGGATCAGCAAACAGTCCTGATCATACAGTTGATGGTAGAAGTGGTTTAGAAGACTGTAGTGCACGGAGGCAGCGGATGGGAATCAGCAAACAGTCCTGATGATACAGTTGATGGTAGAAGTGGTATGGAAACCACAGGAATAGAAGTGGTTTGGAAACCACAGGAATCAGCAGCGCTGAATACACGAGGAATACAGGAACACCTTCAGAGACTCATGAGGAATGAGACTCCAAGATCAGGCAACGTGGTGTTGACCACAGGTGCTTAATATAGGGAGGTTGCCTGATCTGCCAATTGAGTTAAAGGGATATACACTGAAGTATAGAAAAGGGCTGCGCATGCGCAGACCCTCAGGATGGTGGACGACCACGGTTCCTAAATGTCCGGGAAGAGGCACTCACGGTCCGGTGAGTGACAGTACCCCCCCTTTTAAAGGTGGGCACAGAACGCCTGGAACCGGGCTTGTCCGGATTTTTGGAGTAAAACTTCTTCAAAAGGGCAGGAGCATTAAGATCTTCAGCTTTGATCCAAGAGCGCTCCTCAGGACCAAAGCCCTTCCAATGAACGAGGAAGTGGAGGACTCCTCGCGAAATTTTTGCATCTAGTACCTCGGTAATCTCAAAATCCTCCTCCTGATGAACTTGAACTGGCTGCGGAGCTGAGGGAGGAGTTGAAAAACGGTTGATAATAAGAGGTTTGAGCAAAGATACATGGAAGGCATTAGAAATCCGAAGACTCTTAGGAAGAAGGAGTTTCACACATACTGGATTGATAACTTGAATGATCCTATATGGACCAATAAAACGAGGGGCGAATTTCATGGATGGAACCTTCAAACGAATATTTTTTGTGGATAACCAGACACGATCTCCAATTTTTAGTGGTGGAATAGCCCGCCTCTTCTTATCAGCGAAAGATTTATATTTGACAGATGTCTTCTTTAAACAGGTTCTGACCTGAGACCAGATATTTTTAAAGGTCTGACAAACAGTTTCCACCGCAGGAACTTGGGTGGGCGGGAGGGCAGGAAATTCCGGAAAAGACGGATGGTGACCGTAGACCACAAAGAATGGAGTTTTGGATGATGACTCATGGTACATGTTGTTATGGGCGAACTCAGCCCAAGGGAGTAACTCTACCCAGTTGTCTTGATTGGCTGATGAAAATATCCTTATAAAAGTCTCAAGATCTTGATTGACACGTTCGGTTTGTCCATTGGATTGTGGATGGTAAGAAGATGAGAGTGCTAATCGTATGCCCAAGGTTTTACAAAGGGCTCGCCAGAATCTGGACACGAATTGTACTCCTCTATCAGACACAATCTCGGATGGACATCCATGGATACGGAAGATCTCTTTAATGAAATGTTCAGCCAGGATAGACGAGGAAGGCAAACCAGACAGAGGGATGAAATGAGCCATCTTCGAAAATCTGTCCACTACCACCCAAATAGTGTTATGGTTCTTACTAGGTGGTAAGTCAGTAACGAAATCCATACTAATATGGGTCCATGGTTTGGACGGAATGGGTAGTGGTCGCAGCAACCCTGCTGGGGTTCTGCGGGAGGATTTGAATTGCGAACATAATTCACAGGAAGCAATGAACTCTTTGACGTCTCTCCTCATTGAAGGCCACCAGTAACTTCGAGAGAGGATCTCAAAAGTCTTGTGTTCACCGGCGTGTCCAGAAAAACGAGAGGCATGGAACCACGAAAGGATTTTCCTCCTTAGAGTAGGAGGCACGAGGGTCTTCCCAAATGGTAGCGTTTTGGTGGATGAAGCAGCCAGTGAGATACATTTGGGGTCTAGAATGGTATGGTTGGAAACCTCTTCTATATCAGAGGACGTAACAAAGGCTCTAGATAAGGCATCAGCTTTTTTGTTCTTGGCAGCTGGTTTGAAGGTAATTATTAATTCAAAACGGGAAAAGAAAAGAGACCATCTTGCTTGACGAGGGTTCAAGCATTGGGCAGACTGGAGATATGACAAGTTCTTATGATCCGTGAAGATCGTCACCGGATGGCGAGCTCCCTCCAACAAGTATCTCCATTCCTCTAATGCGGCTTTGATAGCCAGTAATTCCTTGTCTCCGATGGTATAATTCTTCTCTGCGGGTAGGAGACCCCGAGAATAGAAGGCACAAGGGTGGAATTTTTGCTGTTCCGAGCGTTGGGAGAGAATAGCTCCTAAGCCCACATTAGAGGCATCTACTTCTAGGAAAAAGGGGAGTGTCACATCAGGCTGACGAAGGATTGGAGCCGAAGAGAAGGACTCTTTTAATGTTTGAAAGGCTTGAATAGCCTCAGTAGACCATTGCTTAGGATTAGCCCCTTTTCGAGTCAGGGCCACAATAGGAGATGCAATGGAAGAAAAGTCTTGAATGAAGCGTCTATAGTAATTGGCAAAACCTAAAAAACGCTGGATCGCACGAAGAGTAGTTGGCTGGGGCCAATGTAGTACAGCATTTACTTTGTCAGGATCCATCTTCAGACCAACTCCGGAAACAATATACCCCAAGAATGGAATCTGGGGTAATTCGAATGAACATTTTTCTAATTTACAGAACAATGAATTTTTCCGTAGCCTGGAGAGGACTTCTGCCACATGTTGGTGGTGAGAAGGCAGGTCCTGTGAAAAAATCAATATGTCGTCCAGGTAGACGACGACACATACATATAATAAGTCCCGAAAAATCTCATTGATGAAGCCCTGAAAAACAGCGGGGGCATTACATAGCCCGAAAGGCATTACCAGATATTCGTAATGCCCGTCTCTGGTGTTAAACGCTGTCTTCCATTCGTCACCGGAACGGATTCTGATTAAATTGTAGGCACCACGAAGATCCAACTTAGTAAAAATACGGGCTCCCTTGATGCGGTCAAATAGCTCAGTGATCAACGGAATGGGATACCGATTCTTGATAGTAATGGCATTGAGTCCACGAAAATCTATACAAGGGCGTAATGATCCATCCTTCTTTTTGACAAAGAAGAACCCAGCTCCAGCGGGCGAGGTGGAAGGTCGAATGAACCCACGCTGGAGGTTCTCCCGTATATATTCAGATGTGGCTTGAGTTTCAGGTAACGAGAGTGGATAGACCCGGCCCCTGGGAGGAGTCTTGCCAGGAAGAAGATCAATCGGACAATCCCAAGAACGATGAGGAGGAAGACGTTCAGACTGAGCTTTATCAAAAACATCGGTAAATGAAGCATATTGAGGAGGGAGTCCCAGTGAAATAGCTGAGATGGAAGCTTGCTGTACCTTGAGAGGAATGACTTGGGAAAGGCAATGATGGTGACATTCAGGCCCCCAAGACGTGACTTGAGGGGTGCGCCAGTCAATCTGGGGAGAGTGACACTGAAGCCATGGAAGGCCTAGGACAATCGGACTTGTCGTAACAGAAAGAATTAAAAACGATATCTCTTCATGATGCAGAGCACCAATCTGAAGGGTTACTGGAGACGTACTCTGGGTGATGAGACCGTTGATGAGACGTGATCCATCGATAGCCGTCACAGTAATGGGAGTTTTTAAGGTAATCACTGGTAGAGACCATTGATTTACTAACGATTTGGAAATAAAATTTCCTGCTGCTCCGGAATCAATCAATGCCTGTGACTCAAAGGTTTTGGTAGCAAAGGAAATAGTCACATCAAAAGCGCAGACTTTAGATTTCATAGACGATGGAGAGGACTCCAGGGACCCTAACTTCACCTCTCCAGAACTAGTTAGGGCCTGGCATTTCCCGATCTCTTAGGGCAGGAGCTGAGGACATGAGTGGAATCAGCACAATAGATACAGAGTCTATTCTTGACTCTTCGTCTCCTCTCCTCAGAAGATAACTTGGAACGTCCTATCTCCATGGGAATCACAGCAGGTGACACTGGACGAAATTGAGGGTTAGAGCGAAGAGGTGCTTTAGCAGGTCATTTTCTCAGCCTCTCTTTCACGAAATCTCATATCAACACGATGGCATAGAGAGATCAAATCTTCAAGGGACGAAGGAAGCTCTTGAGTAGTCAGTGCATCTTTAATTTTATCGGAAAGCCCCTGCCAGAAGGCGGCAACTAGGGCTTCAGTGTTCCACTGAAGTTCAGAGGCTAAGATCCTAAATTGAATGACGTACTGACCTACAGTATGAGATCCTTGTCGCAGACGGAGGATGCTGGAAGCAGCGGAGGTCACACGACCTGGTTCATCGAACACACTTCGGAATGTAGAAATGAATTTGGCACTATCTTGTAATATTGGATCGTTCCTCTCCCACAGAGGGGAGGCCCAAGCCAGGGCTTGTCCTGAAAACAAAGAGATAAGATAGGCCACTCTGGAACGATGGGTAGAAAAATTTTGAGGTTGGAGCTCAAAATGGACTGAACATTGGTTAAGGAAACCCCTGCAAGTTTTGGGGTCTCCATCGTACTTTGACGGAGTAGGCAGGTGAAGCGTGGAAGCTGTAGGCACCTGGGATGGCAATGGGGAAACGGAGGAAAGCACAGGAGCTTCAGTAGTAGCTGTCACAGTCTGTCCAGATGTTCCTTGGGAGGTTAATGACTGATAACACTGAAGTAACAGCTGTTGGCGGGCATCCTGTTGTTCCACACGGCTAACCAGATGTTGCAGCATCTCTTTGGCGGTAGGTTCCGCATCTGGGTCTGTCATGGCCTGATCTTACTGTCACGGGCACTAGGAGTCTTTACCCAGGGATCACCAGATGGTAGGCTTACCAGAGCAATGTAGATGGTAATAGGGTACTCTGGTAGCTGGGTGATCACGGAACATGAAATGATGGCCGATGAGATGCTCAGGAAAGTCTATGACTAGCAACACTGGTAATAATGAGATAATAATACACAAGGAACTGTATGGACAAGAACACGTGAATATAGTCAGTGGTCTGCGATAGCAAGTTGTACCACTGCTATAGTGAGGAGGAATGTCCAACAGAAACAAGGAGGTGGTGAGAGTCAGCGGTCTGCGGGTAGCAAGTTGTACCGCTGTCTGAGTGAAGGAATGGAATCCAAGTGGAGGTATCCAGGTAGTCAGTGGTCTGCGGTAGCAAGTTGTACCACTGCTATGTGAGAGAATGATGGAACAGGTGATACCGGAAACAGGGATCAGTGGTCTGACATCAGCAAGTTGTACCACTGAATATATATGTGAGGAGGTGCACAGGGGAAGACTGCAACACAGGATATACACAGGCACCTTATACACGATCCACAGTAATATGCACAATATAGATATATATATGGATATAAATGACTGAGCAGGTCTGCAATCTAGAAAGTCTCTTGAAGTAGTCCAGCACAATGATAACACAGTCAATGATGGCAATAGACTCAGCGGATAGCAGACTCCAGAGAGAACCAAACACAGTCCAGCAAGATATGCAATACACAGCACAGTCAATGAGAAGTATGCATACCGTGGTTCAGCAGTAGCAGTCAGATGGAATTGCAACGGTACCTGAGCGGCTGGAGACCGACTGGATAGGAAGTCCCTGGATAGGTGAGGCAGCGGTCTAGCAGGTGCAGCGCACAGGTGAGTAGACCGGCAGGGACACGAATCCACAGGAGTCAGCAACACGTGGAACTGGACTCATAGGGGACCCAGGAGAATGGAGATGATCCAGCAGAGGGTAGTAGATGAAATACAAATCCAATGCTGACAGGAGGGTAGAGGCCAGTGGAACACGTGAAGGCGTGGAGAGTGGATCAGCAGGAGATGGACGATAGCGCTGACCACAGCGGCAGGACTCAGCGGCACACGGAGGTAACCAGTAGCAACCACAGGAACCAACAGCGATGGGAAACAGGAGTGCAGCGCAGGGCAGGAGCTGTAGATCACGAAGTGTAGCAGATGGTAATGAAAGCGGCAGTCTCGAGGAAGGCACAGCAAAGATGAGATGAGACTGTAGTGCACGGAGGCAGCGGATAGTAATCAGCTGGCAGTCACGATGTTGAACACAGGCAAGTTGCAAGCAGGAGACTGTAGTGCACGGAGGCAGCGGATAGTAGCCAGCTGGCAGTCACGATGATGAACACAGGCGAGTTGCAAGCAGGAGACCGTAGTGCACAGAGGCAGCGGATAGTAGTCAGCTGGCAGTCACGATGATGAACACAGGCGAGTTGCAAGCAGGAGACTGTAGTGCACAGAGGCAGCGGATAGGAATCAGCAAACAGACTTGATGAGAAGCAGGTGAGTGAAGTAAAATCTGGAGTGCACGGAGGCAGCGGATAGCAATGAGCAAACAGTCACATTGATATAAAATAACGTTGAAGTGGTTTCGAAGACTGTAGTGCACGGAGGCAGCGGATAGGGATCAGCAAACAGTCCTGATCATACAGTTGATGGTAGAAGTGGTTTAGAAGACTGTAGTGCACGGAGGCAGCGGATGGGAATCAGCAAACAGTCCTGATGATACAGTTGATGGTAGAAGTGGTATGGAAACCACAGGAATAGAAGTGGTTTGGAAACCACAGGAATCAGCAGCGCTGAATACAAGAGGAATACAGGAACACCTTCAGAGACTCATGAGGAATGAGACTCCAAGATCAGGCAACGTGGTGTTGACCACAGGTGCTTAATATAGGGAGGTTGCCTGATCTGCCAATTGAGTTAAAGGGGTATACACTGAAGTATAGAAAAGGGCTGCGCATGCGCAGACCCTCAGGATGGTGGACGACCACGGTTCCTAAATGTCCGGGAAGAGGCACTCACGGTCCGGTGAGTGACAGTCCTAAGTATTTGACCTTAGTCTGACATGGCTGTAATTTATCCTTTGCCACCTTGTGCCCTGTTTGTGAAAGATGAAGCAACAACAATTTAGTATCATGCAAACATGACATAAAAGAATCAGAGCACAACAACAAATCGTCCACATATTGAATTAGAACATACCCATTGTGGGGTTGAAAGGATTGCAAACAGTCATGTAAGGCTTGGGAGAAAATACTGGGGCTGTCAATGAACCCCTGGGGTAGTCTGGTCCATGTGTATTGCACTCCCCTGTAGGAGAATGCAAAAAGGTATTGGCAGTCAGGGTGAAGAGGGACTGAAAAGAAAGCAGAACATAGATCAATGACAGTAAAATGACTGGCAGACGGTGGAATCTGCATGAGGATGACAGCTGGATTCGGCACTACGGGGAATTGGCTCTCAACAACTTTGTTAATTCCCCTTAAGTCCTGGACTAATCTATAGCCCCTCCCACCACTCTTCTTCACAGGGAAAATGGGACTATTTGCTGTACTGGCTGTACGAATTAAAATCCCTTGTTGTAACAGCCTCTCAATAACAGGATATACCCCTAGTTCCACCTCCGGTTTTAATGGATACTGTGGGATTTTTGGAGCTAACTACCACTTTTTAGATTGACCATGACAGGGGCTACGTTTGCCATCAGTCCAGTGTCCTGTCCATCTCTGGTCCATAGGGAACCTGGTATTCCCAGCAACATCCCCTTTACTTGAGATGGACTTTGTTCTATAACAGTAGAGTGTAACATTAACCTTTGAGGGGTGTCCAATATATCCTGTACCTCATGTGCGACCTTCTCCGGCATATCTAAGAACACACCATCAGAAGTACAGTATATGACACATCCCATTTTACATAACAAGTCTCTCCCTAGCAAGTTAGTAGGAGCCGCTGCAGCCAAGAGAAACGAATGCTTAGTATGCAGAGGCCCGATAGTAACTTCGGCGGGTTTAGTTAGAGGATAATGTAACACTTTTCCCGTTACCCCCATAGCTGGAATAGTTTTACTGGTCACCTGTAGGTTGAAAGGAGAGGTTATCACAGATCGGGCCGCCCCTGTATCTACAAGAAAAGTTTGTTTCCTACCAGCTATGTCAACTATAATTGTTGGTTCTTCACTCTGACTCTCAGTTAACCTCACTGGCTGTAGACTACAGGTATGACCTGACCCCTACCGCTGACTATTGATTTCCCGCGCAGCATTTGCTGCCGTAATATGCACGGGTAGATGTGAGTCTTCTAGTCTATGTGAATCCCTCCTTGGAGGATATCTATGTGACCCACCTTTCTGTGTATTGAGTCTTTCCTTTTTACACTCTCTAGCGTAATGTCCTTCCTCGTTACAGTTGAAACACCTGATCACTTTAGGTTTCCTGTTATATGGGTTGTATGCTGGTGGTCGTGTATGCACCCCTTCTAGAGCCTGTATACTTACCGTCATTAACCTATCACTTTTCTCTTCCCTTTTTCTAAAAAGGTTCTTGTCATGCTCCACAGCAGACTCCCTAAGAGAGTCTACCGTGACGCCTCTCCAATTAGGTAATGTGGTTTGTACTCTCGTCTTTAAATTTTCTCCAAGGCCATCCATCAGTACCCCTACAGCTACCTCTCTGTGATGTGGATCCTCACTTATGTTGGATATCCCAGTAAATCGTGCGATCGCTGTTATAGCTCTAGCAAAGTAATCTGAGGCAGTTTCACTATCCTTTTGTTTAATGGTGAAAATCTTACTCCAATTTACTACTACCGGAAAACAGATGGCTAAGTGTTTGACAATTTGTTCTATATTCCGTTGGTTAATCTCATCAGTCAAGGTGTCATCTTCCTCCAACAAACAATCTTCAATAAATTTTTGTATGTTAGTATTGGGAGGAAGACACGCCCTCAACACTACCGGCCAATCCTTACTGGTTGGTTCGTGAGCATTTCCTAAGTCTTTAACAAATTTCTGACATTTAGCTAACTCTTTTCTAGGATCTGGGAATTCAGTCATAATGGAACGTAATTCTGATCTAGTCCAGGGACAATGCATTGTAACATTTCTTAAAGGAACTACACCATCCTTATCCGGTTTCCCATTGGGAACTGATATTGTGCGGACCGGGAACGCACCCTCTGGTACACTGACTTCAGGAGACACTACAGGATTTACTGGTCCTAGATTTAGAACGCTTTCACTCCTAGTGATCACGCTACTCTCACCTATCTCAGCCATTTTCTCATACTTGCGCTGAGCCTCTAGTACACTAACGGCATGGGCAATGGCCGAAATCACAGTGGGTTCATCTTCACTTTCAGATACACTCGATTTAAACTGGTTTAAAACAGGATACAACTTAGCAATTTTTCTATTTTCAGTTTTAACAACGGCTGTACTTACCCCTCCCACCACATAAGGTGGCGGGGGCGCGCTTGCGCTGAGTTCGCCACGCTTCGCAACGGTTACATCCGCCTTGCGCTCGCTTTTCGTCACGCCTACTTCCGGTTTGCATTCGCTGCTCTGCCACGTGTTACTTTCCATTTGCCACAATTTTAAAAAATCATTATGTTTATTCCTCACTTTCGTTGAGGTAATCAACCATACTTTATCTTTTACGGTATTTAGTACCTCTGCATTAAAACTTCCTATTGTTGGGAAAGGCCTATCACAAGTTTTGGTCATCTTGACCCACGTCTCACAATACACAGTTGCGTATGCACCATATTTCTTACACATGAGAAACTTCGCTGAACCAATAGGGCCTTCCTTAGGCAGTACACTGACCATCTCTAGCGTATGCTTAGCACCCATGTTGAACAATATACCTTCTACCCGGAACACAGACACACCGCAATGCTCTGTTCCTTCCGGCCAAATGTGAAATACAGACATACCGCAATGCTCTGTTCTTTCCACCTAATAATTTCAACTCTGTTGCTATACTCACCGCTAGAGATCTATAATGCTCGGTGAACGTATTTCCTTTAGCCGCGTTCACTCGCTTTTCTCGCCCCTGGTGAGGATCCCTAATACAGAAATATCACTGTGGGCCCCAAGGGCTATCAGCTCCTCGATACCCTGGCTCAACCAGAGTTTATTATCGCTGGGAGCGCAAGTTAATACAATCAACCTGCCTTTCCAGTATAATTCCTCCTAGCTGCTTCACCAATTCGCACTAACGGTGCGATCGGATCGCACTGCCTACCAATACTAATTATTAGCAAACCTTGCGATCTATTGGTAGCGCTTTGCGAAAACCCGGTTTTCGCATTCGGTATACCTGCCCTGTATACCGTCCTTCAGTTGGGCAATCCGCCTCGTCAGACAGCAACTGAGCACAATCCACAATAAAACAGTGTATCTACGTTACAACATCACACGCTATACACCTTTTCTGCGCAGAAAATCAAAAGTTCCCAACAACAGTAATAATATCTCAGAGGCTTTCACAAGTAATTATACTATACATGTACAATAACTATCAAAACGATTGTTTAACCACGTGGCAAGTCTACCGGAAGTTCGCGTACGCACAGCAGGAAATACACATACGCTAAGCAATGCAATACAGTTAAAACGCACAATGACAGAATAAACAGTTTTCTCTTTTGTCCCTAGGTTCTAGTTAGCGTGCCCTAGATAATGCAAAACGGACATTCGATTTCGCAACACAGAGTAAAATTCAGGTTTTGAACACCATGCGTTCTTACCCGTTTATGACGCGTCTCCATACTTTGTTGAGGAACCGAAATCCGTTGGTCTTGCGTATCATCGGCAACGAAACCTCCAAAGCTCACGAGCCCCCAAATTGTTATGTGCGTATTGTCGCTAACCAATAACGATTGTCGAACCTCGATTTGTATTTCCAAAGCACAAAGATTTATTCGCAATCAGTGGAATAATATGCTCAAGCGAAGTAATAGTAAATACAGCCGTTACTTATCGCATGCGCTCTGGATACAGTGCAGTCATTCAATCCTGAAGTCTGGGGACAAGATGTCTGCACTCTGGATCACAAGCTGCTGCTTATATACACAATCAAATACAGTAATACAATGAAGATGGTATAGCTTGCATCTATTGGTCCGGGTCTCAGGAGTGTCCAAGGGGTCGTCAATCATTGGCTGGTTCATCCTAAGGAATCCAAAGGAGGGGGTCATCTCTGCAGGGGGTATGCTCTGCTCTTCCCGCCAGGAATCCTTAGTCTTAAGTAGTTCATAATTCCCTATCATTCATAACTTGCGTATGCACTCTGCGATTTCCTCGCAGAGTGAACCAAACAGTAGGATATGTAATAAGGTTCATTATGATACCACTCATGATGTTATTCCTTTAACCCATTCCGTGTATTTCACTAATATGCATGTAACTCTGATATAACATATAAATACTACTATATTTCGACATAACTGACTATGTGTTGCAACTACCATTAATGTGTACTATTTTATAAGTATGCGTGTTTGTGCGAATGTATGGTAAAAGACAGATTACTGTTGCTGCCACGTGTAGTGGATGCGTACGGCCTTTCACGCCGTAGCGTGCCCTTGTACGTCGTAGCGTACCGTACGCATCTTTTCAGACAAAGACAACCAAGTTTGCTAGACTTTAATTGAAATGACTTTATCCAATTTGCTGACTTCGACAATAGTAAAAAAACTTAAACTGTATTTACTAATTAATTCCAAATAAAAGCAGACAATGAATGATATCATAGGTATCCACACTATTTTGGTTGTTATATACTGCTAAGATCTCCTTAAATAAACACTGGAGAAATCAGTTTTCCAGAGATAATATAATTGATTGCATTCCATTTGTGTTCAATTTATTGCAATATAAATACACCTGTCGGTGAAAGGTCCCGCAATTAGTTGATGCATTTTCAAACAAGAACTTCATTGTTGAGATTAAAGAATATTAACATCAAATCAGAGAGAAATGTTATGAAAAATCATCAATCAGGTAAAGGATGTAAGAAGATGTGTGTCCCACGCCGCACTCCCGCTGTTCGGCGCGGGAGCCGGCGTGTGTAACTGTGGCCTCCGCTGCTCCCCCCGCCTGATATCCTGTCTTACTTACCTGGTTCCACGCTGCAGCTCCCCTCCAGCGCTGTCTCTCCTTCCTGGTTCAGCGATCACAGGTTCTGCGCATGCGCAGAACGTCCTATCCTTTTTCTGTGTTTCTACTGCCCTCTATTGGCTGCCTAATAGGAACTATACTATAAGACACCTCCTGACCTGAAATCTGTGCTGGTTCTTTCAGTCAGTCTCTGACACCCGTACTAAATACAGCTCCTGTGTCGTTTCTAGTTCCCGGGGATTCCTGCTCTGCCTTTCCAAGTTCCTGCGCCTCCGGGCTTCCATGCCACAGTATACTCCACCTATTTCTCCTAGTGCCAATATCGTATCATCTTCACTACCACCTCCAGTAGCAACGCGACAGGCTATCCGGTAGATCCGCTCCTAGCAACATTCCTTGGCTCATCTTCTCGCCAGTTGCCAGTAGCACTGCATACTACCTATCATCTGTCTACGCTCTCGCTCTCTCGTGGTTCGCTGGGAACTGGGCCACGACCTGCAAGTGAAAGTCCAAATTCCCTTGCGGGAATCACTGGTGAACACCTTTCGCTTGTTAGACTCTGCGCCCCTAGCTGAAGTCACGTCAATTCCAGTGAACCACCAGGATCCAGTTGTCCCTCGTTGTAACCGTGACAATGTGAATCTTTTATATCCTTTCAAGCACCTGCTATGAGCATATAAATTGATTGAGCAACTTCCGCTTCTGTAAACTTTTATATCCACCAGGGCACTGCGAAGTGTATTGTAAAGAAACAGAGAGCAAATTGTATAACTGTGACTTTGCATAAAACATCCTCCAACACTGAGCATCAGTACAAGAAGGACATTGGTTAAGGAGACCACCAACAGGCCCATAGCAAATTTGAAATAGTTACCATCTTCCATGGGAGAAACTAATCTAGGCCTCTCATAAATCTGGGAAAACAAAAGATAGTCCGGTACTCTAAAATCACTTTGTGTCAGCATGTACATGAGTAGGAGAATTTTATGCCCAATAAAGCTGCTGATGAGCTTATAAGCAGGTGAGCTTATCTCAATGTAGCTGTATTGGTATAGCTTATCTATCAACATCAAGGCATCTTCTGTAGGTAAGTTCCTAACCTTTGTAACAACAAGTGTACTCAGGGTGTCACAATTAAAAACTTCCTGAGTCTTCATATCCAAAGTATGTAGCAAACTATAAGGGGAGGGGTTTGATTCGCCAAAGATCAGTGAATTCAAGGTACCCTCCTTTAAATTAATGAAATGTGTACAAGCTAATAAAATCATTTCAGAAATTGCTGCCAGGACAATTAAGACCACTGTGTATGTGAAAGCAAAAGATAATCTGGAGCTCTAAAACAAACAATATATAAATCACTATATTTCTGCATATACATAAATAGGAGAATTTTGTGCACTATATAGCTGTATTGGAATAAGCTCACCTACCAATGTCAAAACATCTCCTTGGTACAGTGATTTTTATTATTACATCCATTTAAATGTGCTTAACTTGCATTAGAAATGCATCTTAAACACATAGGGCCTGAGTCATTAAGGAAAGTAAGGCAAAAAAGGAGTAAATGTTCCCCCGGGACAAAACATGTTACAATGCAAGGGGTGCAAAGTTGTAAAGTGCTACTTAATTTGCTGGCTCTATATATATAAATAAATGATGATGATGATGATGATATTACCAGGTAATCTGTTGCATTATAAGCTCATCTCACTAGAATGCCTAGCGAAGAGCACCAGAGTTTCTGCCAGAGAATCCTTCTCGTGACATAAACAGCTGCATATTACAGGCAGGCCTGGGCGTATAAGGAGGCAATCTGAAGCAGCTGTCTAAGAGAACAAGTTTTTGGCAATTTTCTTGATGAATCCATTTTAAATAGTGGTATTTACCTTGTTAGTAGATTAATCATACTTTAAATAACATTCATTGTCTTTTGAACTGCACGCAATTCATATGTTTGTGGTTGTTATAGGTGTTATAAAAAGCCTCTCCTAGCTGGCTACTAAACACATTGGGGGGAATTCAATTCCCCCCGAAGTACCGCCGCGTTATGGATATTACCGTTATTACAGTAATATTAACCCGGCTTTCTGCACGCAGATCAGGGAGCTGCGAGCAAAAAAGTCGGTGTTAGAACTACCGTAATAACAGTAATTACGCTCACTATTACCGTAATAATGGCGGTACTTTGGAGGGAATTGAATTTCCCCCATTAATACCATTTCTACAGTCAAAAACTAGAGATGTTCACTGACCCCCGTGTGCTGGCTTTGGTTTTGGTTTTGGATTTCAATCTGGATTAACTTTGTGTTTTGGTTTTGATTTTGGCAAAACCGCCCTTGCATGTTTTGGTTTTGGTTCCCGATTTTTTTCTAATATCCCTATGTTTTTTTTTCTAAAAGCACATATTTTTGCTTTTTTTCCCCCTACATTATTATTAACCTCAATAACACTAATTTCAAGTAATTTGCAGTAAATTTTGACCACATTACAAATCACAATATTATTTTCATACACTTTCAAACAGACTGCAAATTTAGAAGACCAAGCCTGCCAGCCCTAGTATGTGTATTTCAGCAATGACAATTAGCAATGGAGCAATGGAGTTCTCCTCTTTGTATGTTACCTATATAACGCAGTACATTGTGACTGCAGATTTAGAAGACCAAACCTGCCAGACCTATTATATATATTTCAGCAATGACCATTAGCAATGGAGCTCTCCTCTTTGTATGTTACCTATATAACACAGTACAATGTGACTGCAGATTTAGAAGACCAAGCCTGCCAGACCTATTATTTGTATTTCAGCAATGACAATTAGCAATGGAGCTCTCCTCTTTGTATGTTACCTTTATAACACAGTAAAATATGACTGCAAATTTAGAAGACCAACCCTGCCAGATATATTATTTGTATTTCAGCAATGACAATTAAAAATGGAGCAATAGAGCTCTCCTGAATGTCACTGGAGACTTTGCAGAATGCTGCTACCCCTCCTCTTTCTTTTCTACCTATGATGCTGCCCAACTGCACTAGAGACTGCCAAGAACTGTGCTACCCCTTCTGTGTCCCTCTGTGAAATGGTGCTGGATCGCCATGGAGTGCGGTACTTATAGAATCCAAAGCTCGCGAGATCCGATGACGTAACAATGACGTTTTGCCTCATTTTCAATTCCGAGGGCGCACAAAAGTACCGAGCCGGCTCGGCTCAGTACTCAGATCTGTTAAGTTCGGGTGTGTTCGGTGGTCAGTGAACTGAGCCTGAGCATCTCTATCAAAAACTATTCTGAATAAACAAAACAATAAAAATCTCAAGCTCATGGGAGACATCATCCTGAGCAGCATTGTGCTTCACTTATACACGGAACTGCAGAGAAAAAACAGACTTGTCTCAAAGCTTAGCAAAGGAAGGCAAATGATATATTACAGTGTATCAATATCATAATATATATTTTTTTGTAAAACTGCACTTTTAGCACAGGTATACAACTAGAGTATCCAGTATAAGGCATATTACATATCAGACGCCGTCCCCGCGCCTCACTTGCCGGGGACGGTCGTCTTCTTCTTCCGGAGCGCCCTGTTATAGGCAATGGGGGCGCTCCTTCCGGTCGGCTTCTGCGCACGCGTGCCCGTTGCCTAACAACGGGACACGCTTCTCAGCTTCCTGTCGGCGGTCAGTGCCTCGGACCGCCAATCCACTGCCCACCAATGAGGGCTGACCCCTGTGTATTTAGTTCCTGCTCTGACACCACTAGGGTGCCAGAGCAACTAGTTTACTTGTATTCTAGCCTCCAGCGTTTCCTCACATATATATTATATAGTCTGATTGTATTCCTGTGTACCGACCCGGCTCTTCCTGACCCTCCTTTGGATTCTCCCTTGGTCCTGCATATTACTCTCCGGATTGACCCTTGGCTTGTTTGACCATTCTCTGGCTCCTGATTTTGTACTGCATCTGCCCGCACGGCTCCTGACTCCTGCTTGTACGACCACGATAACCTTCACCACCTCACAGGTAGCTCCCTGGGAGGGCCGCGACCTGCACGTCGTTTGCCGCGAAGTCCAAACTTCCTTGCGGGGGTCCCTGGTGAAGACTGGTGGCGTGTTAGACTCCGCGCCTCCTTGTGTAGCAGTGCCAATACCTGCAGGTGCTGCAATCTTCTTTGTGACATTACAACACTCCTAAATACAGATATAGGATCTATTATGGATAATGCTTGGAAGTTAGGATTTTGCAATTTGAACACCATGCCTAATATATACTAAAGTAAATTTAAAAATAACCATGGTTTCCCCTCTTCATTAAGAAGCTTAGTAGTTGTTGTAATAGAAGGAAATTGATGATCATGTCTGTCTATATGACATTATCGCTACAGAGCTGCAATTGCTTACCTTTGTGATTTCTGGGTTTATTTTGAAAAATTCTGGTTAGTATATCTCCAGATAAAAAAATCACATATTTTTTCACACCAAGACAGATTTTCAACTTGAATGGTTGAGAATTGTATGCATTATTTAATATTTGAATGATTATCCATTCCCTGTGCAGAGAAAAATATTATTCGCCAACAGTTTTATTATTATTTTGATTTCCTTACTTCTAAAATAAGACAAACTGTTTCAGGTATGATCCTTGAAGGTAAAATAAAATGTTCTGTGTTGACCTGAATTTCCATTGTAGCCCTGTTAAAAAGTAAAGTAAAGTATTGCAGACAGCTGAACCTTCTACCACATATTTAGGAAAGCGTTGCCCAAGCAGCTGATGTCTCCGCCGTCTTCTTTATTCTGAAAGAAGTAGATGCATGAACTTTTCCCAAAGGTTTTAACACCTGCTCTGTTATTTGACTCATACCGTAGAGACTGTTGAATCACTTTCCAACTATATGTTTACTTTTGCACTGTTATTTGAGACTTGCCAAAGAACATCGTGCAAAAATCAGAGCTTAATACATTTACCCCCTGGACTTTCCAGCTCTGTGACTCCAGATCACGCCCTATTCTATACCTACAGCATCTATCATCTGCATTTAACTTTCATTCCTCCCTGCTTTGCTCTTGCCCTGTTATGTCGCAGTGTGCACCCTCTTACCTTTCCCACTTAACTTCCTTAGTGTGCTTTTCCCACTCTGACATTTCCACTAACCTCCCCTATCACTCACCTAATCTTTTGAATGAGGCTTCGTCTGGCATACACCTCTCCTTAGGAGGTACAAGAGGTTATATTATGTGATATGCACTTTATTCAATATTTAAAATGTTAATTTCTATTGAAATGCACTAAAACTATGAAGTCTTGACAAACTCATCGAGTGAAACACACATTTAGGTTTCTGTCGATGTTGTCAATAAATGTCTCTGAATCTTGCATAAAGTGTGTGATGTGTGAACTAATGAGCAAATTATATTAGGACCTAGAATTTGTTCTCGGTGAGTGGGAGGGCTAGAACAACCGGCACAATAAGAATGTGATATGAGACTATATGAGATATCACATGTGGTTTGTAGAAGAGCATTGTATGCTTGCAGCAAATCAACTTTGAGTGGTCTACTGGAAGAAAGAAGCATTGCCTCTCTGCCTTTTGGTTAAGATCAAGTGCAGTTGTGGCAGAGCTGCACCTGGTCCTCTGGCCAGGGGCCGGGTATGCTGCTTTGAAAGCCTGGGACAATTGTGCCTTTGAAGTGGTGACCCGGGGTGCCAAAATTCATGGACAAGAGCCTTAATACAGATATCACATGATTATGTTGGCACCCATGCACTTTTGACCACTTTCTTTTAGCACAGCCCTTTTTCTTTGCCCTGGCCTTTTGGGGCTGTACCCACTCAGCACTATTTATTTTTCTTCATGTTTGTCACTTTCACTTTTATGTTTTTCGTTTCACAGATTTTAGGGTGCGGGTAGGCCCTGAGGTTCTGGCTCCCTGAAACCATCGTCTGCCCTCCCTTCCAGGGGTTGGGCCAGTAGCTGCACCCTGGATGAAGCTTCAGCGGATCCCAGAGGTTAAAGGGGCCTCCCTAGCCTTGCGGTGAAGGGGGTCTGAAGACCCTTGCCCTCTAAGAGACCCTTTGTTTTCAGGGGGCAGGGACTAGAGCCTTTTCTCTTTAGAGGAGGGCCATGTTCCACATCCCTTAGTGCGCTTTTTTATGGTTTTGCACCTTTTTTGGGCACTTTTGGATCACAAAAGCACGTCCCCAGGCTTAAAAACAAAACTGTAAGAAAGCGGCATATTACAATCTATCAAGTGGGATTAGTAGCTATTTAATCTACCTAGCTCAAAAGTGTAACATAAAAAACCTACAGATTATGATAACACATAAAGAAAACTAAAAAGATTATAAGATATTCCTGATGAATTTGCAGAACAGTGTATGCTTGTAACAAAATAGTAGTCTTCTGAGGCATAAAGTGGTCTATTGGAGTATGCAGCATGTTACATTGCAACAAGTGGGATTAGCCCATATAGCACAACAGTGCTGTAATAAAGACAAGATGAAACTGCTTGATAATATTTCTACATCAAGTACCATCATTGATTGTTTTAATCCCAAAGTGGAATTAAGCCAAATAAAAGATAACTAGCATTCAGAATAGAAAGCAACACAAGGGCAGTTTTAGTATGTTACGTTACGCTCAAAAGTGTTTCTTATCCATAGTAAAATGTTATAAGATATTTATCAGCTAAAAAGAATTGGAAATAAGATATAGTGAAAAATTCATAAACTGAAAACTATGATAAACTGATGGTAAACTATTCAGCAATTTACTAAATATAGTAAAAGGAAGTTAATAGTAGAGACCTACATATAAAGTGTATTAGAACAAGCTAGATGAATAATAGATGATATGACTTTATTTAACTTTTTCCATCTTTAAACTTAATTTTATTTCACTGCTGTACTGAAAAATCCACACATCTGGAAATTTTAGATATTGAATAAAGTACATCTCACATAAAGTAACCGCTTGTCCCTCCTAGGGAATTGTACATGATATTGTTGTTGTTTTTTTGTTGCTAGAGGTAGCAACCCCTATCTTTTTATCTTCTATAGCCAACATGTTAAACAAACACAAAATAATCTATGATTTGGTGTAATTATGAAAATGAAAAGGATTGAAACTTTAACAAAAAAAACTGGTGTGATGGAAACACCTCAAGTTGGGAATATACCTCACCTTGTCTTATGAATTCTTCTACCTTCTTTCATCCTCATGGCTTAATTGCTAGGACATTTTTGTCCTCCACATCCACCTCCCGATTGGGGAACAGTTTTTCGGTTTGGAAAAATTCATCACCCACCTGACCTACAAAAAACACAGAAAGTATTAAAAAGCAATGTCAATATTAATGTCAGACGCCGTCTCCGTGCTATGCCTGCCGCACAGAGACGGACGTCTGCTTCTGTGACAGAGCGCTCGGTTGCCAGGCAACCGAGCGTACTTCCGGGTCAGCGGTCGCGCGTTCCGTTGCTAGGCAACGGAACGCTTCCTAGTAACTCCGGCGGTGGTGTTTAGCGTCACCACCGCCAGTGATTGGTCTGCACCTGTATAAAAACCTCACTCTGGCACATGGAGAGTGCCAGAGTATTAGGTCTCATCCTAGCTCCAGCGTTCCTGTGTACCGTTTCCAGCGCTTCCTGTGTATTACCCGGCTTGTTACTTACTACCCCTGTTCTGTGCTCCCTGTGAACTTGACCTCGGCTTGATATTTGACTCTTCCTCCTGTGCTTCTGACCTCGACCCGGCTTCCCTGACTACGGCTTTGAACTTTCCCTTGGACATCTCCTGAATTCACGGTTTGGACTGGGCCTGTACGACACCACTTTCATCTACTGCTTCACTGATTACTCCCTTAGAGGACCGCGACCTGCGTGTTCCCGCAGCTAAGACCACACTTCCTTGCGGGGGTCCCTGGTGAAAACCAGAAACACGTTAGACTCCGCACCTCTTGGGTGAGTAGTGCAAAAATCAGTAAGCAAATACCCTAAATCTGTGACAGTATACTCTGGCCATGACGTCAGATGGAAAAGGTGAACCTACAACTCGGGACCTCATTATCCACCTGGGCCGCCGAGTGGAACAGCAGGAGGCGGACCAGGCTCGTTTACTTCAGTGTGTGCAGGGAATCCTATCTCGCCTGGACTCTCTACGGGCAGGACAAACCCCTCCTACGGAACCATCTGCGGCTCCTTCTCGCTCTGCAGTGTCCCCTGCGGCTCCTGCTGCCCCTCCAGCCGCCACTACTGGACTAAGAATACCTTCCCCCGATAAGTTTGACGGGAATCCAAAAAGATGTAGAGGGTTCCTTAACCAGTGTGCCATTCACTTCGAGTGTAACTCTACAGCATTCTCCTCGGAACGTACCAAGGTAGCCTTCATAATTTCGCTACTTAGTGGGCAAGCCCTGGCCTGGGCATCCCCGTTATGGAAGCACAATGACCCTTTGCTGGAGGACTCCGCAGCTTTTATTGACATGTTCAGGAAGGTCTTCGACGAACCGGGCAGAGTCTCTTCTGCCGCATCGAGCCTATTGAACCTGCGACAAGGTTCTATGTCTGTCGGGCAGTATGCCATACAATTTCGGACTCTCTCCTCTGAGCTTCGATGGAACAATGAAGCCCTCATTGCTTCCTTCTGGCAGGGTCTTACCGATCGAATTAAGGACGAATTGGCTACCAGAGAACTCCCCTCGGAGTTGGACGCCCTCGTTTCATTATGTATCAGGATCGATCTTCGTTTCAGAGAGAGAAGTTCAGAAAGGTCCTCTACAAGACGGACTCCCCGTTTGGCTCCCCAATTTCAAAACCCAATATCTTCCACTGAAGAACCTATGCAGCTTGGCCGCTCTAAACTAACGTCTGAAGAACGCGAGAGACGGTTCAAGCAGAGATTATGTCTATATTGTGGGGAGTCTGGTCACGTTCTAAGTCTCTGTCCCAAGAGACCGGGAAACGCCTCCTCCTAGACGGTAAGAGGGAGGCCGCCTTAGGAGTCACCGTTTCCACTCCCTACTCCACCTCCAATCTCGAGTTTCTCATGCCTGTCCAGCTCTTGACTACTAAAGGACCCCAACAAATCTCTGCCTTCGTGGACTCCGGTGCCGCAGGAAATTTTATTTCGGCCTCTCTTGCTTCAGAGCTCCAGTTAACCATTCAAGATCTGCCCCAACCGCTTACCCTCACTGCCGTGGATGGTAACCGTGTCAGCAACGGTGTCATCTCCAGCATTACGAGTGCGGTTCAATTGTTGGTAGGAGCCTTACATCAAGAGTGGATCCAATTCCTAGTATTACCACAGTCTATTAACCCACTGATACTGGGCCTTCCTTGGCTCCGGAACCATTCTCCTCAATTTGACTGGGTTCGTGCGGAGGTAATTTCCTGGGGCCCGCAGTGTCATAAGCAATGTATTCCCTCACACCGCTTTCAAGTCTGTCATACTCAGACGAATTCTAAAACCTGTACATTACCTTCGGTCTATTTAGCCTTTAAGGACATCTTCTCCAAACAAAGATCAGAGATTCTTCCACCCCATCGCCCGTGGGACTGTCCGATTGAATTAATCCCGGGAAAACAAATTCCTCGTGGTAGGACGTATCTCCTGTCCTTACCGGAGACCCAAGCTATGTCACAATACATATCTGAAAACCTAGCCCGAGGGTTCATTAGAAAATCATCTTCTCCAGCCGGAGCAGGATTTTTCTTTGTTAAGAAGAAAGACGGATCCTTACGCCCGTGTATTGATTATCGGCATCTAAATAAAATTACTATCAAGAACCGTTATCCATTACCCCTTATTATGGACCTTTTCGACAAGATTAGTGGAGCCCGCATCTTTACCAAACTAGATCTCAGAGGGGCATACAATTTAGTACGGATCCGTCAAGGAGACGAGTGGAAGACAGCGTTTAACACGCGGGACGGACATTTCGAATATCTAGTCATGCCATTCGGGCTTAGTAACGACCCCGCAGTATTTCAATCCTTCGTTAATGAAATCTTCCAAGACTGTTTATATCACTTCATCGTTGTCTATTTGGACGACATTCTAATCTTTTCCCAAGACATTGCCTCCCATCGACACCATGTGAAGGAAGTCTTACTCCGATTACGAGCTAATCGACTCTTCTGCAAATTAGAAAAATGTATCTTTGAAGTGGAACAAAACTCTTTCCTTGGGTACATTGTTTCCGGAGCAGGATTAAGCATGGACCCACTAAAGGTGTCTGCCATTACCAACTGGCCTCTTCCCCAGGGCACCAAGGCCATCCAAAGGGTTATTGGATTTGCCAATTATTACAGACAATTTGTTAAAGGGTTCTCCTCCATTATTGCACCTATAACAGCGCTGACACGAAAATCAGCCAACCCCAGGAATTGGTCTCCAGAAGCCCTAAAGGCATTTAATCTCCTGAAACAGGCCTTTTCATCCGCTCCAGCCCTGTCTCAACCGGATCAATCTGAACCCTTTTTTCTAGAGGTTGACGCCTCTGCTATAGGTGTGGGGGCAGTACTCTTCCAAAAATCCAAAAACGGTTCTCATTTACCTTGCGGGTTCTTTTCCAAAAATTTTTTATCCCACGAGAAGAATTATGGAATTGGTGACAAAGAGTTACTAGCTATCAAGGCTGCCCTAGAGGAGTGGCGACACTTACTTGAAGGTTCACGTCATCCAGTAACGGTCCTTACCGATCATAAAAACCTGCTTTATGTTAGCGAGGCTCGATGCCTTAATCCACGCCAAGCTCGATGGGCATCGTTCTTCGCACGTTTTGATATCATCCTGACCTACCACCCAGGATCCAAGAACATCCGAGCTGATGCTCTATCTCGATCTTTTGACAACACGGATCTCTGTACTTCCTCGGAACCTCTACCCATTCTAAATCCTACCAGGGTTATCGCCCTTACCAAAACCACGGCCAAGACACCCCCAAGGGGCTGTTCCTTCTTAGAGCCTAATTTACGAATTAAAGCCCTCCGCTGGGCGCATTCCTCTAAATTGGCAGGACACGCTGGTGTTAAGAAAACTCTTGAATTTCTTCGTCAGAGATATTGGTGGCCGACACTACATTCAGATGTACGAAGTTTTGTGGCTTCTTGTGATACATGTGCCCGTTGTAAGAACCCCAGAATGGCTCCTTCTGGACTCCTTCAACCACTTCCCATTCCAGATTTCCCTTGGCAAAGCATATCCATGGATTTCATCACAGACCTTCCCCCCAGCAATGGATACACCACTATTTGGGTTGTTGTGGACAGATTTTCTAAAATGGCCCACTTTGTACCTTTGTCTGCTCTACCATCTGCTTCTCAGTTAGCTTCTATCTTCATTAAAGAAATATTTAGACTTCATGGATGTCCTCGTGAGATCATCTCTGACCGTGGAGTGCAATTCGTTTCCAAATTCTGGAGGGCCTTTTGTAAAATACTTGGGTCTGACCTCAAGTTTTCATCAGGTTATCATCCACAAACCAATGGTCAAACAGAGCGGGTTAACCAAGATCTCGAAGTCTTCTTACGATGTTTTTCTTCAGATAATCAAGCAGAATGGGCTAATCTCTTACCCTGGGCGGAGTTTTCTCACAATATTCATCATCACGAGTCTACTGGTGCCTCTCCATTTTTTATTGTTTATGGTTCCCAACCCACCATCCCAGATTTTTCCAGCCAAAGTTCCTTGTCAGTTCCCGCAGTGGAGGATGTCATGCGGAACCTTTCTCAGATTTGGTCTAACACAAAAGCTAGACTCCAAGAGACTTCCCTACGCTATAAGCAAGCAGCAGACCGCCATCGGAGACTGGTCCCTCTTTTACAGGTTCACGACAAAGTATGGTTATCCACACGTAACCTTAAGTTAAGAGTACCTTCTCAAAAATTGGCTCCCCGTTATATTGGTCCCTTTTCCATAACACATGTGATCAATGCAGTAACCTACAGACTCCGGTTACCCTCTTCCCTGAAGATCCACAATGTCTTTCATATCTCTCTTCTCAAACCACTTGTACTCAATAAATTTCATCAGTCGCCTCATCGTCCAGCTCCTGTACGTACTACGGAAGGTGAAGAATTTGAAGTTAGTCGTATCCTGGATTTCCGTATCGTTCATGGACGACACCAATTCTTAGTACATTGGAAAGGCTTTGGGCCAGAAGAGAGATCCTGGGTGCAAAAAGAAGATCTCCACGCCCCACGGTTATTGAAACAGTTCTTCAAACAAAGATCTATCCAACAAAGTAGGGGAGGAGGTACTGTCAGACGCCGTCTCCGTGCTATGCCTGCCGCACAGAGACGGACGTCTGCTTCTGTGACAGAGCGCTCGGTTGCCAGGCAACCGAGCGTACTTCCGGGTACTTCCGGGTCAGCGGTCACGCGTTCCGTTGCTAGGCAACGGAACGCCTCCTAGTAACTCCGGCGGTGGTGTTTAGCGTCACCACCGCCAGTGATTGGTCTGCACCTGTATAAAAACCTCACTCTGGCACATGGAGAGTGCCAGAGTATTAGGTCTCATCCTAGCTCCAGCGTTCCTGTGTACCGTTTCCAGCGCTTCCTGTGTATTACCCGGCTTGTTACTTACTACCCCTGTTCTGTGCTCCCTGTGAACTTGACCTCGGCTTGATATTTGACTCTTCCTCCTGTGCTTCTGACCTCGACCCGGCTTCCCTGACTACGGCTTTGAACTTTCCCTTGGACATCTCCTGAATTCACGGTTTGGACTGGGCCTGTACGACACCGCTTTCATCTACTGCTTCACTGATTACTCCCTTAGAGGACCGCGACCTGCGTGTTCCCGCAGCTAAGACCACACTTCCTTGCGGGGGTCCCTGGTGAAAACCAGGAACACGTTAGACTCCGCACCTCTTGGGTGAGTAGTGCAAAAATCAGTAAGCAAATACCCTAAATCTGTGACAATTAATAGACAAGTGGCAATGTCGGGACCCTTCAGGTTAAGTGTTTAAACACTTAACCCAACATTGCCACTTTAAATTAACTTTAATAGAAGTCGAGATGACAGTAAACTGTAGTGTCAGAGAGATCTTCATTCGAAATCACTTGCGGTCAGCATTCTGCATCAATCGGTCATATAGACAGTCGCTTTTCAGGTAAGTCTATTACTATTGACATTGCTTTTTAATACTTTTGTGTTTTTTTGTAGGTCAGGTGGGTGACGTAATTGTGGTAATCGTGTTAACGATTACCACTGCTCTTCCCAACCCATTGTGATGTATGCCATAAGTTATTTAATAAATCTATAGAATTGAAGATTCTGTCTTCACCTATAGCAGTCCTTATTTTCCATAGAGCTATATATGCTTGTCGGTTCCCAGTTGCCCCAGGTCTTAGTATAGTTTTATATTTATAAACTGGTACATGCAAAGGATATACTGAAGACTGACACCTTGAATAAACACAGAGGGAATATCAGATGACAACTAAATTCAAAAGACAGAACAGTCAGGTGTAATCCCCAAAAAATAGCATGTGGTAAACAGAATGCCATATTTCCCCGCAAATAAGATCGGGTCTTATATTAATTTTTGCGTCAAAGGAATCATTAGGGCTTATTTACTGGGGATGTATTATTTTTTAATATACAGCAATCTACATTTATTCATGTACAAAAATCTACATTTATTCAAATACAGTCATGTTATCTTCTTCTGGAACATTGTCATAACTCTCCAAACCACAAATTTGAGCCTGAATTTCTTGCAACTTCATTTCCTGTAGCACCATTGGTCCAAATCTCTCATGTCCAGAAATAAAGCTCTCCTTAAATGAATACTTCTTGTCCATGTAGCCTGCTCGTAGTGCATTGGCAACACAGCTGTCAGTGATTTTATCTCATTAATTCTTCACCCAAGTCACAACCTCTAGCAGGCCGGGATTCACAAAGTTTCCATGCTGATTTCTCTCCATTCTATTTTCGTTGTGTGCTGCAACGGTCATACTAAATGTGCCCCTCTGGCTGACGATCTTAACTGGGGTTTTATTCTTGGGGTAGGGCTTAAATTACGACCATCCTGATAAATCACGCTAGGGCTTATTTTTCGGTTAGGTCTTATTTTCGGGGGAAAGCAGTAGTAGGGGGCACAGGGCAAGTAATTGACAAGGATAATCAATAAACAGGCTACAGTCAGTGCAGGCAGACAAGAACAGTCAATAAACAAGCAGGGTCAAAAATATAACAGACCACAAAACAGAAACAGAGTACAGTGTATAATCAAGGTAGCGCTATAACAGGCAATTAGAGTGTGCTGCTAACAACCTTGTAAAGCCACTTCCTAGTAAGTCAATCAGAGACCAGTTTACACAGTGCTGATCAGTGACAATAAGCACATGCGTGTCAAGGAAGTTAAATAATGTCAGAGTAACCAGTGTATACATTGGAGATGTATTGAGATGCCTCAATCTGTCACTATTTCTGTCCCAACCTCTGTTCCTAATCCCGACTCCTGTATCTCTTGTACTTTTATCTTCTAATCCACCATCATCTTCCTCCTGCTACTACCCCAATAAGCCCCTCACCCATATTTCTTCCGGCTACATCTTTCTCCTCACCTAGCTCCTTCTCCTGATTGATGGAGAGATTTCTCCAAACCCTAGGCCACATCCTATCTTGACTCTCTGTTCCTGCCACTCCCCTCATCCCAAATCCATCCTGTGTACTAGCAATCATGCTAATATTATCCACATCTTCCCAGTTTTCTCCTGTGCTCTATGGAATTCCCGATATCTGTAATAAACTGGATTCCAATAATGATCTTTAAATTTGCAATTCCCTTAACCTTCATGCCCTCACTGAAACCTGGCTTTCCTCTTCTGAAACAATTCTCCTTCTGCTTTTTCATATGGGAGGCTCTTCTTCTTCCACACCCGCCTATCTGAAGGCTGACAAGGCACTGGTTTGGGCATCCTTCTCTTTCCATGCTGCACCTTCTTGGTAGTTCTCCCTGAGCCCATTCTTTACTTCCAGGTTCATACCAATCATCTCTTCTTCTCAGTCCACCTTCATGTCACAGTCATCTACTGTGCCCCTGGTCCAGTCTCCCAATTCCTCAATAATTTTTCCACTTTGGCCCACCTTCCTTCACTAGCCTATGTGACTTTAATATCCCTATTCATAATCATACAGAATCTGATGCCATCAAACTTCTTACCCTCTCATTTACTTGGCTTTTCTTCCTCTCACTCCAACTGGTAATGTTCAGTCCCCTGATCACCTTATCTCCCACCTCTGTGCCATCTCTGTGTTTTCCAATGACTCCACCTACTTTCCAAGCACCACCTCTTCTACTTCAGCCTTTTGCTGTCACCTACATCGCTCCCATCACCCAAATCAAAGTTCCCCCATTATAACCTTGATGCTTTGAACCTGTCAGCTTTTTCTCCTCACTTAATACACTCCTCTCACAAATTACTGTCCTGGTTTGCTCCAATTAGGCTGTCTCCCTTTACAACCACACTCTCACCTCTGACCTTGTCTCAACTGCTTCAGCCACGAGTTTTAGCCTTTTTTCAAACTAAATTCCAACTGTGGAATTCTAGCGATATAAACAATCCTGTAAAAATGCTCTTGCACTGCCAAGTGCTGGTGGTGAAAATCTCACTCTCACATTGACTTCCATCACTTCAAATTATTTTCATCATAATACAGCCTTGCACTCTCTTTTTTTAAAACAATCATACTTTAAGTTTCTTATTTCTTCCCAGTCTTTTCCACCTGCAACTTCTTTCTCTGCCCCTTCTCTCTCTGCCCAATACTTAGAAAGTCATTATACTATGCCATCCACAACAAAATCTCTTGGTGTCAGGCCCCTCCAAACTTACCCTCCCTCTCTAGCTAATCCACTATGTTGTCTTTCCTGCCCATCATTGTGGAAGCTGGCCACACTTTTCTTTAATCTTCTCCCGCCTCTACCTGCTCTCTCGACCATATCGCCTCTCACCTCCTTCACTCTCTGTCTCCCAACGCCTGCCTCTACCTTGCCCACATCTTAATTTTGTCTCTTTCTACCAGCTTTTTCCCCTCTTCCTTTAAGCATGCTGTTTTCTCATGTATTCTTAAAAAACCTACCTCAACCCTGCCTCTCTTTCTAACCAATTGCTTTCCTCCCCTTCATTTCCAAAACTACTTGAGTGTCTAGTCTATAACCACCTTACCAGCTTCTTTTCCACTCACTCCCGCCTTGACCAGTTACACTCTGGCTTCTGTCCACTCCACAGAGACTGTCCTTAAAGTCACCAATTATCTTCTCTCTGCCATGCCTAAGGTTCAATTCTCCATGCTCATCCTTCTGGACCTTTCTGTAGCTTTTGACAATATGGACCACAATTTCATCCTGCATATCCTTTACTCCCCTGGCATTTGCAACACTATCTTCACCTAGTTCACCTCCTACATACCTCCTATATCCTCTGTCTCTACCTTTGGCATCTCCTTATACCTCCCCACTTCTTTCTCACCATTGTCAATACCATGCTCTGCTCTGTTCCTTATGCCCACTGCCTAGGTGTCATCCTCAAATACTTCCCTAACTTCACTCTCCATATTCAGTCCCTCTCCAAAAATTGCAACTTCTATCTTCCCAACATAACTTGGATTAGACCCTTACTCTCATTTGACGCCACCAAACATCTCATCTGCTCTTTCATCCATACTGTCCTTGCCTCCCTCACAGCCACCTGTCGAAGTCAGCAAATTGGATAAAGTCATTTCAATTAAAGTCGAGCAAACTTGGTTGTCTTTGTCTGATAAGATGCGTACGGTACGCTACGGCGTACAAGGGCACGCTACGGCGTACGCATCCACTACACGTGGCAGCAACAGTAATTGGTCTTTTACCATACATTCGCACAAACACGCATATTTATAAAATAGTACACATTAATGGTAGTTGCAACACATAGTCAGTTATGTCGAAATATAGTAGTATTTATATGTTATATTAAAGTTACATGCATATTAGTGAAATATACGGAACAGGTTGAAGGAATCATATCTTGAGAGGTATCATAATAAACCTCCTAACATTTCTTACTATTTGGTTCACTCTGCGATGGAATCGCAGAGTGCATACACAAGTTATGAATGATAGGGAATTATGAACTACTTAAGACTAAGGAATCTTGGCGGGAAGAGCCGAGCATGCCCACTGGAGAGGTGACCCCCTCCTTTGGATTCCTTAGGATGAACTAGCCAATGATTGACAACCCCTTGGACCTTCCTGAGACCTGGACCAATAGATGCAAGCTATACCATCTTCATTGTATTACTGTATTTCTGTGTGTATATAAGCAGCAGCTTCACATCTTGTGTTCAGACATCTTGTCCCCAGACTTCAGGATTGAATGACTGCACACTGGATCCAGAGCGCCTGCGATAAGTAATGGCTGTATTTATTATCACTTCGCTTGAACATATTATTCTACTATTTGCGAATATATCATTGTGCGTTGGAAACACAAATCGAGGTTCGACAATCGTTATTGGTTAGCGACAATACGCACATAACACACCTCACCCCAGTTTATTCCATCCTCAATGGTGCTGCTAGACTATTTTTCCTCTCTCGCTGCTCTGCTCCTGCCTCCCATTTCTGCCAATCACTTTAATGGCTACCTGTCCTCTACAGAATCCATTTCAAACTTCTCACCATCACTCAGTTTCCCTTTCTCCTCACCTACATCTTCAAACTCATCTCCCTCAAGACTGTTCCACTCTGTCAATGCTACAGCCTTCCTCTTTACAATGCAGGTCTAAAAGTTGGAGAAAAACGAGCATTATAAAGAGGGGGATTAGAAAGAGGGTATCACAGAACAGAATTAATATCTTTCAATACACATTTTTTAAAAGCATTTATTTTATGGTAACGGTTAATGTAGAGGGGTGGTATAAAAATGAAATACTGTCGTAGTGGAGTTAAATGTTAAACCAAGCAAGTTGTATTTTTTTGGTTTTGTGGTTTATTAAATGCTTTCCCCACTGAAACCTCAATTTAAACTTAGTGTGGTATGTTAGCTAATAATTGACCTAACAATACTAACCTAAACAATAATTTGGAAATTAAACATGAAAAATAAAACTATTTGAAATCAAATTAATCATACAATATTTTAACTATACAGTTTACAAAGGTTTTTAAGGGTTTGGCCCTAGGTCAATCCAAAAAACGCATTTGAAATAGTGAGGTAAATGTATAAAAAACTTAAGTTTTAAAATACATTATTAATTGTAACAGGCAAGCACCACCATCATGGCCTGTAAATCCATGCAATTCCCTGTAAAGCCAGGTACATTTGTGTAAAAGTAGGTGTCGGACGTCACAAAAGTGCGTTAGCACTGTGGGTTTGCACTTTTGTAAATTACATTTTCGAGTGTTAGTTGGACTCCTGTCTACTAAAACTATGTGAACATTACTAATTTGCAGATATAGTGAAAGCATTATCAGTTATACGCATTGTGTTTCAATGATCTGTTGTATTATTCGGAAGTTGCAGAGCAATATTGTATTTTTCCAAACAACTAACTGAGCAATGCATAGTAAGTACTGTATTTGCTGCTGAGTCAGCAGTCATGGATACTTTCCAAAAAAAAAAAGTTTCATTCCAAACAATTTTACTTTTTGTAGAGCTCAACATAAATGACTTTTTCATAAAGACTTTTGAATATGTCATATTTTGTTTTATTAATGGTTTTCTTTGTTGGCATTCTTCCTACAACTAATGCTCAGCAGTTATACTATTTGCTTTTACAAAGATTTGATATAGTATACAACATTTTACCCACATGCTAATGTATTACCTATGCACTAATAATATACGAAAGGTACAATAGGTGATGCAGCAAAATGCTCTTTTTAGATACAAATTCATTACATATTGGTAGGTCATGTTTCTATTCCAAACAACATTCAAAAAAAAACTAAAAGAAAATAAAGAAACTTCATAGGTTTTTATTTAAAATTGAGTGCAATTTTGTAGCCCGAACGTACACATAAAATCTGGGCAAAATTTACGAGTTGCACGTATCTTAAGAACTACAAGTGTCAGCATGCTCTGGCAACTGGGCCTGCTGCGACCAGTAATTCTGTATAGTAAAGTAATAGTGAATAAATACATACACAGGGCCTGATTCATTAAGGAACTTAAATGGCTGTAGCTGATGTATTTGCTTAAAATTGCTCTGCATATGTTCAGAGACAGGCTATACGCCATTGAATACAAGTGCATCCAATTCGTCTTCAAACGTAAAGGACACTTTTGGCAGCCTACTATTTCAAAGGTGGAATAAGGGAGGAAAGGAGCAATGCACAGTAAGGGCATGCCAAGGTTGAGCGCACATCAATTCGATTCAAGCTCTTGACATTTCTGAGGTATGCGATTCTTAGCCATATCACTTGCACCAGCTACAGGGAAGTGTAAGTGCCAATTGATAGTGATGATGGTCGCGTATGCATGCTAGAACCTGTGTTTGTACTTAAAAGAAACTGTAAAAATGCATTTTATGTACAGTAGGCATCCTGTATGATGTAATGACATCCTGATACATCTATTTTATTAAAAAAGAAAAAAACATATTTTTTTCCAATATATTTATTCTTAGTGATTATAATATTAACAGGTGTTAATATGTTTAAAAAAATGTTTCTGTGCGTTCTAAAGGGATTTTATTTATACATTTATAAATTATGTATACCCTGCAGTGTGTTGTTTCTGTCTGCATATGGCAATTGCTATTTCAGCAGAGCATAGTTAGACCCGTTTTCAACGAGAAACATTTTTTCAAATCCGCTTGTACTTGCAAATTGCATTTGCTTTCCATTTCCATTTTTTCAGATTTGATAGACTCCAAAATCATTACTTATCTTCTTTTTTCTTTCTTGATGTAATCCAGGGGTTAAATAAAAAAAACATATAGAATAACGCAGTATTTACTCCGCCAACAAAATGAATGAGAAAGGACCCCTTTGCGAGTAGCCAATCAGAGCAGTTTGATTCTGATTATTTACAGTCTGATTAGCTACTCACGTATAGACCCCACATGAACTAATGTATGAATGAACTTTGTTTTATGAATTAAGTGTATTGCAGGAATGCAACAATGTGTGCACTCCTTTTGGCCGAGTACACATTACATGGTTTTCAGCCAAATATCGGTCCAATCACAGGATATCTGATCCTGACCGCGTGTCCTGTGTACTTGGGGTAAAAAGTTCCCATGAAAGTTATCTGTATTGACCCTTAATTTACTTGTACATAGTAATCATATCCCCTCTTAGACTCCTCTTTTTTAAAGAAAACATGCCTAAACTGGATAACCTTTTCTCATAACTAAATGACTCCATACCCTTTATAATTTTCTCACCCTTCTCTGAACCCTTTCTAGGTCCAAAATATCTATTTTATAGAGTGGTGCCCAGAAACTGTACTCCGTATTCAAAACGATGCCTTATCAATGCTTTATATAGTGGCAAAATTACAGCTTCTTCCATTGCATCTATGCCCCTTTTTATGCATACCAATACTTTATTGGCCCTTGAAGCTGCTGCTTGACATTGAGCACTATTGCTAAGTCTCCTGTCTACGAGTACTCCCAAATCATTTTCCTTATAGATTCCGCTAAATTTATCCCATTTAATTTATAGATTGCATACTTGTTTTTGATCCCCGAGTGCATAACCTTACATTTATCTACGTTAAGCTTCACCTTTCATTTGGCTGCCCAATCCTCAAGTTGTTTTTAAGTCCCTCTGTAGAGAAAGTACATTTTGTTCTGATTTTATTACCTTACAAAGTTTAGTGTCATCTGCAAAAATGGAAACTTTGCTCTCTAAACCATTATCAAAGTCATTAATAAATATATTAAAAAGGAGTGGCCCCAGCACAGAACCTTGAGGTACACCACTTAAAATTTTTGATCAATTAGAAAATGTTCCATTTATTGTAACTCTCTGTTCCCTATTCTCCAACCAGTTTTCGACCCAAGTACAAATGTTACACAATAATAAATATGGATGTCGTTGTAGCGCTCCTCCAAAAGCAGCTCAGACTGTATATATAAAGGACTCCACTAAATCCAGTAGTAATATACAAATAAAATATACGTACATAAGGCACTCATGGTTTTACAGAGAGACGTGTGAGGTAATCTCCTTATACACTTTCCATTTACGTATGATGTTACATGTAATGTAGAAAACAAACACAATATAGTGTTTTACGTAAAAACCATATATCCTCCACCATAGATCAAACCAAAACCTTGAGAAAGATTCAGGGAGGAGTTGAAACGCGTTGGAAGCTAATATTCAGTGGGACCCCGGTCGGCTTGAACGTACTCATTGGAGAAGGGACATCGTACGTAAATGAAAAGTGTATAAGAAGATTACCTCACACATCTCTCTGTAAATCCATGAGCGCTACAAGTAAAAATATTGTTTGCTAGACCCAGTTCCCTTATTTTGTAAACCAACCTCTTGTGTGGCACTGTATTACAGGCCTTTGCAAAATATAAGTAGACCACATCTAATGTACTACCATGGTCTATGTTCCCACTGACTTCTGCGTATAAAATAATTACATTAGCTTGACATAACCTATCCCTCACAAATCCATGCTGATTTCCACTAATAATCTTATTGCTCACCAAGTAATCAGGAATATTATCCCTTAATATACCTTCTAGTAGTTTCCCCACTATTGATGTATGGCTTATCGATCTATAATTCCCTGGTTGTGATCTCATTCCCTTTTTAAACAACGGCACCATATCTGCTATTTGCCAATCCATTGGTGCTGAGCCTGATAAAATTTAATCTATTAAAATTAAGAATAGTGGTCTAGCTATTTCTGAATTTAGCTACCTAAGAAGCATTCGGTGTATGCCAAGTGGACCTGGAGCCTTATTTGTCTTAATTTTATTCAGTCGCCTTTGGACTTGTTCCTTTGTCAGCCTAGTATTATTTATGGTACGGTTGTATTTTCCATTTTTATGTATTATTACTATTATTTTGTCAACTGATCAAATTCATGGTTTTAAAATGGTTCCAACCATTTTGTTTGCACATTTTTGATGACTACTTTCTTGAATTGTCATTGAATCAGAGCTTGCCATTTGATCTATTTAAGAGAAACTGCTCTGTATTCTGATCACTGAGCAAAGTGAAGTGGATGAAAGAATGAAAAAAGAAAAAGAAAAAGAGCAGTAGAAGAAGCATTAAAAAGGCTTGAAGATTAGGAAGAATGGGTCAATTTAAAAGCCATTATGTAATGAACTAGGATATTGTAATTGTTGTCCATAGCAGATCAAGCTGCAATTCAAAGAAAGAAAGAGCCAACTAAAAAGTCATAAACTAAGGATATGTAGCAACCCTATTGCTGGTACATTAAATATATTTAGTAGCAAAATTGTGTAAAATAACACCTTCATAATGCCTTTAAAAATCAATGCAAAAAATGATAAAATGAAATAGCAGTTTTACTACACACAGAAAAACAGTAACAATGATAAATGGCAATGGAAAGACACTTATAGGTGGATAGGGAGAGAAAATCTAATAAAATATAAAAAAAAAAAAAGGTTCACATGATCAAAACCTCCAAGTCTAATAAAAGCTATTTATAAATAACATGCTTGTGTCTTATGAAACTAGCCAAGATAAGTTAAATTCAATGTCATATGGTATTTAGCCAAGTGGTGTTCAATACAAGTTTACATCTTTCCACCAACATGTTTCCTCCCAACTCTGTAGGGGATTTCTTAAGGTATAGTCTATAGCCCATTAAACAGTATAGTTGACGCTTCTGGAGTCTCAGTTTATTGCTTTAGCCATCAACAATGGTTTTAATTAGCAAAAAAAAGAAGTTGGTAAAATGTGAGGCACCTGTTTTGTACCATGACGTAATTGGTAAAAATTAGTCTCTCACAAGTAGACATTAAAGAGATTTGGGAACCCTTTGTCAAACAACAACAATTTATTTGTCAAAATACAGCATACAGGGCTTTGACCGCCAAATCACTCTGGTGATGAATAGGATCTTCCATAGACTTAATGTTTCAATGTAAATGCTTTATTTTTCTAATTGGAAAACCATGGGCATATAAAAACACACATTTACACTGTCCATAAAGAAAATGAAAAAAAACATTGCACGAGTCCTTTTAAGTATCCATTAAAAGATGCTGTGCTGTTGTAGGAATGCATGTACTTTAAAAAATCAAATCACTTAACATCTTTAATTTAATATAGGCTACTATTGTATTTTTGTATTAGAATTTTTATATATATATATATATATATATATATATATATATATATATATATATATATATATATATATATATATATATATATATATATATATATATATATATGATACAAGATTATTAAACTATTACGCCATAATGCAAGTGTAAAATTCAATATCACAGGTCACTTTAAAACTCTCTAGTAAAGCATAGCGCTGAACAAAAGGTGTTAAATAGCTTTATATTTCAAACAAGAGCATTTACTATATATAACAGATTGCAAACGTTGATTATTTTTACATTTTCTGAAGAATAGAGCAGAATGGATACAATAATGTTTTGATTGACAGAAAGCTAGTTGGAGTACTAATCGACTCTTTAAAATAATAAGTATAACAGAATGGACGAGAAAATGAAAAGCAGCTGCTAGAAAGGAAATGGTAGGGATTTCGAATTGGAGAAAAATTGCAGATGAGAGACTAAAATTACAGGTGATGAAAAAATAATTGCAACAAGGAAAAAGGCAGTTGGAAATGATAAGGAAAATTTGAGCTTCCAAGACAGAAATTAAAGAATGAGAAAATTGTACTGAGCTGGAGAAGATGAAATGTCACTAGTAAAGGGGAGAAGTAAAAAGGTTATTGGAAGACAGAGTTTCGAGAAAGAAAAGACAGAAAACCTAAAATGACTTGGTTGAGCCCTGTAGTGTCAAGTAAAATGATTGAGCAGTTTATATTTTATGCTTAGAAGTCAGTAGAGAGATTGCTTTGTAGAAAATAAGGTTTTGTTGGAATCCTGTTCAGCAACTCATTATTCCAATTTCTATGATATAGTAAC
The DNA here is from genome assembly GCF_038048845.1 of Mixophyes fleayi. Lineage (NCBI taxonomy): Eukaryota > Metazoa > Chordata > Amphibia > Anura > Limnodynastidae > Mixophyes > Mixophyes fleayi. The sequence continues at coordinate 300,421,029 of NC_134402.1, read as the reverse complement.
CACCTTTTTCAGTGTATCATTTTGATGCTATATATGCAGTAAGGGCCTGAGATGTACTCAAGTCCACCTCCCAGGTTCAAAAATCAGTTTTGTAAAACAAGGTGGAATTTAGAGGGAAGCGAAAGTTAAAAGGAAAAACTACGCCTGGAGAGGTGGATCAGTGGATCCCTTTCAGTAAGGGGAGTGCACACATAGGTAAGACATGCATTTATTGTAGTCCAGATATGCTCTTAGGAAGCATAAAACTTGCAACTCCTCAAACCATGGTGTAAATAAACATGCTGATGATCATGACCATCAGCCCTTGACTTTACTACTGTGCTTATTAAAAAAAAGTTTAAATAAATAATTTTAAAAAACAGTAACCAACACTAGTGCTTAGATCCTGTGCTAGTAATTGCTAATGTAGGGGGGAGGAAGAGCCTTTGGTTCCTTTCGGAGGTCCTCACACAAAAGCTAAAAGAATAAACCCTGTCAATTAAATGATGCTTCCAGTGGAGGCCCGGGCCCCAGTTCTTTCTAGCCCCCCCATTCTTGGCACCCCCTGGTTGTGAAACCTCTTCGGGTTGATGCATGTGCTAGCTGTACTTGGTCTGGATTGGTTCAAAAATGTATAAAAAGATCTGTGTTTGTAATTGTATCATAGTATCCCCTAGTCCCTCTCCATCCCATTTTTCCTTGATTACACATGAGAGTGGCTTTTCATGCTCCAATCAATCAAAGTCATCAAAGTCAAGCTGATCAAATTGGTTAATCCCCTTTTGATTCATTCTGTCATGGCTCCACTAGGGTTAGGGGTTAGGTTAATCTTGGATTACTTCAGAAAGGAAGACAGGAAGATTTGATAATTTTAGGAGTGCAAGATAGATAGTAAGAAGGGTTTTAGCGAGTATTTATCTCTATTGCAATTTTTGCTTAACTGGTGTGCATGTGTGTATTCATTTACGATTATTTAAGTGTGTGGGTCTACATGTTCCAGATGGTCCTGGCTGCCAAGGATGCTCTGGAAGTCACTGGCAGCCATGGGTATGATGGCACTTGTAATTCTACAATCACCAGTATGCCAAGTAGTTAATGTCTGCCAGGGCTTGTTGGCATTTGTAGTAGGGATGAGCGCACTCGGATTTCTGAAATCCGAGCCCACCCGAACGTTGCGGATCCGAGTCGGATCCGAGACAGATCCGGGTATTGGCGCCAAATTCAAAAGTGAAACTGAGGCTCTGACTCATAATCCCGTTGTCGGATCTCGCGATACTCGGATCCTATAAATTCCCCGCTAGTCACCGCCATCTTCACTCGGGCATTGATCAGGGTAGAGGGAGGGTGTGTTAGGTGGTCCTCTGTGCTGTTTAGTTCTGTGCTGTTTAGTTCTGTGCTGTTTAGTTCTGTGCTGTTTAGTGCTGTGCTGTGCTGTGCTGTGCTGTGTTCTGCAGTATCAGTCCAGTGGTGCTGTGTGCTGTGCTCTGTCCTTCTGAGGTCAGTGGTGCTGCTGGGTCCTGTGCTGTGTCCTGTTCAGTCCAGTGGTGCTGTGTCCTGTGCTCTGTGCTTCTAAGGGCATAGTTATTTCCCCAATATTCCCCTGTGTTTAAAAAAATAAAAAAAAGTTTTTTTAAAAAATACCAAAAACTACTTTAATATTTTTTAATTACCACAAAATTTTCACAACCAATCCTGCAGTATAAGCCCATTGGTACTGCAATATTACCAAGTTCACACATTCAGCAGTAAAAGTCCAGTGGTACTGCAATATTACAAAGTTTACACATCCTGCAGTATCAGTCCAGTGGTGCTGTGTCCTGTGCTCTGTCCTGCTGAGTTCCGTAGTGCTGCTGGGTCCTGTGCCGTGTCCTGTTCAGTCCAGTGGTGCTGTGTCCTGTGCTCTGTGCTTCTAAGGGCATAGTTATTTCCCCATTATTCCCAAGTTTTTAAAAAATAAAAAAAAAGTAAAAAATAATAAAAAATTTAAAAAAAAAAAAATATATAATAATTATAACCAAATTTGCAAAACCAATCCAGCATTATAAGTCCATTGGTACTGCAATATTACCAAGTTCACACATTCTGCAGTATCAGTCCAGTGGTGCTGTGTCCTGTGCTCTGTCCTGCTGAGTTCCGTAGTGCTGCTGGGTCCTGTGCCGTGTCCTGTTCAGTCCAGTGGTGCTGTGTCCTGTGCTCTGTGCTTCTAAGGGCATAGTTATTTCCCCACTATTCCCAAGTTTTTTAAAAATAAAAAAAAAGTAAAAAAAAATAAAAAATTAAAAAAAATAAATAAATATAATAATTATAACCAAATTTGCAAAACCAATCCAGCAGTATAAGTCCATTGGTACTGCAATATTACCAAGTTCACACATTCTGCAGTATCAGTCCAGTGGTGCTGTGTCCTGTGCTCTGTCCTGCTGAGTTCCGTAGTGCTGCTGGGTCCTGTGCCGTGTCCTGTTCAGTCCAGTGGTGCTGTGTCCTGTGCTCTGTGCTTCTAAGGGCATAGTTATTTCCCCACTATTCCCAAGTTTTTTAAAAATAAAAAAAAAGTAAAAAAAAATAAAAAATTAAAAAAAAAAAATATATATAATAATTATAACCAAATTTGCAAAACCAATCCAGCAGTATAAGTCCATTGGTACTGCAATATTACCAAGTTCACACATTCTGCAGTATCTTGTGCTACATATAATGGAGACCCAAAATTTGGAGGATAAAGTAGGGAAAGATCAAGACCCACTTCCTCCTAATGCTGAAGCTGCTGCCACTAGTCATGACATAGACGATGAAATGCCATCAACGTCGTCTTCCAAGCCCGATGCCCAATCTCGTAGTACCGGGCATGTAAAATCCAAAAAGCCCAAGTTAAGAAAAAGTAGCAAAAAGAGAAACTTAAAATCATCTGAGGAGAAACGTAAAGTTGCCAATATGCCATTTACGACACGGAGTGGCAAGGAACGGCTTAGGCCCTGGCCCGTGTTCATGACTAGTGGTTCAGCTTCACCCACGGATCTTAGCCCTCCTCCTCCTCCCCCCCCCTACAAAAAATTGAAGAGAGTTATGCTGTCAGCAACAAAACAGCAAACAACTCTGCCTTCTAAAGAGAAATTATCACAAATCCCCAAGGCGAGTCCAAGGGTGTTGGTGGTTGTCAAGCCTGACCTTCCCATCACTGTACGGGAAGAGGTGGCTCGGGAGGAGGCTATTGATGATGTAGCTGGCGCTGTGGAGGAACTTGATGATGAGGATGGTGATGTGGTTATTGTAAATGAGGCACCAGGGGGGGAAACAGCTGATGTCCATGGGATGAAAAAGCCCATCGTCATGCCTGGTCAGAAGACCAAAAAATGCACCTCTTCGGTCTGGAGTTATTTTTATCCAAATCCAGACAACCAATGTATGGCAATATGTAGCTTATGTAAAGCTCAAATAAGCAGGGGTAAGGATCTTGCCCACCTAGGAACATCCTCCCTTATACGTCACCTGAATAACCTTCATAGTTCAGTGGTTAGTTCAGGAACTGGGGCTAGGACCCTCATCGGTACAGGGACACCTAAATCCCGTGGTCCAGTTGGATACACACCAGCAACACCCTCCTCGTCAACTTCCTCCACAATCTCCATCAGATTCAGTCCTGCAGCCCAAGTCAGCAGCCAGACTGAGTCCTCCTCAATTCGGGATTCATCCGAGGAATCCTGCAGCGGTACGCCTACTACTGCCACTGCTGCTGTTGCTGCTGTTAGTCGGTCATCTTCCCAGAGGGGAAGTCGTAAGACTGCTAAGTCTTTCACCAAACAATTGACCGTCCAACAGTCGTTTGCCATGACCACCAAATACGATAGTAGTCACCCTATTGCAAAGCGTATAACTGCGGCTGTAACTGCAATGTTGGTGTTAGACGTGCGCCCGGTGTCCGCCATCAGTGGAGTGGGATTTAGAGGGTTGATGGAGGTATTGTGTCCCCGGTACCAAATCCCCTCGAGATTCCACTTCACTAGGCAGGCGATACCAAAAATGTACAGAGAAGTACGATCAAGTGTCCTCAGTGCTCTTAAAAATGCGGTTGTACCCACTGTCCACTTAACCACGGACATGTGGACAAGTGGTTCTGGGCAAACGAAGGACTATATGACTGTGACAGCCCACTGGGTAGATGCATCCCCTTCCGCAGCAACAGCAACAGCTGCATCAGTAGCAGCATCTACAAAATGGCTGCTCATGCAAAGGCAGGCAACATTGTGCATTACAGGCTTTAATAAGAGGCACAACGCTGACAACATATTAGAGAAAATGAGGGAAATTATCTCCCAGTGGCTTACCCCACTTAGACTCTCATGGGGATTTGTGGTGTCAGACAATGCCAGTAACATTGTGCGGGCATTAAATATGGGCAATTTCCAGCACGTCCCATGTTTTGCCCACACCATTAATTTGGTGGTGCAGCATTACCTCAAGAGTGACAGGGGTGTGCAGGAGATGCTTGCGGTGGCCCGCAAAATTGCTGGACACTTTCGGCATTCAGCCAGTGCCTACCGCAGACTAGAGGCACATCAAAAAAGCTTGAACCTGCCCTGCCATCACCTCAAACAAGAGGTTGTGACGCGCTGGAACTCCACCCTCTATATGCTGCAGAGGATGGAGGAGCAGCAAAAGGCCATTCAGGCCTACACAGCCACCTATGACATAGGCAAAGGAGTGGGGATGCGCCTGAGTCAAGCGCAGTGGAGACTGATTTCCGTGTTGTGCAAGGTTCTGCAGCCATTTGAACTTGCCACACGAGAAGTCAGTTCCGACACTGCCAGCTTGAGTCAGGTCATTCCCCTGATCAGGCTGTTGCAGAAGCAGCTGGAGAAAGTGAGGGAGGAGCTGGTAAGCCATTGCGATTACAGCAAGCATGTAGCTCTTGTGGATGTAGCCCTTCGTACGCTTTGCCAGGATCCGAGGGTGGTCACTCTTTTAAAGTCAGAGGAATACATTCTGGCCACCGTGCTCGATCCTCGGTTTAAAGCGTATGTTGTGTCTCTGTTTCCGGCGGACACAAATCTACAGCGGTGCAAAGACCTGCTGGTCAGGAGATTGTCCTCTGAAGAGGACCGTGACATGCCAACAGCTCCACCCTCATTTTCTTCCACATCTATGGCTGCGAGGAAAAAGCTCAGTTTTCCCAAAAGAGGCACTGGCGGGGATGCTGATAACATCTGGTCCGGACTGAAGGACCTGCCAACCATTGCAGACATGTCTACTCTCGCTGCATTGGATGCTGTGACAATAGAAAAAATTGTGGATGATTACTTTGCTGACACCATCCAAGTAGACATGTCAGACAGTCCATATTGTTACTGGCAGGAAAAAAAGGCAGTTTGGAAGCCCCTGTACAAACTGGCTCTATTTTACCTGAGTTGTCCCCCCTCCAGTGTGTACTCGGAAAGAGTTTTTAGTGCAGCGGGGAACCTGGTCAGTGAGCGGCGAAGGAGGTTGCTTCCTCACAACGTTGAAAAAATGATGTTTATAAAAATGAATAATCAATTCCTCAATGAAGTACAGCACTGCCCTCCAGATACTACAGAGGGACCTGTGGTTGTGGAGTCCAGCGGGGACGAATTGATAATGTGTGATGAGGAGGAAGTACACACTGTAGGGGGAGAGGAATCAGAGGTTGAGGATGAGGACGACATCTTGCCTCAGTAGAGCCTGTTTAGTCTGTACAGGGAGAGATGAATAGCTTTTTTGGTGTGGGGGCCCAAACAAACCAATCATTTCAGTCAAAGTTGTTTGGTAGGCCCTGTCGCTGAAATGATTGGTTTGTTAAAGTGTGCATGTCCTATTTCAACAACAGACCTCTCAACTGCAGCTCATCCCTCCTCTGCGGGGATAATGTCTCCTGTGCTCTGACACGTCACTCTGTGTACTCTCAGCCTCAGGATCTGACACTACAGCTACCATGCCTCTTGTAGCAGCCCTCACTCCAGGACCTCTTCCATGTGCAGTGTCCCCCTCTCTCTTGGGTTCACTATAGTGGCATGGAGTTCTCCCCCTCATCCAGGGCACACATTCCTTGCCCTGGCTCAGTCACCACGCTCAGACTTCCAGGCAATGCTGGGGGAGCCTGGGAGCTTCCACCCCAGGTCCCCAGCTACAACTCTCCTCTCCTGTGTCTTCTCTCTCTTTCTGACACTTTAAAGATCGTGCCTTTAAATGAAAAAGTCAGTCTTCATTGCACGACTATGTGCAAGTGCAACAGGGACATTTTTTTGGGTTTACAAAGTCAAACAATAACACTACGACCCAGTCTGTCTGGGGTCTGTCAATGACGAATTGTCTGGAGCATGTTTGGAGGAGGTATTGTGGCCCCGGTATCAAATTGGGTACCGGGGCCACCCCACTATGCAGTCCAGATACTTGTTTGGTGGAATTCCGACACGTGGAGGGTTTTTAAATTATATTGTGGCCTCGGTACCAAATTGTGTATCGGGGCCACCACACTACGCAGTCAAGATAGATAGATGCGTATTGCGTATCATAGATAAAGTACATTCAGTGGTGTGGGGCAAATTGAAAAATATTCCAAATGCACTGACATTATCAAAAACAAGAGGTTGTCACACGCTAAAACTCCAACATGTATATGATGGAGAGGATGGAGGAGCAGCCGTATGTGTAGTGTAATGCAGATCTGTTGAAGGTTTTTTATATATTTTATTGTGGTGCCCAGTGCCCACTCCTCTACGCAGTCCAGATACATTTATTGGTGCGAATCATAAAAGTTCAGGGTTTTTAATATATATTGTGGTGACCCACTCCTCTACGCAGTCCAGGTACATTTATTGGTGCGAATCATAAAAGTTCAGGGTTTTTAATATATATTGTGGTGACCCACTCCTCTACGCAGTCCAGGTACATTTATTGGTGCGAATCATAAAAGTTCAGGGTTTTTAATAGATATTGTGGTGACCCACTCCTCTACGCAGTCCAGATACATTTATTGGTGCGAATCATAAAAGTTCAGGGTTTTTAATAGATATTGTGGTGACCCACTCCTCTACGCAGTCCAGGTACAATTATTGGTGCGAATCATAAAAGTTCAGGGTTTTTAAGATATTGTGGTGACCCACTCCTCTACGCAGTCCAGGTACAATTATTGGTGCGAATCATAAAAGTTCAGGGTTTTTAAGATATTGTGGTGACCCACTCCTCTACGCAGTCCAGGTACAATTATTGGTGCGAATCATAAAAGTTCAGGGTTTTTAAGATATTGTGGTGACCCACTCCTCTACGCAGTCCAGGTACAATTATTGGTGCGAATCATAAAAGTTCAGGGTTTTTAATATATATTGTGGTGACCCACTCCTCTACGCAGTCCAGGTACATTTATTGGTGCGAATCATAAAAGTTCAGGGTTTTTAATATATATTGTGGTGACCCACTCCTCTACGCAGTCCAGGTACATTTATTGGTGCGAATCATAAAAGTTCAGGGTTTTTAATAGATATTGTGGTGACCCACTCCTCTACGCAGTCCAGATACATTTATTGGTGCGAATCATAAAAGTTCAGGGTTTTTAATAGATATTGTGGTGACCCACTCCTCTACGCAGTCCAGGTACAATTATTGGTGCGAATCATAAAAGTTCAGGGTTTTTAAGATATTGTGGTGACCCACTCCTCTACGCAGTCCAGGTACAATTATTGGTGCGAATCATAAAAGTTCAGGGTTTTTAAGATATTGTGGTGACCCACCCCTCTACGCAGTCCAGGTACAATTATTGGTGCGAATCATAAAAGTTCAGGGTTTTTAAGATATTGTGGTGACCCACTCCTCTACGCAGTCCAGGTACAATTATTGGTGCGAATCATAAAAGTTCAGGGTTTTTAATATATATTGTGGTGACCCACTCCTCTACGCAGTCCAGAAAGATACCTTGTTGCAACGTTTTGGACTAATAACTATATTGTGAGGTGTTCACAATACACTGTAAATTAGTGGAAATGCTTGTTATTGAATGTTATTGAGGTTAATAATAGCCTAGGAGTGAAAATAAGCCCAAAAACTTGATTTTTAAACTTTTTATGTTTTTTTCAAAAAAAATCCGAATCCAATACCTTAAATCCGAACCGAGACCTTTCGTCAAGTGTTTTGCGAGACAAATCCGAACCTCAAAAATAACGGAAATCCGGATCCAAAACACAAAACACGAGACCTCAAAAGTCGCCGGTGCACATCCCTAATTTGTAGTTCCATACTCTTAATTAATTATTTTCTAACTTTTACACATTAACTCAAACCCCCACAATCTAGAGAGTTTGGAAAGCTCTTCAGTGCTAATTATCATGGGCTGGTGTTTCCTGGGGGTAGCAAACATTATTTGTGGACTTTACTCCCCTAGAGAACTCAGCCCTGTGCTGTCCAAGTTGGGCGTGGAGCACATTATGACAGGGTATCTCCATGCTGCAGGTTCCCCTGTTATAATGTAACCAGCCTGGTGCTGGTTGCCGCTTTGTTCCTCCCACATAAAAGTAACCATTCTAGGTTATAAACATTAGTGCTGGTTACTATTTTAGGGAGGGAGGACACAATCTTTGTGGTAATTATTTTGTTTTTGATCATTTGTTAAAATTGCATAAATAGATACTTGATACGGCCATATTCGTACACAGTATTTTGAATTGTCCATATCTTAAGGATACATGTAACTCACAAAACACGTTAGGCCTCAACTTTGCAACTGTAAAAATTGCTAAATGCCCATGAGTTATGACCATGAAAATAGAAGTGGGTAGATGATAATTTGAATATTGTATATTATGTTTGTTCAGAAAGTTTAGGCAAGCATCATTTCTCATATTAAATATAGAGGCAATGATGTGCATATGTCAAGTTGTGGTTCAAGTATTACTTAGCATACCATAAATCAACTTACATTGAATTGTTATAAAGCCAATTTCCCAACCAGAGTTAGTTTAGTAAAAACTTGACTGGGATATATACATTCTTTGTCCTACAGTCCAAATTAAAAACACACTCAATAACACCAAATCCATGGGTTGTGTACGATATGGCGACAATGAAAATGTCGCCATTCAGAATGACGACATCATACTGTAAACAATCAGAATGTTGACACAATTAATATGTTGACATTCAGAATGGCGATATAGTTATGACGGGCCTTATTCATTATGAAAAGTTAAGCAAAAGTAAGCAAGTAAGGCTAGACCATGTTGCATTGGAGGGGGAGGTAAATGTGAAATGTGATGACAGATTTATATTTGGGGTAGGGCATGTCCTAGATCAACTTTTAATTTCAGTGTACAAATAAAGCTATCAAGTATTTGTGTGCTACAAAAACAGCCAGTATTTTCTTTATGTGCAAAATAATAAACTCATTTGCACCCGTTCCAATGCAACATGGATTTGTCCAGAAAACTTGAGTAAGAAAACATACTCAATTTTTTGCTTAACTTTCCCTAATGAATCAGGTCCGATGTCCTCACAGTTAAAATGTCAACAATGTGACGGTCATGATAAAAGAAGAAAGAGAGATTACTATGTGTGAGGGCACTCATTCAGTAGGGGTGTAAATTATTAAATCATATATGTTTCAAACATATAGTTGTTGCATCATACAGATTATAATTCTCCAATAAAAGACAGACAGAAGAATCAATAGGTCCTGAATGACAGCTAACATATGAATTTAAATAAAATATAACCTTTCTTTCCATATCCATAAAATTGTTACAATGATTACAAGCAAAATATTCTAAAATTAAAATGAGTGAGGAAGGTAGCCTAATATATGCCAATTTAATGGGGCTAGACCTAAATACTATGAGTGATTCACTATAATGTTCTATAACCATATGGTATATTCATGGTTTTGAGAATTATGCATGGTAATATTACAGAGTGGAGAGTATCTGCATAGCTGCTGCACTTGCTTATTATAGCAGAGACATTATCAGTCTCTTAAATTTTAATTCAAAGAAGAGCATGAACATGTTTTAATAATTAGTTGTGTTATTTAAAACATTACTTTTGCTCTCCATTTTATTTAATTGCTTAGTTTATATGTATCAACTATATCAGCAGTTCTATATCCATGTATGTATTTTATTTTACTTTATAGACATGTTTTTGTAATCTTCAAGCTGCAAGCCTGTGGATGTATTTCATTTTATTTTATGAAAAAACATACATGTGCTGGACAGTATAACATAGGACACAATATACCAATAAACCACCGATCTTCTACTCACCAAATAACCACCATGCTAACTTGCAGCAAGCATTGCCCTCTGCTCAAATTTATTATCTTGTATTAGCTGAAGATCTACGAAAGTGATTGCATGATTTACTAAAGTTCAGCAATTTAATTAAGCAGGGTAAATATAAAAAACAAATGGATTATTGCCCATTATTCAAGAGAGAGAGCAGGACAAAGTTGTATAAAAACATTGATCTGTAATGTACTAGATCAACGCTAGCTTTACTACCTGACCACCAAAGTTCCAAACAAGACGTAAATGCAAATTAAGGACCCTTCTGAAAATGCTTAACAACAATTACACATTTTAATGACCTAAGATAAAAACTCTGAGAATTGTTATTTGTCACTCACGTGGCTAACTAGGATCATGAAATATGAAATAATGACTTTCATAAAACCTGAGTGAAATTAAAGAAGTAATCATGACACTTAATGATTAACATTATAGAGTATATTATTCATTTTAAATTCTTGCTCAATTAGCTTCTTCTGGACAACTTTGGAGAGTGCTGCTTGTATTAAAAACTCTCATGTCAGTTTTGCCAGAAGTAGTCCATTGCAGCTGCCAAAAGAAGCAATGATCTCATGAACTGTTGAGGTCCCTGGCCATTTGAACCCAACCCTTCTACTATTTAAGAGAGAAGAGTTCATGGCAATTGCATGTTGCAGATCTGTTGTACATCCAACATTCTCCCTCCATAAAAATAGTCAATTTGGAAAGGCAAACTACTAGTCAAAGATAATTAAAAGGTGAAAATAATTAAAGTGAACATTATCAATAATGCTACCTAAGCCCTTGTGCCCTAGGCAAGTGCCTAGTTTGCTTATGTGGTAAATCCAGCCCCACAACCAGCAAGAATACAAACTTTTCAATTTCCATATATGCACCCATTTACTTGTAGAATTGCCATGATAGCATTCAAGGCTCGCCATCACCTGACTAGTTTCTATTTTTTCCTTGATCTTCCTGATTGTCTTATCTACAACACTAAGGAACTTACTGCCTTTACAATTGTCAAGCGTCCCTCTGCTGCCTTGGGATGGTCGCCTGTCATTTCCCTGGCTGTGTCTGGTTGCCAGGCACTACTTCTGGCAGTCCCGCCGGCTCTGCTGGGCATGCTCGTCCCTAGGCAACGGGACACTATCAGGATCTCTAGTGGTGCCCGCTGTTGTCACGCCACCAGCATTACTATTTTTCCCTGGCGCTATTTAATGCAGGCTCTCACACCATGCTGGCATCAGAGTATTGGGTCTCTCAGCTCCAGCGCTTCTAGTGTGTTCCTGTATTGATTCCAGTGTATGATCTCGGCTTGTTTCTGACTATTCTCCTGACTTCTCTTCCATTTGGCAAACCTGGCTTACTCTTCGCTTGTCTATGACCACCATTTCGTATTCTCCTCGTGTACTGCTGTCTTCAGAATGTTACTGATCCAGCTCGTACTTGACCACTCCTCCTGGATATCCCTGTGTACCTTCGCTGCCAGAACGTTGCTCACCCGACTAGACTGACTACCCTCCACTTCCTGTATCTCACTGGTGGCTCAGTTTGAGGACCGCAGCAAAACCCATACTTTCTTGCGGGGGTTCATGGAAAAGGCCAGTGTCGTGTTAGACTCTGCACTTTCTTCTTGAGCTGTGTCTACACTAGTAGCTACATTCCAGTTTCATACGAGTTGTAACAACAATTTACCTCCTTTACATTATATGTCTCCATATCTGGATCCCTCTGGCTTTTTTCCATCACTTTGCATCAGCTTTATTCAAATCTTAATTGAAAATGTATTTCTTAGTACACTAACATAAGAACACACCCTGACCCGCTGTGTTTATAGTACTTATACCACTAAGGACATTTTTAATAGTGGAGTTCTGGATAATAAGCAGGAGCCCAGTCTCCAAGGTGTAGGGGACTGGTGGGTTGTGGGGGACATTTAGGTCAAAGTTGACCACAATATTGCTCTTATTCATGGTGACTGACCCCTCCCATGTGACTATTCACCAATTTACTGAGCTGTCATGTCCTCTCCTCCACTCCCATAGTACTTTCTCTCATCCCCTCCCAACTTTTCTCCTCATCATTCAAAATATGACTTTGGGTGTATTAATGTGATTTGGGTGGTATATTACTGTAATGTGGAGGCTGATGTGAATGTTTGTAGGGGATATTAATAATATGTTATAAACCCATATTAAATGTGGTAGCTGACGAGGGTTATTAATATTATTTGCAGGCTTTTTCTTAATTGTGGGGGCTATTTATTTAATGGGGGTATTTGGGGGCAAATAAGACTATTTATTAAATTTGAATGTGCTTAAATTGTTATTGGGTCGGGATAAGCCTATATATATTGTGGCAAAGAGGCCTTTTTGCCACACCTTTGTTACATAGGGACAGGTGAGGTCTTCAGAGAAAGGCTGCATACAGGGTTAAATCCTTGTAGAGTCTGACTCCTAGCCTGCACACACACTAGTGGTATAATGAAGCAATTCGATCAAAGGGCGGAGACTTGTGTATTTAATCCTGAATGGTGCAGTTGTTAGTGGTGACTGATGCTAAACTAGTTGGCCAGTATGAGAGAGCTGAACTATGTTTAGTTCATTTATTGTGATGCAAACAATAAATGTACTTTTGATTTACAACAAGAAGTGTTGCTGATTTCTGCAGGGTGTTCTTGCAACAAGTGGCGTCCGAAGGTGTCAAAAGTGCTACAAGAATAGCACTATAGCACTTTATATATAATGTGAATGCTGTTGATTAAATGTCAGTGTCAGTTCTAACTGGAGGAGTAGGCCTATTTTTTAAATAGAAATGTTCTTAGTAAATTGTCAGGGCTGAATGAGGAGATGGATACATAATTATTAAAGTGTTTGTTATTGATGTAATATTGATACTGGTTGGAGGGAGAGTGCTAAGACACTGTCTACCAGCTGTTCGATTTTCAGTGATTGTCTCACACTACCAGGGCCGCCAAGAAGAATTTCGGGCAACTTCTTGGGGCCACATTCAAAGCCGCCGAAGGAGGCATGGCCACACCAGGTTGATGGTTCCTCTCGCTACACAAGCAGATCAAGGCGCCCAGACAGCACCAGGCCCCGATGCTTTGTACCAGCTTCCTTCCCCCTCGGCGCCCCTGCATGCTGCAAGGTGTTTTGTACCAATTCCAGGGACAATCAGGAGTTATGTCCCTGCTTCACACTTGTGAAGGTAGAGATGCTTGCACCCAATGTACCTGTCGGTGGCTATCCCTTACAGTGCAGCCTAGATCATGCAGGTCCCTGTGCTGCACCGCTCCCACGGCTATGATAACATGCTAAGCTCCTCCCATCAGGGCTCAGCACACAGTGCCCTGACAATGTTGGCGCTCAGCCTCACATGACAGGTTGAATGACTTAGTGAGCTCACTGAGCAAGCATCTGTATCTGACTGCAATCAGCCCTCAACAGTGCAGGATCAACAGCATACTTGCCAACTTTTCCTTGTTGGCTTCCGGGAGATCCCGGCGGAGGTAGGCGTGCAGGGGTGGGGCTTGATGAATCGCATTATTTTGGCTCCACCTCCATAGGCATCAAAACATGGACATAGGACACAATTTCTGAACTGTGTCATCATGCAACAGATAGCGAAGCCAGCCATGTCTTGTACTGGCTCAGCATCAGGGAGAATGCCAGACTCTTCAGGGAGTGAGGGAGATCACTCCTATTTCAGGGAGTCTCCGTTACATTCAGGGAGAGTTGGCAAGTATGATCAACAGAGAAATTTGTAATAACACTTGAAAGTGGAGCAATCTGTAGTCAGATTGAGCAGACCAGTAATATGAAATTGGCAACATCCTTCGAAAGCACCATCATGCCTGGTATGTCGTAGTTTTACAACAGCTAAAGAATGGTGGGGGCAGTGGGGGGTGAGTTCTCTTTGCGAATACAATGGTGTCTGGCAAAGTGGAACTAAGGGTTGACAGGGACAGAGATTTATGTTTATGTTTATGTGGGGCAAATTAGTGTGCTTTGTGAAGATTATATTTATATAAGTATATGTCTTATAATGTTGTAAACAAAGAGGAAAACTGAAAAAATGTTGGGGGGATATACAGGGTTCTATAAACATGGATGTATCGTAGGGGCAGGAGAGGTCCAAAACCAATATTTTGCACAGGACCCTATGGGGTCTTCATCTATCTCTGTCCACATTCCTTTATCCTTTTTACCCTATTACATATTATGCTCTGCTTGACTCCCTTTTAATGGGGGTATGTGTGGGTTTTGGCTATTGGGTAATATAGTTTAGTGTTATTTAGCCTTTTTATTTAGCTGTTAGGTAATAGTTTAGAGTTCTATGTTTACAGGTAAAAGTATAGTTCACTTTACTTTGACCCCCTCCCACCCAATTCTCCTACCAAATTTAAATCAAGGAATACATATTAAACAAGGAATCCAATTCAAAAGGCTTTTTAAAATGCTTTTCATTGACTTCCATATAATTGAGTTGAGTTTGACCCTAGAATGCAAGGTTTGCTTTATGTTCATTTTCAAAACTGTTTTGTTACACTTCTTGACCTGACTATTGTGTCTGTTATTTAGTGTTACACATTTATTACAGGGTCAGTGCCATGATGCTTTCCCTTCCCCCGTGAAGCAAATATCCACACTTGCTTTTAAATTTTATAATACACACATGCACACTTTTAAATTTAGTAATACATAACAGTTTATAAAAAAAGCTAGTGATGGTTATCCAACTACTTATTTTGCACTGGTATACAGTAAAAATATCTAATGATAATACAGGAGTGTGCCAATTTTACGCCACACCATTTTTGCCATGTATCAGTTTTGCAAGGAATAACTTTTTTATGTAACCAAAATGTATTTTTTTGGAGGGGGGATTTTGATATCATGGTTAAGTGTATATCTTTTTCAACCACACAAGTTATTTCAGAGCTGAATATACTGTAATTGCTAATTGCCTACTGAGCACGTCTTGATTAGATGCTCTTTCCTTGCATTTATGGGGTTTGGTGAAACCACTATTTTTTGGCTTTCTGTGGCGGTTTTTCAACTGCAAGATTACTAAAGGCAAAACTTCTGAAAATCCACCAGACAATCTAATTTTTACAAAGTGACACTTTACACATCACCGTCCCATAAGAATGCAAAGTGTGAGATTTATGAAGTAGTGGTTTGACAAACCGAAGTGAAAACTGTATGAAAAAGGACCCTAAACCTCTTTGCAGCTGTGAATGTGCCATATGTTGGCCATAGACAATGTTATTGATGGAATAGTGCAACAATTTGCACTGCATGTTTTGGAGGAGTAGAGAAGCATCTGCGGAGGAACCACAGAGTACATGTTTTTATAGCTTGGCCCTGGACTCGCTCTCAGATCAGGAAGTTGTCTAAATGTTCTGGCTCAACCAAGCAAACCTTCTGCATCTTTATGAGCTGGAAAGAGATGATTTTGAGCCTTTAAACACAACACTCTAATAATGCAATGTATGGGCTGCACTAATTATTATGCACTTCACAGTTTATGACTGCAGGTTTTTTCCAATCTATGTGCTCAAATGTAGTGAGCATTACACAGTTGACATTCTCAAGTGTTAACTGCTTCCCCAGCCTGAGCTAAAAGTTCAGGTGATTGTGGATATGGGTGTCGCTCCTGGTTAATGACACACAATATAATGCATATAACCACTAGGGGTGTATTAGAACTAAAGATGTGTTTTGATTTTGGTTCTAGTCTATTTTCTAATGATTTCTTCACAACTGTCCACATTTTTGCCAATTTTCATAAATTTTGGCCAAAGTATGCAGCAAACTGGCTGACTAAAATGAATGAGTGAGTAGCAGCAAAAATATATGGCAGTTTAATAAAAGTTACAGCTGTAGGTTCTTTTAGGTTATCTTCTCACACTCACTGCTTACCAGGGCAGAATACTAACTCCTCCCTCCTGTAGTTCTGCTCTTTCCTCCAAAGTCTTGAAGCATGCTGGAAAATGTAGTTACTCACTCCAAATGCCACATACATGGTTGCCAGCAATTCCAGAATATCTTTAAGGGATATCCGGCTTTAGTGGGGTATCACACCTGCATGTTTGTTAGTGTAGCGTGTGTGAGGGAATGGATGACAGTGCCAACTAGCAAGATTATTTTGCCGACTTTAGTTTGTGTATGACAGCAGCATGAAATTGCATAGCAGTCCCTAATAGATGATATTATATTTTTATTTTATTCTTTGATACTTTAATATTATGTTATTTGCTTTATGTTGATAGCTTTATATCGCATTTATTCTAAAGACACAGATAGATGTGATAGCGTACAAATATTTTATTAAATCAACTCAGTATGGTCTTGCTAAGTTTTCTTCGTTAAGAGGCCAGACACATCTTTCAAACATAAAACAAAAAAGTTTTTGCGCTTAATTCCAATATATGAAGGCTCCATATTACTTATTTTAGGCAATAGCAAGTAATAAAGTTGTATAAAAGTAGTATCAAGCTTGTGGCAACAGTATATGGAGAAGCGCTGCCAGATGGTTTAGGTAGGAGTAAATTTTGCTCCTTATGATGGATGGAGCTGGACGGTCCAGGGTGTATCAGTGCATTCAAAGCTGAATGTGGAATGGCCTATATAATGTGTGATTCTGAGCAATAGTGCAAAAATAAGTTTTCCTTTTTGGACATAAAATAATGTTTAATTAGAATACTGACTATTATTAGCCGGGGGTTAGCACCGGCAGGAACAAAGGTGCGGAGTCCAACAAACCAAAGTTTTTACAAGGTACCCCCCTTCCTAAAGGGATTTGGGCTTTGCTGCTGGTAGGTTTGCAGGTTGCAGCATCTGTCTTTCAGCCAGGTGTGACAAGCTGGTGCCAATTGAGAAGAATGTACCAATTCCCGGCTACTTGACCATTGTCAGACTGTGGAGTGCCAAAATCCAGAACAGAAGGGAACGTCAGAACAAATCAAGTCAGCAAAAGTATCAGAAGCAGAAAGAGTACCAAAAATACAGGCAGGAGAGGTCTGTACTGGAATAACACCGAAGCAAAGGAATTAGCCACTGAAATATTTGTAGGAACACAGAAGAAGTACAGTTATGGAGTCTAAAATTCTAGTACTGAACTGTACTTAAATAGCCTGTAGAATTTAGATTTTGGTTGGCTTGTGATATCAGCAGTCATGTGACCATAAGCATAAATCCCTTAAAGAGCATCGCACCCACTGCTATAGCAGAGTGGAGCAACCACAGAGGAAAAGGGGAAGCAAGCACTGTGAGCAAAGGAAGTGCTGGACAGTGGGTCCGCTAAATGACAACCAAACTCTGGGTCCTATGTGTGACAGTGTTTATGTGCAAATTAGTGCTAAGGGATCTCCAAAGATATATTTTTGGTACAGCACTACAATAGCGCTATATAAACAGCGTTATGAGAGCGATATATAAATTAAAGATGGGCGGGTCCAGTTCCCCGAGAACCGAACCCACCCGAACTTTGGGTATCCAAGTACCGAGCTGAGTAGCTCGGTACTCTTCCTGCCCGCTCCGAATCCAAATCGAGGCCGAACGTCATCGTGACATCGTCGGATCTCGTGGCTCGGTTCTCGCGATACTTCAAGATTATAAATACCTGCCTCCACAGCAATCCATCGCCATTGGACAGAGGGAGAGAGCAGGGTGTAGTCACAGGCTGATTAGAGCAGGGACAGAGAATACAATATTCTTATTCCAATTGCTGTAACAAAAATTGCTAGAGAAGAGAGGAGGATAGAGGTTTATTTTATTTTTGTAATATTTGGCACTCCCCAGTGCTTTTGAGGTGTTCCCCATAATTGTGCATAAATATTTCTGGCTGTCAAGAGTCATATCTGTCAGCAGTATCTACCAAATAATTTTTAGCACTCCCCAGTGCTTTTGGGGTGTCCCCCATAATTGTGCATAAATATTTCTGGCTGTCAAAAGTTATATCTGTCAGCAGTATTTACCAAATAATTTTTAGCACTCCTCAGTGCTTTTGGGGTGTCCCCATAATTGTGCATAAATATTTCTGGTTGTCAAAAGTCATATTTGTCAGCAGTATCTTACCAAATAATTTTTACCACTACAAGTGCTTTGCGCTCAGAATGGATTCAAAGCAGTCCACATATGATCAGAATGAGCAACCAGGTTCTGTCACCAGTCCTGATGTTAGTGTTCCCAGTACGTCATCTGGGCAAGGCGATGTCAAACTACAGAGTGTTTCGAAATCAGTCCATAAAAACAAAATAAAATTTTTTTTTTATTGTGTTGAACCGAAAAAGAAGTGGTACTGAGCAAAAGTTAAGTGCCGATAAAAAAAAATTGCCAACATGCCATTCTACACACGCAGTGGCAAAGAGAGAATGAGGCCTTCACCTTTGGCTATTAGTGGCAGATCCCAAAAAGTTACCGAGCCTACAATTGGTGCACAACTACTGTAACGCGTCAAAGCCTAGCTGCAAGATAACAGTAAGGCATAAGAGGATAGTGTTTGAGAAATTAAGTAGTTTAAACTGATGAAAAGTATTTTATGGCCTTTGTAACTACTGTGAATCAGAAGGCTTCAGTCAAAACAGAGGGGTTACGTGAGAAAATTCAAATATATTTTTTCTGAAGAAAAACAGATTTGTAGGAAGATAAAGGTAATGCTGATGCAGAGTCTGTCTGGTCCAGAAAGGGCAAACTTAAAATGTGCAAGTGGGAGAGTGTGGAGAGTGGGTGTATTTAGCTAGCCAATGAGGTGAAGACTATGCTAGAAAGCAATATGGAGGCTTTCAAGAAACAATGTGGTTGTTGGTCCCAAGTTGAAGAGGATTCTAATGATGAGTTGTCACTTGCAAAGTCTCCAAAAGGATGCGCCTAAGAAAAATATAAATAAATAAACCAAATTGGAAGTCCAGAAACCTCTGAATAGCTGATTTTTCTCTTAGATGCTTGTGGAAAACCACTCCCTTTGTTACAATACCAACTATCATAACTAGAGGTATCCCCCTCCAGAAGTAAGGCTATATGAGGAGCCTCAACTATAAAAGCCTGTATTGGGCACTTTTGCATTGTGACCAATACACGCTAGTGACCGGTGACCAGAGAGGGGAAGCTGGGACTAGCCAGAGTTAGGTTTCCTGGTGTCATACTGACATAGTGTATGCTGTGTTATTGCGAAAGAACAAAAAAAGCACTGTTTGGCCCAAGAAGATGATCATGTGTGAATCACCTAAGGGTGTACATGTCACAGTTTGAGGACATACAGAAGATGATCTGCAGTAAGAAGACTATACTTATTGTAGAGGTAGAAAATGCATTATTTATAGACCAGCAGACATACAGCTTATACACTGATGTACAGCCACTGAAACTCCCGACATTGCATTTAAGGAAGGCCCACACAAGTTTCTTAAGGGCACCCACCAGTTTGGATGGAAAGAATACTGGGCCTGATTCATTAAGTATCTTACCTTAAGAAACTTCTTACTTAAGTCTCCTGGACAAAACCATGTTACAATGCAAGGGGTGCAAATTAGTATTCTGTTTTGCACATCAGTTAAATACTGACTGTTTATTCATGTAGCACACAAATACTTGATAGCTTATTTGTACACTGAAATTTAAAAGTTGATATTTGTGTGCTACATGAAAAAATAGTCAGTATTTAACAAAAGAATACTAATTTGCACCCCTTGCATTGTAACATGGTTTTGTCCAGGAGACTTAAGTAAGAAGTTTCTTAAGGTAAGATACTTAATGAATCAGGCCCACTGTTCTAGAGCCAGAGGTATTTAAGCTGCAGACTTGAAAAGTTCCCAAGGAACAACACATTGTGAGCATCATCATGCAGGTGTCTGAAACTGGGTACACACTACAGAGTTTTCATCCAATAATCGGCTAAATCAGCCGACATACGACCGCTCGTTCAAAAGTCAGGTCAGTGTGTGCAGTGACACGATGGTCGAAAATCTGCCCAAATCGACGATTGTCGCCTCATTTGGTTGGTCGTACCGTTTAATATTTTCGTTCCAATCTCGTTTCCGCTGTGTAGTGTGTATAAACTTCCGAACGATCCACAACAGTGAGTATGAAATTACAGTCATTGCTTACGACAACATGGCTGTAAAAAGTCGCTAAAGGGATGTCTGCTCTTCCCTTTATCGTCCTAAACAAGGCTAGTGTGTATGCAGTCCATGGACCGAGCGATCGGAACATCGATTGCATGTAAAATCGCTCGACATAAAAAGTTGGTTGAAATTTCTGTAGTGTGTACCCAGCTTGAGTCACAATATCTCTGTATTGGTCCAATTGTGGCAGAAGCCAGTACTTTTAAGTGATGATACTCCCCACTCACATCACATTATGTTCTTACATTAAATTATTTTAAAGTAAAACAGATGTCTGTACTACAAATGGATATGATCCAGTGAGGATGTGAGTGAGAAAGCAGGTAATATTATAAAAATTCACCATCTTAAAAGCAGAGTGAAATAAAAACAGCTGTTGTGGGCATACAGTTCTAGGTTAAGGCTAGTGGGTGTCATTTTTAAGGTAAGCAGGATATTGCAATATAATTTCCATAATTTCTCTTGTCCTTAAATTAGTTGAAGCCAAGGAGTTTGTGTGAATTGGTTGTGTGGTCAGTGCAGATCAGGGATGGGACATATTTTGTTTGATTTTGCCCAGATAATTGTTGGAGGGTATGGTAGCTTATATTCAAAAGTATGCTAGGTTGGCACATAAACATTTAGTCAGACCTAAGCCAGTTTGGTACATAAGTGCATAACCAGTAATAACCTGTGTTGGCACTGTACAAGTCAAATAATCGGATGAAGTCAGCTAAATTAATTAATATTGGTTTACCGTGCGATTGCGATTAGTACGCCACGTGTAATGACGTAATCGCACGAATTGATAACACACACATTTACATTCCTACTTCCAATACACATTTATTTATTAATACAATTTTAGAAATTATTTATACATAGATAATACTACACTAAGGGTAATTATGGTTCAGGTCCACAGAAATGTGTGGAGTTTGGTCTCATATTAATTTATACTTTACCAGCTGAAGTCCGGAGTCAATTGAGAAATGATAGCATATTGCGATCGCAAGTTATGAATGATATGAGATTAATACTCAAAACTACTTTGATTATGGGTCAGTTTAAACTGGTTTTTCGTCAGGAAGACACGTAGGCAACAATTGGAGTAAGTTGCCCCCACCTTTGGAGAAGAGATCAAATGAACTGACCTATGGCCAGCAGTCTACTGGAACATCGTTAACCCTGGACCAATGAAGACCTCTCTTAGTGTTATCTGTGTATATTTGTGACATCGTCACTGTTTCTGTTCATTCACACTGCATATAAGCAAGTCCCTGGGCCAGTGTAAAGCTCTCTCTTCCTGACTGCAGACTACCATATTGAATATGGACCTGGGCCCAGGACGCACGTGCAGAATGTAATGTTTTCGGTTTATACTTTCCTGTGTATTGGTATACCTTTTATGCGTCATCATGGCTTGCTTTAAATACTGTTATCTTTTGCTATTAAATCTTTGTGCTTTGTAATCACAATAAATTGCATTGGACAGGTTTATTAGTAGCGACAAAACGAACATTACAGCACGCAAGTGGGTAGTCAGTAGTAGAGATGGGCGGGCTCGGTTCCCCGAGAACCGAATCCATCTGAATTTACCCTATCCAAATACAAAGCCGAGCTGGCTCGGTACTCTCCCGCCCGCTCGGATTCCAAATAGAGGCCAAACGTCATTGTGACGTCGTCGGATCTCAGGGCTCGGTTCTCGCGATACTTGAAAATTAAAAATACCTGCCTCCACAGCAATCCATCGCCATTTGACAGAGGGAGAGAGCAGGGTGTAGTCACAGGCTGATTAGAGCAGGGACAGAGAATACAATTCTGATAACAATTCTGATTACAATTCTGATAAAAATTGATAGAGAAGAGAGGAGGATAGAGGAGTCTTTTTTTTCAATATTTGGCACTACAAGTGCTTTGGGGTGTCCCCCATTCTTTTGCATTAATATTTCTGGCTGTCAAAAGTCATATTTGTCAGCAGTATCTAAAACAATTTGTAGCACTACAAGTGCGTTGGGCTCATAATGGATTCTAAGCAGTCCACATTGTCACAAATCGGGATCTTAGCCGCACTTACCTCATCCGCCACTGTCATATCACGGCTACCTGGGTCCCTTCTGGTCATCTGCAGCAGTCCCGTTCTCCACACCTCCGTTTGTAAACAAACACATATTGTTTGTTCTGCTGCATGGGCGTGGCCATCTTGGATGCAGTCAGGTGATCATTCCAAACCAACCAGATTCAGAAGCTGTGATCACATGAACTGATCAGCCAATAGTTGTTTGGGACATCCTATTTAAACCTGCTGCTGTGATCTGTTCATTGCCAGAACAACACACTTCTCTCCAGAGGATAATTCTTGGTTCCTGGTTCCAGTGTTCCTGTCTGCATTTCCAGACTGCTCATTCCCCTGCTATATTTTACATTCAGCAAGAACATGAGCAGGAAGATTATCCAGGCTGCTAGTTTCTGTTTCAGACCTGCTCCAGCTAGGCCCAAGGGTCCCGAATCGTATCAAGAAATTCAGACGACCGTGACACACATATGAGCAGATTCAGCAACCAGGTTCTGTCACCAGTCCTGATGGTAGTGTTCCAAGTACGTCATCTGGGAAAGGCGATGTCAAACTACACAGTCTTTTGAAATCAGGCAAAAAAACACACCCCCAAAAAAAAATTACCGTGTTGAAGCGCAAAAGAAGTGTAACTGAGGAAAAGTTAACTGTCGATAAAAATAAAATTGCCAACAGGCCATTCTACACACGCAGTGGTAAAGAAAGAATGAGGCCTTCGCCTTTCTCTATTAGTGGCAGATCATAAAATGTTACTGAGCCTTTTTCTTTTGTGACAAAGCAAAACCAAGTAATTTGGAGTCTAAAGCAGAGCTGCAAGAAAACAGTAAGGCATTAGAGGATAATGTATGCTCTGAATCAGAAATGACACCAATCCCTGTGGAGAGTCCATCCACCAGTGGTATATGTCTAATCGTGAGCTTTCTGTTAGTGACAGTGTACCCATAAAGAAGGTTCCTTTCAGCAGTTCTGCTGATGTGTGCATTAACAGCCCGAGTGTAGTCGGTGATACACCAATTGAGGATGCCACTTTTGAATTAGAAGAGGATGAGGGGGATATTTGTGTAGGCGACATGGGGCTCTAATGATGATGTTGATGATTATGATGCAGACAGATACCAAATTGCCTTTCTCAATTTCTATTTATATTCTAGACTCTATAACGGCTGAATAGTTTACTATTTTACTCCTAGTGGAGAGGGAGTCTGATGCAGACAGATACCAAACTACCTTGGTCCATTTATTTTTACTTTCTAATTTCAGTCTATGCAGGCTGCATTTTTTTTTTTCTATTCAACTACAAGTGGAGGGTGGGGGGGGGGGGGGGGCATAGATAGCCACCAAACTACCGTGGTCCATTTATTTTTACTTTCTAATTCCACAGTCTATGCAAGCTGCTTTTTTTCTATTCAACTACAAGTGGAGGGTGTAATATACACCCAAAGACGATGGCTGCATTGCCAATAGGCAAAGATGAAGAGGAAGACAACCAGGTTTGTGTGGAGAATTAAGGACGACCTACCAGGGATTAAACTGTTTTCTTCCTAATTTATTAGCTTTAGAATTCTCACTTATCTGAGAAACTGGTGGAGCACTAAATTCGGTTATTTGTAATTGTATTTTTTTCCAAAACCAAAACACACAAGGGCGGTTTTGCAAAACCAAAACCAAAACACGAAGGTAATCCAGATCCAAAACCGAATACAAAACCAAAACACGGGGGTCAGTGACCATCTCGAATATAAATAGTCAAAAAGAAATTCAATGTGTTTTGTTTAAGTTGTCTGCCATCCTGGTAATAAAGCAGAGTCTGTTCATCAGAAATATATTGTAAGTGTCATCTTGAAGGTGTCCGTGTCATAAATGGTGTTATAACTTATCCAAGAAACAGGTGGAGCACTAAATTAGGTTAATTTATGCCCAAAAACATTGATTTTTAAACAAAATTGCAAAACAAAACCAAAACACGAAGGTAATCCAGATCCAAAACCAAAATCAAAACCAAAACACGGGGGTCAGTGAGCATCTCTAGTCAGTAGTAAACCTGTCACATAGTGGTAGATAATCCAAAAGGAGCACCTTCAAGTAACAGGAGCCGAGCAATCAAATTATTTAACCAAAGGCTGCAGGTGTCTATTTTCCATGACTCTTTCAATAAAGCTCTATCAGGATTAATGCACTAATTTGGATAAACATTAGAGTCCCATTTTTTTTCCTGTAAGTCAGTAAGCTGGTGAGATGCCTCTACTAGAGCTTCATTTGGGAAGTGAAATGGGAAGAATACTTTCAAAGTCTATCTGACACGGACTAATGAATCAACAAAAATTTTGCCGATTAACTCCGAATCGAGTAGGTGGGAGTGGAAGAGTGATTGAATCTGCAAAACTTTTTGTAATGCCATAACACAACCTTTTTCTGCGCTACTTTAGTTGTAAGATCAGCATTTTAGAAGTTCTTGTTTAGTTATCTGAGGACAAGTACTTCCTGAAAAGTTTGTGACTTAAACTCCTGGTAATTCTTTGGTCTTGCACGTTTCAAATGGTTTAAGATTTAGCAACTTGGAAATCTGACACGTGACACTTAAGAGGTCCATTTTTGGTGGATTTTGTTATAAAGCTTAAGTATCATATATTAGTAGCTGATTTTCTGATATATACCATATATGCATTATTCTCATGCAAAGACTACAGATCAGTGTGTGCCTATATATAGACTCATAAGGAAACAGGATTAAAGATGGATTTTTCACAAACTTACCTGCTCTACACTCCTGTGCTGCTGATTACCTCTATCTCTGTGTAGAGGTCAGCACTTTCTGGTTCCGGCGGCCACATGATCATGCCTGGGAGGTGATATATTAATTTGCACAGTAGATAAAGCTCACTCTGACACTGCAGCACTGCCAGAGCAACAGGTATCCATACTATATAAATATACTACATATAGCTGCTGATCTTGGCTTCCCTTGTGATTCTTTCTTGGATAGTGCTTCTGCCTTTGTTAACCCTTCGTGTACCGGTCCTCTGCTTTTTTTGACAACTCTTTTTGGATCCTGATTCTGCATTCCACTGACCATCTGTGTACCAGTTCCTGGCTTGTTTGACGCTTCTCCAGGATACCGATTCTGTGCCTCGTTGTCCTCAGTGTTCCAGTCCCTGGCTTGTTCACCTGCTTTGAATTACCCCCATCTCCAGCTACCCTCATGTTACACCTAGTGGCAGTCCAGAGGACCACGACCTGCAAATTCCCAGCTGCAAAGCCCATCCCGCCATGCAGCAGTTCTTGGTGAAGATAGGGGAGTTCATTAAGCTCTGCACCTCTGCCCGGCCAGCACTTAACTAGGTTGACACTTGAATCCATCTACTCTGAGATTTGTTACAGGATTATGTGGAGACAATACTGGTCATCTTCGATAATGACTAGTTTGATAACAAATTTACGTACAAGTGTGATCTCTGGTGGCCAGAGACTATTCCTCACAATTGGAAAGTTAATTTAGGGCTAGATTTTATTTTACACAATTATATAAATCGCAGTATCACACATTTTTTTGGAATGCACATTAATTGAAAAAAGTTAATAGCCATTTCTTAGATGTACATCTTAATATAGTTCCTCTCTCCTAAGGAAGGGGGGGCATAAACCTTTCCGTGGAATCTCATAAACTCTGAAGTAGCATGTTTCTTCTACCAGCTCACCATCACAGTAGATATAATTAACATGAAAAGGTCAGGTCTACATCCAGCAGATTATTCTCCCTCATTGATGACATTAGATGAGCAACACCAGTTGCCAAACTGGAGTCTCCCTGGTTATTGGAGAACCACTTCTGCTCTACCTTTTTCTCCTTATTGTCTTGGGTCCAGCTATAAAGGATCCCACAGAGTTCTAGAGCTTCTATATACGCAGTGGCTGGTATAAATGAGCTGTGGATACACCTTCTTCCATTTCACAATACTTACCAATTGTGGAGTTATGTAATCTTTTGGGAAGTAATATTAGGGAAGTCCTTAGCCCCACTTCCAGCCTCATAGACCTCAGTGCTAGTTTCGCAGGACTGAAATAAAGTAAGCAAATAAAATAATTTCATAAGATGTATAACAGACAGGGGTACTTAAAACCTAAATTCATTAACCTCCCAAAAAAACAAACAAACCCATACACAAATTTCAAGTAAACTATAAAATGAATGAAACGCCTTTCCCCAAACCCTTGTTTACTCCTCAATACATTTTTTTTCACAATAGAGCTAACTGACACTAAATGATTAATGCCAGGAGTCCTCATGACTCTACTTCACCAACCAATCAGAACCATTATCCCATGGTTATCACTTAGGATTGGCTGGCCAGTGAAGGTAAGACCTTCTTGTGGTCAATACCAATCCAAACGGTTAAGTACTTTGAAAAAAGTTACATTAACCCAATGACACTTGTTAAAGTTAAACAAGTGCTCAAGCAACCAAACAACATTTGCTGCACATCTCAAGATTTTAACTGAAATCCAGTTGAATTGTGGAAAACATATTTCAGCGGTTTCATGAAACTCTACAGGCCACCAATAATCAATTCCAAAGTTGATAATGTTATTAAAACCACTTGGTGACTGAATACAATAATGGAATTTGTGACTATATAATAAATAAATTTCACATAAAGTCCATTCTCTCATAGGCATGTTAGAAATATCTTGAATGGTTTACAATGAGAGGACAAACCTGGACAAAAACTTAAAATATTGGCTAGTTATATATAAAGACAAAATGAAAGAGACAAAATTTACCAAAAGATTTTAACAACATCTTTTAAGGACTGCAGGTACATTACAAGGACCAAAGGGCATCACAATGTCTTCACAGTTGTTATCCTGAGTATTGAAAGCTTTATTTTCTCTGATCCTCTTGCATTATAAAGATTAAAATGATACATTCTCTGTAAATCAAGCTTAGTAAGCTACATGGATGTGATCAAATATTTCAGAAGAGGAAAACATTTTTGATACTGATTGTGTTGAGGCCTCAGTAGTCAATGCAAAATCTGAGAGTGTGGTCCTTCATCTCAACAAAAAAGCCTTTAGCTAGCATCTACATAAATGTCACAGGCAAAGGGAATTAGGAATGACTTTCTCAAGGCAAGAGGAGAAGCAAAATAACCCCTGTCCCTGTTCTAAGACTAGTGTATGCTTAAATCTCCTGGCATGAAACTCCCGTGATAAGCACAGGGAGCCAAGGTTTTGTTTTTTAAGGGTACTTTAGATATTTCAATTTTTTTTAAGGAGACTGCATTCTTTAAAGTTTCCATCTGCTGCAGAGTCTATAAAGGCAGTGTATAAAATCTTATTATGTCTTAAGAAATATTCACCACTGCAGAAAAATAAAATTATTTATTGCTAATTAAAGAGGAGCAATACTTGTTAGACATCAAATGTCCCATCTTCTGAGCACATAAGTTGACAAAATGACAATTTGGTTCCACAATATAAACATAGACTTAATGATTTTCTGTAGAAGTTAAGAATGTTGGAAACTATATGAGAGTGTAATTTTCCCGACATGAAGCTTCTCTTTGTTACAGTCTCTGAAATGGTTATCCACCTTGTTGCACAGCTCATCAGGTTGTGGTCAGAAGATCCAGAGATGCATTCTGAGAGACTTGACAGAAGGTGGTTACTGAAGCCCTATTGTTCAGTGCCATGGCGCCTTTTTTGTGATGCAAAAGGCTGGCAGAAGGTGAAGCGATCTAGTCAGCTTGGCCACAGACCCTATAAAAAGGCAGAGATTAAAGCAGAAAAATAGAGGGTCAAAAACTGCCACCACCAAGATTTGGTTTCAAAGATCACACCATGAAAAATATTTAGATTACTCGCTTTACTCTTAACTCAGAATACCATCAAAATGTATATCCCACTACAGTTAAATTTTAAATCAACCAGAATTATAATTAACCAACTAATACTCTGCATTTAGTACTATACAAGCAAACTAGCACATGAATTTAAGAACACAAAGGCAGATCATTATTAAATATAATTTAATATGGCAAAATAGCTGCTATGATTAAGATATTCACAATAAGATAAAAGTGACATACAGTAATATAAACAATATTCTTTAAATATAACATTGAGAAATGTAGAAATAGAAAAACTTCTAAAAAAAATCCTGGATTTCTATACTGGCGAAAGTGGAAATTTGGACAGAACTTCACTAACCAACTGATTCCCTTAGTCTGAAAAAGTACAACAGTTTTTCATGGCTCCTTAAACCAAGTCCTTTTCCCCTCAACCCCCCCCTTATGTGGTTGCTTTAAAAAACAGTGTATATACTAATAGGGTGGGAATTCACACCTGGATGTAAAAACAATATAGTCGAGAATAGCCAGAAATTCTTATACCAGCAAAACTTTTCTTTTCGAACATCACAGATTGATAATAATGCCTGCAATCAACAGAGTCTATTTTTCCTATGTGTAGACATTAAGGATTACAATAAAATATTTTTTTAGGTCAATACTTTGTTCTATAGTTTCCCGGCCAGGTACACCTTTCTGCTTTACATATTAGGTATAGTTAATTGTACAGAGTATGACTATGCACAGGAATGTGCTCAAATAGGAAGGATACACAAAAATTGCTTAGATGTGGACATTTCCTATTTGAAATTATAAGGCTGACCACGTTCTCTGAATTCACTATGAATGGTCAAACATTTCTATCTGACATGTGATCTGATAACTGTGCTGCAGAAACACTCTGTCCCCTGGCTATAGGCTCCTGCTATGACTCAGGACGCAATGAATAGTAGGGATGCCTGCTCTAGCAAATGGTCTGTTAAACCCTTTGTTAATTGCCCACTGAAAGATCAGAAATTACGCACAAAGCATGTTAGATATTTGAAACCCCCGATTATGTCATAACTATGACACCCTGCTTGTTTTGAAAATTAACAGTCAACAGTAATACATTCCAATGAATGCCAGGTTCATGCCCAGTCATTTCACATTAATGGGTTGGGTTGGTCCTACTTCTTAAATATGTTTAAGTGATCTTTTCTACCAGTCTTTGTCCAGTATTATCTTTTTAAAATATTAAAAATGGCTTTATTTAAGTAAAAAGTAAAGTTCTCATACCATGAGGGTGCCAGCTATCTTGTCAACATTCATGAATCTTGCATTTAAAGCTTAATGTTTCTATCAACAGATTATGGTGTCAGACTGAGAATCTATTGTTTTACAGGAGATTGTAACATCAAAGCAGCAACATTTTCTTAGCAAATATGAAACCGTTTTACTCCCTGCAAAACATAATTAAAATGTTTATAATTAAAGTTTAAAAAAAAATTGGAGATGTTCAGTACAGGAAAATATTTCCCAGTTGCTTATGTCTTTCAGCTATATTTTCAAAGACTACCAATGTATTTGAAGATTTGGGAGCTGTACCTTTTGAAGTAAAACTCTGAACATTAGGATGTATCAAATTGTGTAGGAATTGCCCTTTCTGGCAAAGCAAGGAAAGAAATTTTGATGCACCACAATGAGAAATGATGGGTTATGAAGAAAGCAAAGTGAAGAGCAAGAGGTCAGGTTATTATAAGCACGGAGAATAGAGGTTGAATAGAAATTAATGTTTAGCCCTGAAAAGGGGATTGTGATTTAATTTTTTCACATTTACTTAAGATTAACTGGATATATACACAAGATAAAGAAGTACACAGGAGAAACCCAGAACAAACTAAAGGTTCCTGGGTACGGGGACTGACAACAAAAGGACAAAATTGTGTGTGTGTGTGTGTGTGTGTGTGTGTGTGTGTGTGTGTGTGTGTGTGTGTGTTTGTGTAATATATAATTATATATATATATATATATAAAAAAATATAATGATAATAAAGATAAAAATATATATATTATATATATATTTTTATATTTATTATTATCGTTTTTTTTTTATATATATAATTATATATTACACACACACACATATATACATACATACACACACTATGCCAATCACTGTGCTGTTCTCCAATGTTTCTAGATATCAGAATACAGTTTCTCCCGTGTAGTCCCCAATAAGAAAAGAAATAATACAATAAAACAGGAAAGTGAAAATTGTGTAGTATTTTAATACCCCTAAAGAATGGTTAACTAGAATGCTGCGCACATTTTAAATAGCCATCTTTTAAAATATATGCAGCAATCTATTCACTCAATCAATAGGTGTATTTAAATATATTTATGCACAGTATATAATAGCAACTAATTTCCAAATAAAATAAATATTATCACACATATTCAAATTTGAAAAAAAAATTAAATAAAATCCTTCAAGGTTATATTAAGTTCTTTTATTTTAAATTGTATAGCACAAGTTTCTGCAGCATGACCACTGCTCTTGTTTTACAAAAAAAAGTCATGTTATCAGCTTTACAGTAAGTTTTATATTAAAACCTGTGTGCCGTGTATTTGTCATGGTTTTTCCTTTCCAATGGAAATTTAACGAGTTGAGAAACAGATTAAGATAAAAGACATTTAGGTTACCAATGCATAATGGTTGCAACAATACTTGTACATATTCACTGACCAGACAACATTAAAACCATCTGTATAATATTTTGTAGATCTTCATTGTGCCTCAAACAGCTCTGACCCATTGAGGCCTGGACTTCACAAGACTTCTGAAGGTATCCTGTGGTATCTGGCACCAAGACGTTAGCGCAGGTTTTTCGTCCTGTAAGTTGCGAGATAGGGCCTCCATAGCTTGGACTTGTTTTTCCAGCACATTTCTCAGAAGCTCGATTGGATTGAGATCTGGGGAATTTGGAGGCCAAGTGGCAGGGCCCATTATCCTGCTGAAAAAGGCCACTGCTATCAGGAAATACCGTTGCCATGAAGGGATGTACATGTTCTGCAACATGTTAGGTAAGTGGTACGTGTCAAAGTAACATCTACATGAATGTCAGGACCCAAAGTTTCCCAGCAGAACATTGCCTAGAGCATCCTGCTGTGTCCACCGACTTGCTTTCTTCATATCATCATCATCATCACCATTTATTTATATAGCGCCACTAATTCCGCAGCGCTGTACAGAGAACTCATTCACATCAGTCCCTGCCCCATTGGAGCTTACAGTCTAAAATCCCTAACACACACACACACACACACACACACACAAACACACACACACAGACTAGTGTCAATTTGTTAGCAGCCAATTAACCTAACAGTATGGGGGTTTTTTTGGAGTGTGGGAGGAAACCGGAGCACCCGGAGGAAACCCACGCAAACACGGGGAGAACATACAAACTCCTCACAGATAAGGCCATGGTCGGGAATTGAACTCATGACCCCAGTGCTGCAAGGCAGATGTGCTAACCACTACGCCACCGTGCTGCCTCCTTTTTCTTAGGTAAATGGTGCACAAACACCCGGCCGTCCAGATGATGCAAAAGAAAATGTGATTCATCAGACCACCTACTTCCATTGCTCTATGGTCCAGTTCTAGCACTCACATGCCCATTCTAGGTGCTTTTAGTGGTGGACAGGGATCAACATGGGCACTCTGACCGGTCTACTGCTCAGCTCCATATGCTGCAAGCTGTGATGCACTGTGTGTTCTGACACCTTTCTTTCATAACCATCTTTGTCTTTTACAGCAATATGTGTTACAGCATCTCTGGACCAGACGGGTTAGCCTTTGCTCCCAACAGGCATCAATGTGTCTTTGGTGCCTCTGTCGCGGAGGGCCAACCGATAAGGTTGGCCTTCCTTGAAACACTTTTGGTAGGTACTAACCTCTGCTTAGTGGGAATGACCCAAAAGACCTGCTGTTTTGAAGATGCTCTAACCCAGTCATCTAGTCACCACAATTTAGGCCATGTCAAAGACGCTCAGATCCTTATACTTCATATAGATACAAAATCAAGAATGAGCGCTGATGTATCTCCCAACAGCAGCCCGAGGTACACAAAGGGAGCCACCGACTCCCAAAAATAGACAATTTATAACAGATAGGTGTAACTCACAGCGCTAGAAGGATCACATGCAATGGAATGCCAGAATACATGGATAGCTGTAACACATAAAATAATACACACATAGAGCAGTACAGTCCCAACAGATGGATAAATGTCAGAAATATCTTCCAGTGAGAAAACCCCTCTTCCAATGGTGATCTATGTGGCCAACTAATATTAATAACCACGTGGAGGGGTCCCCCGCAGGGTGTAAGCTTACAGGATACTTTCTTTGGGTACAGCACATCAAACAACCATCTGGCGGTGACTCCAACGTTATCATCCATACAGAACTCCAATGATGTGGGATATATGTACAAAGAAAAGATCATAGTATAATTCCATTTTTATTAAAAGTATTATAAAACAATCAACAAGTTCTAATGTGCTTCTAGGAGCGTACCCCAATGTATGATTCAAAATAGCGTCTTAGAGTGAGGATAGGAGTGGGTTTACCCAATGTCCATCAGCTCTCAATCAGCAAATGAATCCGTGGGGTAGTCCAGAAGCCGGTCTTCCTGATCAACCAACGCGTTTCGAATATATAATATTCTTTATCAAGGTAACAGGAAACCCAAAGAAATGTCCTTATAAGTTCTTGCAGTCCGGTCATGTGATTTCGCCCACAAAATAGATTATGATTCTAATATACTCCATGCAGTGTCGTAGGTTTGGTTACCTGTTTGAGTTTTTCCAGTCGTTCAGCTATAGCTCGGTCTTCTGGTGACAACCCCCGATACCTCAAGTTGGCATCAATATGCAAAGATCCTGGACCCTTCTGCATCTCTTTATAATGACTCTGTTTAGCTTCTAATGCTGCCACTCTCTTCTTGTAATTCTCTGGTGGAGACCACTTGGATGTATTGTTTGTTGTTCTCATGCCACTGCTAATATTTTCATAACATTTCTTGCAGATTTTTTGCTTTGCGTTATCATATGTAGGTAAAACGGCGCTGAATCCAAGACATCCAGCACAGAATGAATGTCTGCAGGATTTACAGCCACACTCTTTTTTGAAGATAGAGAATTTGGATGCAGATCCTTATACTTGCCTATTTTTTCTGCTTCCACCACCTTCAAAACACTGATTGTTCACTTGCCGTTTAGTATATCCCAACCCTTGACAGGTGCTATTGTGACGAGATAATCAATTTTATTCACTTCACTTGTTGGTGGTTTTAATGTTGTGGCTAATTGCTGCACAACACCAGTCTACTTGTGCACATTCGTCAGCAGATGTTAATTAACTCCTCACACAGTCTCTACAATATAGATATTGTCATATTACACACCATCTGCTGGGAGCAGTAGTTCCACAGGCACAGACTACAGGTGCATGAATTGACTCTTATCTCACCCAGTCTCAGGCATGCAGACAGACAATTACAGACCCCTTGATTACCCCCTGCAGGGGTTATGGAACATTTGTGCCTCTCAACATGAGCTGCTCAACCCCCTCGTCCTTTTCCCAGATCTCAGCTTATAAATGGCTGCTTTTCCGTTATTGTGGGTAAACCAGAGTCTTTCTAGATTTTAGACCCACATATGAGCCTTACTTAGCCTCACTTAACCAGCGCTGGCGCTTCTGTGCAGTTAAGCTCATTAATGCCTGTAATGCAATAAGCGTTACATTTGTACAGCATTACTATCTCACACAGCGCTGTCTACAACAAATTGAATCATTCACATCAGTTCCTGCTACATTGGGGCTAAAACCTATTCCAACATGGAGAGAACATATAGTGCCCTGTAGAGATGAGCGCACTCGGATTTCTGAAATCCGAGCCCACCCGAACGTTGCCGATCCGAGTCGGATCCGAGACAGATCCGGGTATTGGCGCCAAATTCAAATCTGAAACTGAGGCTCTGACTCATAATCCCGTTGTCGGATCTCGCGATACTCGGATCCTATAAATTCCCCGCTAGTCGCCGCCATCTTCACTCGGGCATTGATCAGGGTAGAGGGAGGGTGTGTTAGGTGGTCCTCTGTCCTGGTAGATCTCGTGCTGTGCTGTTTAGTTCTGTGCTGTGCTGTGCTGTGTTCTGCAGTATCAGTCCAGTGGTGCTGTGTGCTGTGCTCTGTCCTTCTGAGGTCAGTGGTGCTGCTGGGTCCTGTGCTGTGTCCTGTTCAGTCCAGTGGTGCTGTGTCCTGTGCTCTGTGCTTCTAAGGGCATAGTTATTTCCCCAATATTCCCCTGTGTTTAAAAAAATAAAAAAAAGTTATTTAAAAAAATACCAAAAACTAATTTAATTTTTTTTAATTACCACAAAATTTGCACAACCAATCCTGCAGTATAAGCCCATTGGTACTGCAATATTACCAAGTTCACACATTCAGCAGTAAAAGTCCAGTGGTACTGCAATATTACAAAGTTCACACATTCTGCAGTATCAGTCCAGTGGTGCTGTGTCCTGTGCTCTGTCCTGCTGAGTTCCGTAGTGCTGCTGGGTCCTGTGCCGTGTCCTGTTCAGTCCAGTGGTGCTGTGTCCTGTGCTCTGTGCTTCTAAGGGCATAGTTATTTCCCCATTATTCCCAAGTTTTTAAAAAATAAAAAAAAAGTAAAAAAAAATTAAAAATGAAAAAAAAAATATATAATTATAACCAAATTTGCAAAACCAATCCAGCAGTATAAGTCCATTGGTACTGCAATATTACCAAGTTCACACATTCTGCAGTATCTTGTGCTACATATAACGGAGACCAAAAATTTGGAGGATAAAGTAGGGAAAGATCAAGACCCACTTCCTCCTAATGCTGAAGCTGCTGCCACTAGTCATGACATAGACGATGAAATGCCATCAACGTCGTCTTCCAAGCCCGATGCCCAATCTCGTAGTACCGGGCATGTAAAATCCAAAAAGCCCAAGTTAAGAAAAAGTAGCAAAAAGAGAAACTTTAAATCATCTGAGGAGAAACGTAAAGTTGCCAATATGCCATTTACGACACGGAGTGGCAAGGAACGGCTTAGGCCCTGGCCCGTGTTCATGACTAGTGGTTCAGCTTCACCCACGGATCTTAGCCCTCCTCCTCCTCCCCCCCCTACAAAAAATTGAAGAGAGTTATGCTGTCAGCAACAAAACAGCAAACAACTCTGCCTTCTAAAGAGAAATTATCACAAATCCACAAGGCGAGTCCAAGGATGTTGGTGGTTGTCAAGCCTGACCTTCCCATCACTGTGCGGGAAGAGGTGGCTCGGGAGGAGGCTATTGATGATGTAGCTGGCGCTGTGGAGGAACTTGATGATGAGGATGGTGATGTGGTTATTGTAAATGAGGCACCAGGGGGGGGAAACAGCTGATGTCCATGGGATGAAAAAGCCCATCGTCATGCCTGGTCAGAAGACCAAAAAATGCACCTCTTCGGTCTGGAGTTATTTTTATCCAAATCCAGACAACCAATGTATGGCCATATGTAGCTTATGTAAAGCTCAAATAAGCAGGGGTAAGGATCTTGCCCACCTAGGAACATCCTCCCTTATACGTCACCTGAATAACCTTCATAGTTCAGTGGTTAGTTCAGGAACTGGGGCTAGGACCCTCATCGGTACAGGGACACCTAAATCCCGTGGTCCAGTTGGATACACACCAGCAACACCCTCCTCGTCAACTTCCTCCACAATCTCCATCAGATTCAGTCCTGCAGCCCAAGTCAGCAGCCAGACTGAGTCCTCCTCAATACGGGATTCATCCGAGGAATCCTGCAGCGGTACGCCTACTACTGCCACTGCTGCTGTTGCTGCTGTTAGTCGGTCATCTTCCCAGAGGGGAAGTCGTAAGACCGCTAAGTCTTTCACAAAACAATTGACCGTCCAACAGTCGTTTGCCATGACCACAAAATACGATAGTAGTCACCCTATTGCAAAGCGTATAACTGCGGCTGTAACTGCAATGTTGGTGTTAGATGTGCGCCCGGTGTCCGCCATCAGTGGAGTGGGATTTAGAGGGTTGATGGAGGTATTGTGTCCCCGGTACCAAATCCCCTCGAGATTCCACTTCACTAGGCAGGCGATACCAAAAATGTACAGAGAAGTACGATCAAGTGTCCTCAGTGCTCTAAAAAATGCGGTTGTACCCACTGTCCACTTAACCACGGACATGTGGACAAGTGGTTCTGGGCAAACAAAGGACTATATGACTGTGACAGCCCACTGGGTAGATGCATCCCCTTCCGCAGCAACAGCAACAGCTGCATCAGTAGCAGCAACTACAAAATGGCTGCAAAGGCAGGCAACATTGTGTATTACAGGCTTTAATAAGAGGCACAACGCTGACAACATATTAGAGAAAATGAGGGAAATTATCTCCCAGTGGCTTACCCCACTTAGACTCTCATGGGGATTTGTGGTGTCAGACAATGCCAGTAACATTGTGCGGGCATTAAATATGGGCAATTTCCAGCACGTCCCATGTTTTGCCCACACCATTAATTTGGTGGTGCAGCATTACCTCAAGAGTGACAGGGGTGTGCAGGAGATGCTTGCGGTGGCGCGCAAAATTGCTGGACACTTTCGGCATTCAGCCAGTGCCTACCGCAGACTAGAGGCACATCAAAAAAGCATGAACCTGCCCTGCCATCACCTCAAACAAGAGGTTGTGACGCTCTGGAACTCCACCCTCTATATGCTGCAGAGGATGGAGGAGCAGCAAAAGGCCATTCAGGCCTACACAGCCACCTACGACATAGGCAAAGGAGTGGGGATGCGCCTCAGTCAAGCGCAGTGGAGACTGATTTCCGTGTTGTGCAAGGTTCTGCAGCCATTTGAACTTGCCACACGAGAAGTCAGTTCCGACACTGCCAGCTTGAGTCAGGTCATTCACTGATCAGGCTGTTGCAGAAGCAGCTGGAGAAAGTGAGGGAGGAGCTGGTAAGCCATTGCGATTACACCAAGCATGTA
This sequence comes from Mixophyes fleayi, assembly GCF_038048845.1. Lineage (NCBI taxonomy): Eukaryota > Metazoa > Chordata > Amphibia > Anura > Limnodynastidae > Mixophyes > Mixophyes fleayi. The sequence continues at coordinate 300,383,702 of NC_134402.1, read as the reverse complement.
GCTCTTGTGGATGTAGCCCTTCGTACGCTTTGCCAGGATCCGAGGGTGGTCACTCTTTTAAAGTCAGAGGAATACATTCTGGCCACCGTGCTCGATCCTCGGTTTAAAGCGTATGTTGTGTCTCTGTTTCCGGCGGACACAAGTCTACAGCGGTGCAAAGACCTGCTGGTCAGGAGATTGTCCTCTGAAGAGGACCGTGACATGCCAACAGCTCCACCCTCATTTTCTTCCACATCTATGGCTGCGAGGAAAAAGCTCAGTTTTCCCAAAAGAGGCACTGGCGGGGATGCTGATAACATCTGGTCCGGACTGAAGGACCTGCCAACCATTGCAGACATGTCTACTCTCGCTGCATTGGATGCTGTCACAATAGAAAAAATTGTGGATGATTACTTTGCTGACACCATCCAAGTAGACATGTCAGACAGTCCATATTGTTACTGGCAGGAAAAAAAAGGCAGTTTGGAAGCCCCTGTACAAACTGGCTCTATTTTACCTGAGTTGTCCCCCCTCCAGTGTGTACTCGGAAAGAGTTTTTAGTGCAGCGGGGAACCTGGTCAGTGAGCGGCGAAGGAGGTTGCTTCCTCATAACGTTCAAAAAATGATGTTTATAAAAATGAATAATCAATTCCTCAATGAAGTACAGCACTGCCCTCCAGATACTACAGAGGGACCTGTGGTTGTGGAGTCCAGCGGGGACGAATTGATAATGTGTGATGAGGAGGAAGTACACACTGTAGGGGGAGAGGAATCAGAGGTTGAGGATGAGGACGACATCTTGCCTCAGTAGAGCCTGTTTAGTCTGTACAGGGAGAGATGAATAGCTTTTTTGGTGTGGGGGCCCAAACAAACCAATCATTTCAGCCAAAGTTGTTTGGTAGGCCCTGTCGCTGAAATGATTGGTTTGTTAAAGTGTGCATGTCCTATTTCAACAACATAAGGGTGGGTGTGAGGGCCCAAGGACAATTCCATCTTGGAACTTTTTTTTTTGCATTATATGACCAATCAACAGTCGTTTGCCATGTTCAAAAAGTAAAACCAAATTTAAACAAATTCAAGAAATTAAACCAAAAGTAAAATGCCCTGTCATAATTTAAAACAAGAGGTATTGACGTGCTCTAAAACTACTGTATTGTTGTTTATATTTTATAAACACTACACTTGAAAGCTTGAGTGTCACGACTGAAAGTGGGTGTATGACTGATAGTGGGTACCTGCTGTTGTTGGCGCAACTCAGAGGAAGGCGCGGAGTCTAACGTGCCCCTGGTATTCACCAGGAACCCCCGCAAGGAAGTATGGACTCCGCTGCAGGGACACGCAGGTCGCGGTCCTTCCTAGAGTCCACAGCGAGATACAAGGGGGTGTCAGACAGGCCGGTTCAGCAACGTTCAGGTAGAGGAGGTACAAAGGGAAATCCAGAAGAATGGTGAGGCAAGCCGAGTCGGTAACTTTCAGGGAGCGCAGTACAAAGGCAGAATCCAGATAGGGGTGGTCAAACGGTCCGGGTCAAAAGGGTCACAAGCAGCACGAGGAATGTCAGGAACAATACAGCAACTGGTACACACAAACGCTGGAGACAGGAAGACCTGATACTCTGGCACTGATTAGAGGACAGGAAGAGGTTTAAATAGTGTGGGGATCCAATCAGCATCAGCGCTGCAGCGCTGTCATGCCTGCCGCCGGGAATCACATAGCGTCCCGTTGCCTAGCAACGGGGCGCGTCATACTGCTAGGAGATGGATGGCAGGGGGGATCCGGAAGTGATGCGTCTGGTTGCATAGCAACCAGACGCGCGGTCAGGCAGTCGTGCGGACGGCGCCTGACAGTATACCCTCCTCTTCTTCCTCCTGTTTGAAGGAACTTTTTGAGAATTCTAGGAGCGTGAAGGTCCTGCTTGTCCACCCATGATCTCTCCTCTGGGCCAAATCCTTTCCAATGGACAAGAAATTGCTGTTTGCCACGAAGAATACGAGAGGCCAAGATCCGACTGACTTCGAATTCAGTTCCAGAAGAGGTTTGTATTGGTGGGGGACGACCGGGAGGTCGATAGAATTTATTGAGTACCACTGGTCGTAGTAATGAGACATGAAAAGTATTATGACATCTCAGAGAAGGAGGAAGTTTCAATTTAAAGCATACAGGATTAATGACTTGCATGATGGTGTACGGGCCAATAAATCGAGGAGCCATCTTCATAGAAGGAACCTTTAGTCTTAGGTCCCGGGTGGATAGCCATACTTGGTCTCCCACCTTTAAGAGAGGAGTGGCCCTCCGATGACGATCTGCAAAGATTTTGTGATGCTGAGTAGCCTTGAGTAAAGCCGTCTTAGTCTTAGCCCAAATGAGAGAAAACTCCCGATAAAGAGTATCTACGGCTGGAACCGGAGAAGAGGACACTGGAAAAGGATCCGGAAACACAGGATGACTTCCGTATACAATAAAGAAAGGGGAGAATCCGGTAGACTTATGAATGTGTTGATTATGGGAGAACTCCGCCCAAGGAAGGAATTGAGACCATTTATTCTGGTTGTCGGAGGTAAAACAGCGGAGGAATGTCTCGAGATCCTGATTGATTCGCTCCATCTGTCCGTTGGTTTGCGGATGGTATCCCGAAGAGAATTTCAATTCTATGTTCAATCTCTTACAAAAGGTTCTCCAAAACTGGGATGTGAATTGGACTCCGCAGTCCGAAATGATCTCCTTCGGGCAACCATGTAGTCTGAATATCTCCTTGATAAAGATATCTGCCAGACGACTGGCCGTGGGCAGTCCAGTTAGAGGAGTAAAATGTGCCATCTTCGAAAATCGATCAATAACCACCCAGATAGTGGTAAACCCTGCACTGAGGGGTAGGTCTGTGATAAAATCCATGGCCACACTTTCCCAAGGAGCATCGGGGATAGGGAGTGGACGAAGAAGGCCTGCCGGAACTCTTCTACAAGTTTTGTGTTGAGCACAAGTAGTGCAGGAAGCAATAAATCTCTCAACATCGGCACGTACATTAGGCCACCAGAAGCGTCGGCAAAGCAGCGATGTTGTCTTCTTTATTCCAGCATGGCTGGCAATGCGGGATGAATGAGCCCACTGCAGGGTCTTGAACCGGAGATGGGGTTCCACGAATGACCGGCCTGGAGGAGGAGAGGACGTTTTGGTCCTAGTAAGGGCTACGATGTTAGAAGGATCAATAATATGCTGAGGAACCAACGGTCTTAAACGATCGGAATCGTCAAATGAGCGAGATAATGCATCGGCACGTCCATTCTTGGCTCCCGGGCAGAAAGTGAGCTTCATGTTAAATCGAGCAAAGAAGGATGCCCAGCGGGCTTGCCGAGGATTAAGGCAACGAGCCTCTTGAATGAACACTAGGTTCCGATGGTCGGTAAACACAGTAACAGGAAATATAGCCCCCTCCAACAGATGCCGCCACTCCTCCAGAGCCGCCTTGATGGCCAGTAACTCCTTGTCCCCTATTCCATAATTACATTCACTTGGAAGAAATCGTCTGGAGAAAAACCCACACGGGTTGTGTGAGCCAGCCGGAGACTCTTGAAAAAGCACCGCCCCAATGCCTACCGAGGATGCATCTACCTCTAAGAAGAAAGGTTGTTCTTGATCTGGCTGGGACAGAACTGGGGCTGAAGAAAATGCTTTCTTTAACGTTATGAAGGCAGACATGGCCTCCGAGGACCAAACCCTGGGGTTGGCAGTCTTCCTGGTTAAAGCTGTAATGGGGGCTATAATGGTGGAGAATCCCTGAATAAATTGGTGATAATAGTTTGCAAAGCCGATGAACCTTTGAATAGCTTTAAGGCCTTGTGGCTGAGGCCAGTCCAGAATAGCTGACACCTTGGTGGGATCCATACAAAGACCTTGACCCGACACGATGAAACCAAGAAAAGGTACCTGGCTAATCTCAAACACACATTTTTCCAGCTTGCAGTAGAGGTGATGTTTCCGAAGTCTACGTAAGACCTCTTTTACTTGTTCCCGATGAGTCTTCAGATCTTTAGAAAATATTAATATATCGTCTAAATACACTACCACAGAAGTGTATAACAGGTCATGAAAGATATCGTTAACAAAGGTTTGGAAGATGGCTGGGGCGTTGCAGAGGCCGAAGGGCATCACCAGGTACTCGAAATGTCCATCTCTGGTGTTAAAGGCCGTTTTACATTCCTCTCCTTCTTTGATGCGAATCAAATTATAGGCCCCACGGAGATCTAGTTTGGAAAAGATTTGAGATCCACTGAGTTTGTCAAAGAGGTCGGAGATGAGAGGTAGTGGATATCGATTTTTGACAGTGATGCGGTTGAGAGGACGATAATCAATACAAGGCCGAAGAGACCCATCCTTCTTCTTAACAAAAAAAAACCCTGCACCCGCTGGGGAAGTAGATTTGCGGATAAATCCCCGTTTCAGGTTTTCTGAAATATATTGAGACATGGCTGACGTCTCTGGACGAGATAAAGGGTAGGTCCTCCCTTTGGGGATGGGTTGGTCAGGAGATAAAACAATAGCGCAATCCCAGGGACGATGAGGAGGCAAGATCTCCGCTTCCACTTTACTGAATACATCTTGGAATTCCATATAGGCCTCAGGAAGGTGGGTTAGCTCGGAATGAGCCATTACTTGACATTTTGGAGGCAAGACTCTAGACAGACATTCAAAGCGACATCCTAAACCCCACGACATAACTTGAGCGTGGTCCCAATCCATCTGAGGAGAATGTTTTCTCAGCCACGGTAGCCCCAAGATGAGGGGATTAATGGACCTCGGCAACACCAAAAGTTGGATCATTTCGCTATGAAGTACTCCTACCCTCAACCGAACAGGAGAAGTCATGGAGGAGATGGAGACTTGAGTGACACAACCCGCTGTAGAGACCGTAACCACACTGGATGCTGTGGATGCCGCAGAGGTTATGGCTGGTGTAGCGGGTGCAGCATTCTGAAATGTATCGAAGCGGGTAGCAATCCCTTGGACACATTGTAGAAGATGCGCTTGGGCTGCTTCTTGTTGCTTCACTCGTTGAGCCAAATGCAGGAGTAGGTCACGAGCAGACGGTTCACCAGACCCCTCCGTTGTCATGGCCAGAGTATACTGTCACGACTGAAAGTGGGTGTATGACTGATAGTGGGTACCTGCTGTTGTTGGCGCAACTCAGAGGAAGGCGCAGAGTCTAACGTGCCCCTGGTATTCACCAGGAACCCCCGCAAGGAAGTATGGACTCCGCTGCAGGGACACGCAGGTCGCGGTCCTTCCTAGAGTCCACAGCGAGATACAAGGGGGTGTCAGACAGGCCGGTTCAGCAACGTTCAGGTAGAGGAGGTACAAAGGGAAATCCAGAAGAATGGTGAGGCAAGCCGAGTCGGTAACTTTCAGGGAGCGCAGTACAAAGGCAGAATCCAGATAGGGGTGGTCAAACGGTCCGGGTCAAAAGGGTCACAAGCAGCACGAGGAATGTCAGGAACAATACAGCAACTGGTACACACAAACGCTGGAGACAGGAAGACCTGATACTCTGGCACTGATTAGAGGACAGGAAGAGGTTTAAATAGTGTGGGGATCCAATCAGCATCAGCGCTGCAGCGCTGTCATGCCTGCCGCCGGGAATCACATAGCGTCCCGTTGCCTAGCAACGGGGCGCGTCATACTGCTAGGAGATGGATGGCAGGGGGGATCCGGAAGTGATGCGTCTGGTTGCATAGCAACCAGACGTGCGGTCAGGCAGTCAGGCGGCCGTGCGGACGGCGCCTGACATTGAGTCTTTCAATAAAAAAGTAACTGTCCATTGCAAGAATATTTGCAACAGGGACAATTTTAGGGTTAAGAAAGTCAACTAATAACACTTCGACGCTGTCTGTCTTTATAAACACTACACTTGGAAGTTGGAGGAGGTATTGTGGCCCCGGCACCAAATTTACTACCGGGGCCACTCCACTGTGCAGTCCATATTTAGGTGTATCAGATATTAAACAACGGTGACAGTTGATGCCCAATTTTTTAATTATATTGTGGCCTCGGTACCAAATTGTGTCCCGGGGCCACCACACTACGCAGTCCATACCCTTTTTTGGTGGAATTCTGACCCGTGGAGGGTTTTTTAATTATATTGTGGCCTCGGTACCAAATTGTGTACCGGGGCCACCACACTACGCAGTCAAGATAGATAGATGCGTATCATAGATAAAGTACATTCAGTGGTGTGGGGCAAATTGAAAAATATTCAAAATGCACTGACATTATCAAAAACAAGAGGTTGTCACACGCTAAAACTCCAACATGTATATGATGGAGAGGATGGAGGAGCAGCCGTATGTGCAGTGTAATGCAGACCTGTTGAAGGTTTTTTATATATTTTATTGTGGTGCCTAGTGCCCACTCCTCTACGCAGTCCAGATACATTTATTGGTGCGAATCATAAAAGTTCAGGGTTTTTAATATATATTGTGGTGACCCACTCCTCTACGCAGTCCAGGTACATTTATTGGTGCGAATCATACAAGTTGATGGTTTTCTTATTATATATATTGTGGTGACCCACTCCTCTACGCAGTCCAGATACATTTATTGGTGCGAATCATAAAAGTTCAGGGTTTTTAATATATATTGTGGTGACCCACTCCTCTACGCAGTCCAGGTACATTTATTGGTGCGAATCATACAAGTTCAGGGTTTTTAATATATATTGTGGTGACCCACTCCTCTACGCAGTCCAGGTACATTTATTGGTGCGAATCATAAAAGTTCAGGGTTTTTAATATATATTGTGGTGACCCACTCCTCTACGCAGTCCAGGTACATTTATTGGTGCGAATCATACAAGTTGATGGTTTTCTTATTATATATATTGTGGTGACCCACTCCTCTACGCAGTCCAGAAAGATACCTCGTTGCAACGTTTTGGACTAATAACTATATTGTGAGGTGTTCAGAATACACTGTAAATTAGTGGAAATGCTTGTTATTGAATGTTATTGAGGTTACTAATAGCATAGGAGTGAAAATAAGCCCAAAAACTTGATTTTTAAACTTTTTATGTTTTCCCAAAAAAAAATCCGAATCCAAAACCTTAAATCCGAACCGAGACCTTTCGTCAAGTGTTTTGCGAGACAAATCCGAACCCCAAAAATAATGAAAATCCGGATCCAAAACACAAAACACGAGACCTCAAAAGTCGCCGGTGCACATCCCTAGTGCCCTGTCAGAATCAAACCCATGACCCCAATAAGGTGAGGTAGCAATGTTAACCACTGTTATAGGCCCTAGAGCACACCAAGGGGTATATTTACTAAACTGCGGGTTTGAAAAAGTGGAGATGCCTATAGCAACCAATCAGAATCTATCTATCATTTATTTAGTACATTCTACAAAATGACAGCTAGAATCTAATTGGTTGCTATATGCAACATCTCCACATTTTTAAACCCGCAGTTTAGTAAATATACTCCTTAGATTGAGAATTTGGTTGCCCAGTAGTGATTTAACGGTCAGGTTCTCTCTTTTCTTCAGCTATCTATTATTCTTGCCAATATAACTTTATTGTGTCTGTGTCCTGTTTATGTTTGCATCAGCTACTGCTATTGACCCATGCTGTTAGTTTACGATTCCATTCTCCCCAAGTTTCTGATCAGTGATCACCTTCTAATAGATACAGTTTTAAACATTGTGTTCCTCTCACTGGCAGATCTAAGAAAGAGGGAGGGGGGTGATCGGGGCAATCGCCCCCCTTTGCAGGGGCTTGCTGCCTGTAGCAGCACACTATGTGCAGGTCCGTTCGGCAGAGACAGGCAGATAGAGTCCTGCCCGACTGCTCCGATTGTGTTTTATACACAATCAAAGTGGCCGGGCAGCACACTGTCCCTGCCTGTCTCTGCCGAATGGACCTGCATATAGTGTGCAGCCGCAGGCAGCCTTGGCGGTCAAAAAGGGGGTGGGGACTAAATAACCCCTTCCTAAATGTCCCCCGTAAAATAATATTCTAGATCAGCGCCTGGTTCCTCTACAACAATGATGGGCAAGTCTTCACCTGCAGCACCTAGCTCCTTACTGCTTTATTGTCAGATTTGCTTGATATAGTTTGTAATACTTGTTTAAAATGCATTATTGAGATTAATGGTAATGTGCGGCCCTTTGGAAAGGAAAACTTTGGAAGTTAGTAAAAAACATATATCCATAAATCTATTATGTATATGTAGCACCCTTTCTGTCTGCAAAATGGTTTAAGTCTAGTTTCACAACAATACCTATCTCCGGAACACTCTTAGGTCTACCACCTGGTTCTATCAGGCCTCTGTGGATCCATCAGTAAACCGAGGGCCTGATTACATAGGGATTGATAGAGTTGCAGCTCCAGGTCCTCTTCATAAATAGACCCATGACGGGAGCATGTCAATTCTGTATAAAGTGTCTTTAATGTTATTAATTTTTTAAGCTAATCGAGGCCAGCATTGGGCTTTTAATGGCTGTCCCCGACATTGTTCTGCTTTATGGCGGCTGGATCCAGGGGCGTAGAGAGGGTGGACTGCAGACCACAAACTTGTTTTGGCTTTTTTCATAAAAAAAATTCTATTCACCCGGCGTGAGGGAACAGGGCTAATTGGGAGGGGTGGAGTTGTTCGGTTGGGCCCCAGTGATCTGATGGAGACAGGCAGCCAGGCACCAAATTAGACTGCTGCCAGGCTGCCTGTCACTGCAGAGCGCGGAGCAGAACTACTATCCTCTACAGAGATTGTCTCCAACAGATGTCAGTAGGTAAGTACAAGAGGCTGTGGGGAGGGGGGGGGAGAGGGGGCTGGCATTGTGTATGTATATGGAATTGTCTGTTTATATATGGTACTGTGTGTGTATATGGCATTGTGTATGTGTGTGTATGTATGTATGACATTGTGTATGTATATGGAATTGTGTGTTTATATATCATCATCAGTTATTTATATAGCACCACTAATTCTGCAGCTCTGTACAGAGAACTCATTCACATCAGTCCCTGCCCCATTGGAGCTTACAGTCTAAATTACCTAACATACACACACAGACAGAGAGAGAGGATATGATCAATTTTGTTAGCAGCCAATTAACCTACCAGTATGTTTTGGAGTGTGGGAGGAAACCAGAGCACCTGGAGGAAACCCAATCAAACATGGGGAGAACATACAAACTCCTCACAGATAAGGCCATGGTCAGGAATCGAACTCGTGACACTAGTGCTGTGAGGCAGAAGTGCTAACCACTAGGCCACTGTGTGTGTGTATATGCAATTGTGTATGTGTATGGCATTGTGTGTGTGTGTGTGTGGGATACAGACCAGCACTACAGAGCAAACAGAAATGTTTTGGCCCCTACAGACATCAGTAATCACCAAAAGTTGTCTGCACTCCATCTGTGCTCCAAAAGCCATCCAGGCAACAAGAGAGCACGAGCAAACATTTAATCTACGGGAATCTTTATCATTTGAACGCATTTGACAAGAAGGAGTTCCGAATGTTGTCTGGAAAAGCGCAACAGGGAAAGAATATGGCAAGATCACTTCTTAGATTGCTGACCGCGATTATATCAATAGAGTATAAACATGTCTCTGTGCAATATGCATTTATTTTAAATCTGTGAAGGAGTGCAAAAGACACCTTTGTTTCATTTCACACTCTATCACATTGTATGGAGTGGCCTATGCCCTTATATATATGTTTTGGAGTTTCTACTATGTTTGTGCACAGAATTGTAAGCAACAGGGAATACCAGTAGAAGAAGCACAGATACCACAACACTATATGATATTGTGTGTGTATGCATGGTATTGCATGTATACATGGTATTGCATGTATGTATGTATGGCATTGTGTGTGGATATATATATATATATATATATATATATATATATATATATATATATATATATATATATATATATATATAGCATTGTGGGATGTGAATTATGCCCTGGCTGCCATGAGTATGCTGGTGCTTGTAGTTATACAAATATCAGCATGCCCACACTGTTTATGGCCACCTGGCTGGGACTTGGCATCTGTTTGTTTTTTTAACTATTTTATCGCCGTTATTAACCAACGGCCCAGGGGTGTAGGAAGAGAGGAAGAGCCCGAGTGCTTTCAGCACTGGGCTGGTTGTCCCTAGAAAGGAGGGGAGGGGGGGCTCAGCTCATTTTTTGGGCGGGCCCCACTCCCCAGGGAATCCAGCCCAGCGCTGAATAGCCTGGGGTTGGTTGTCATTATGGCAGGGGGCCCCTGCCGCGTGTCCCCCTGCTATAGTTCCTACAACCCCGGCTGGTTTGCCGAGTGCCAGTTCAGTGAAAATCGGGGGGACCCTACGCAACTTTTCCCCCAATTTTCACGTAACCGGCAGTAGGCTGGCAGCACTAGGGTTAACAGTGGTCGGGCGGGGGGACCCCACCTTTTTTTTCTTACTTTTATTTATTTTTAACAGTTTTGACAGCTGCCGGGACATCCGTCTGTATAGGCAGACAGTGTAAGAGGGATGTGTTTTCTGAACACGCTGCTAGAATGCAGCGTGTTGTATCTGGCGTGTTTTAAAGTAAACTCAGGAGAGTTTGGTTAATCGCAGCTTCATACATTTGAGACTTGTATAACTAGAGTGGCAAAAAGTCGGAGTTTGATCTCTATCAATATTGGAAATCTCAGGTTCATACATCTGCAAGTGTCAGCTCTACAGAGAAAATCGCTGATTTTGCAAAATCACAATTTCATACATTTACCCCCTGATGTATTCCTATAACCAGACAATGATCTTATAGGACGGCATATGACTTTCCAAATTCGCTTGAGAATACTCATAGAAAAGCTATATTTTGTCCAAAAGAATTGAACATTGTACTCATATCAACACTACGATTATTTTCCAACTTCCAGGAACATCGCAAACTTAACTAAGTGCTGATTCATTAGTTTCATGTGTCATCTCGCTATCCTGTAGAATTCCTTATTTCAATTACTTGAAGTGAGGTGTCACCATATGACCTTACTTTAAAACTAAGCGCTATTATGGACACTAGCAAAGGTTTGGTTAATAAAAGAAGGCTTCAGGTGATACCTGTGCATCCCAATACATTACATCTAATGGTTTTAAATGTGGAGGCTGAAGGACCCCGCAAAAAAATTAAAGCGCGTATTTGCAGGGTCCGATCATGGACATAGCTAGGCAATATGGATGACCACCACAAGATGGAGGATGTCTCTGAGGTAATAATTGGTTACAGTTATAATGGAGGTTCTGTGTGACTAAGGTAAGAGTCTGTCACTGGACACACATCACACTTATCTTGTGATTAAACATAAGTATCAGTCAAATATTCAGTACATTTCTTCTTATAAATTGGGAGCAATAAATAATACTGATATTCTGATAAATATGTGAAACTATTTGTTGTTTTCCTGTCAGAGTAAATGTCACTTACAAACCGATAAATATATCTCACTGTCTCATCCTCTTCTGTTATCTCTTTCTATCTCTTTATAGTGCTATCTTTCTCACACTTTTTAATGTCTCTCTCAGATTTCTCTCTCACTGTGGTCTCATCACCTCTGCTCACTGCTGCTCCTCTGTCACTCTATCAGTTTTCCTGGTCACTGCTGCTGTCACTTCAGTTTATTAGCTGTCTTTTTTTTTATCTGTTTTCCCTCTATATTTTCTTTTCACATGGCTCTTCAGCCCTCTCTCTGTTACTCTGCTTCCTTGAATCACTGTATCCACAGTCTCATCATTTTTCCTGTCACACAAAACGTTCTAGCAGCCCTCACAGACTGGACTTTTTTGGGTCTTAAAGTCCAGTTCTGTTTCACTGGGTCCTAGTGCCCAACAGTTTGTGGGTATCAAACTAGTATACTGGACACCAGATGGTGGGATTCTCCCTAGTATACTGGAAACCAAATGGTGGGACTCTCCCTAGTATACTGGCAACCAGTTGGCAGGACTCTGCCTAGTATATTGGTCCTGTTAATGGGGCTTTACCTAATGTAATAATCAACAGATGATGGCATTACATTCTACAGTGTTCTGATGGCACAGTGTTGTATTTAACTAACTCTCTAAAATGCCAAATTGCCATAACTTTTATTTGGTGTGTAAAACCACACTCACATCCAGTAAACTATACCCACTGATGCATCACATGACAGGCCTGCCATCTTTATCAGCTCCAAGCCCACTATGCCTTAATATGACGCTAAGCAAACAGGTTCATCTGCACATGCAGGCTTAATAGCAAAGTACATATAGTGCAGCAACAGTAAGTGAAGCTGTGTACAACTGAAATAAAGATTTTCCAAACCATCTCTCTCAGAATATTATCTTCTAACTTTAAATTCCAGCACAGTTCACTTAGTGGTCTGTTTACTATAGGGAGAAAAGCCCTAGATTACCAAAGACTCATAATTATATTTCTATATATACATACCTTTAGTCAATACTTATTCGGTTATAGATATCAGTATGATAAATATTAATATCTTTTTTGCGTTTTATTCCATACTTTTGACATCTAAATTTCTACTACTATGGTTAAATATACCTTTTACCCACAAGAAAGTACTAATCTCAAACCTATTACATTTACTTACCCACATTGACCTAAATTATCAAGAAAATTATTTTCATCTGTCGCCATCTGAAAATCAGTACAATCTGGTTGTTTCTAATAAATCAACTTTTTGGTTACAAGCATGTGTATCTAGATACACCTAAAATATATAAGTTGTATGGTTTCATTGTAATTATTTCACATGCATAGTAAAAACTGCATGCAAATTAATTGCAATTAAGCTAAACATCCTGGGCCTGGTTCTTTAAGGAAAGTTAACCAAAATATTCAGTAAGTTTTCTGAACAAAACCATGTTGCAGTGCAAGGGGTGCAAATTAGTTTTATTATTTTACATATAAGTAAATACTGTCTGTTTTTTCATAAAGCACACAAATAGTTGATAGTTTATTTGTAAACTAAAAATCTAAAGTTGATATTTGTGTGCTACATAAAAAAAAAACAGGCAGTGTTTAATTTATGAGCAAAATAGAAAACTAATTTGCACTCCTTGCAATGTAACATGGTTTTATCCAAGAGAAAACTTACTGAATGTTTTACTTTACTTTCCTTAATGAAGCAGGCCCACTATTTTTAAAGCAAAGGTATATCTGACTCTAGAAGTTGTTCAAATGTTCACATATTTTTTCAAACAACATATGAATTTGTATAATAAATACTGCTATAATGTCTGAGGAAGCCAAACCTTCACATTGGCCTTGACTTTTGCATAAATATAACATAGATCACAGGCAGCATGCAGTTGATTAACTGATTTTGAGTCTTTTAACACTAATTTATCAAATGATGTTTTTTATGTTTTAAGATATGCAGTAATTGAAAGTATGTAATTAGATAATTATATATATATATATATATTACCATAATATGCACTTACAAAGTGACTTGGCTAGTAAGGATACCATATTGATATATAGAAGCATGAATTTGATCTAGTTGCCTCTGCAATACTATTTACTTATTTGAATACCCACGTTTTCCTTGAATAAATTTCATTCTTTAGCACAATACCTCTGTTTCCTGGGTGTTGCCTGAAGTGATTTCCAGTGTGATTGAATTTAAATATTTCATCAATTGATATGCAACTTAAAGCCTGAAGACAAGGGACTGCCTTCCTTTTTAGACTGCAAGGTGCTGTTGAATTTCAGATTAGTTGTGGAGTAAGTTGGTAATCATAGAAGATGTGTTTTAACAGGTAAGAGTCTACTTTATTACTTTAAATGTACTTGAAATTATTTGTGGGCACCCTAAAATTGTAAAAGTAACATATACTCTAATTGTTCGGGGTAGTTAAAGGTCTTAAAAGTGTTCTGCAAAACATGAAAATATTGTATTTGACACAGTAACCATCTTTGCATGTTTACATTTGTTATTAGAAATGTAAGCACCTGTAATAAATTATCTTTTACAGTGGCTTATTATTACTAGAGATTAGTAGAAGAGTGCCACATAGTGGTCAGTTAGCATGCAAAACTGCAGAATGCTCACTCTAAATGGTTTTCCAAGAGGATCTATTTGAAAAACTGTTTCTATTTGTCCTTTGTTCGGTACCAGACACATACCAAATATGCACAGATCATAGTGTCTTATAACAATCAGCATGCTCTGAAAATGAATGACTGCACAGGATGCTTGCTATAAATGAATAGGATTTGCACACATGTGATATGTGTTTGCCATTGATTATAGTAATGTAAACCAAGCAACCTGCTCAGTCCTTGATTACTAGGCTATTTGCAATGAACTGAGAGCCTAATGCTGAGTTAGGAGCAAAGTTTTAAAAAAAAAAAAAAGAGCAAATTTGCCCTTTGGATAAACCACTTTGTTATGGCGAAAAAGGGTAAATTTACAATGTGGGAGTATGTCCTAGATCAGTGTTAGCTAACCTGTGACACTCCAGGTGTTGTGAACCTACAAGTCCCAGCAATAAACTGCTATATATTGGCAAGGCATGCTGGGACTTTTAGTTTCACAACACCTGGAGTGTCACAGATTAGCCAACACTGTCCTAGATCAACTTTAAATTTCAGTGCAAAAATAAAGTCATCAAATATTTGTCTGCAACATGAAAAAGCAACTAGTATATTCCCTGCATGCAAAAAAATAAGTAATTTGCACCTCTTGCATTATATCATAGTTTGTCCAAGAGCAAATTTATTCCCTTTTTAATCTGCTCCTAACTCAGCATCCAGCCCTGAGTGCACCCATGGTGGTGCATGAAGCCTATGCAGGAGGGGAAGAGGTTAGGTCAATAGGAGTCAGAGTCTGAATAGGGCTGGTTACTGAGATTTGGGTACTGGTTAAAGTTCACTCATATATAGTGGTGTGCCATACTGACCCTGACATTTTACTGACATAAAACTATCATGTTTCATCCACTTAAATTCCTCTTACATTTTCCATACCATCACTTATAAATTTCCACTTCAACCATTGATGTGGAGTATAAACAAACTGTCTGCCCAAAGGAAATGTTATTTCAATTTACAACAAGAAAAACACACTTAAGTTATTGGCAGGATTGTTAGTGTAAATACTCCAACAAAAGAAAATATTTGGGGTTGATGCCCCTTTAAATCCCTACAAGGCCATTTAGATGTGTGGCCTATGGGATTTTAAAATGCCAAATTGCTGTATTAAGAGACTTACCTTCACACTTGAAAATTAAATGAATTAAATATGTTGTTTTTTGTATTAACTAGATTTCTCTACCTGGTTGTTCAGCTTCTTATTGTCATTCAACTGGGAATTGGTGAGTATTTGCTGTTTACCTCTATGAATGTTTGCTCAATTTCAAATCACATTAAAGAAAAACCTGTGATTGTCATATGGATTATAGGTTAATTGATGACTAATTCCAGGTTATATGACCACTTTCCCATCATGTGTAGAACTACACATGAAATGCAAGTTGTCTTTTATAAAAGATCTTCTCAAACACTCACTAATATATATATATATATATATATATATATATATATATATATATATATATATTATAGTAAAGTGTGTGTTATCTTACCTTGATAGAATTTGACGTTTGACACTGTATTTACATTTTCTGTGAAGTTAAGTGCATGTTAATATTCTGTTGTCAGCTTTTTTCTGCAAAAGTTGTTTATAAAGTGGCTGTCTACAGTGCCCTTTACTGAGATTATTGACAAGAAGGCTTCTGTGTAAGAAAATATCAGAGCCTCTTTAGTACATATTGGAGATTTTTAAGGGATGCAGTTATGTCACATCAATATTCTCACTCTCAGAAGCTGTCTAAAAGTGCTAAACAAGCTGTGAAATGAGGAAACACGGAGAAATTTATTATTATTATTATTTTTGTGATGCCAGTTAGAAACTGAATCAGCTGCTTCTGTATAAACACAGTTTTTTTCTGTTTTGTGTTCATTTGATGTGTAGCAGTTTGATATGTGCATTCAATAGATAATATTAATTCATGCATCATGTGGACCCTTGAAGCATAGCTTCTAGCAACAGTCACAATACCCTGCCCCAGAGGGTCCGTGGTAGCGTTCTCATTTGTACCTCCTGCTGGTAGATACACTTTTATGTCTGGGGAAAAAAACAAGGGCAGCTATCCAGAGGTGTGTGTGGTAAGGAATCACAGAAATCCTGATCAGTATAAACTGAAAATTATGATATGAATCTATATTTTAGATACAACTGTCCATTAACTAAGTTTCCAGATCCCAAAACCCCAGTTTTTCAAAGATCCATGTGTTTATTAAAACTCTTTTCTTGCTTAAAACCAGCAATTCAGCATGGAACTAAGAATGCTGGCACTTCCATGCTGTCTTTAGAAACCTATTTAGAGAGGCCTGTGAGGGACATTAACCACACTGGGATTCGGAAGCATAAAACCTTTGGAGAAAAGATTCCATTTATTGGACTCACAAAAAGTAAGTTACGCTTTAGCACTGTCTGAAACTTGCATGTTATTGGCAGACTTCCAAAATGGTGTTGTATATGTATTATACACACTGCGGTAAATCCGAGTACACAGGTGAAGCCTCCCAGGTGAAAATACTTCATTATTACATGCTGGTTCTCACAATATGAAACTAATACAATATCATGTATTAAAACTGTATTCTAAAAGTGAAATGTTGAAGTGCTTCATGCATTACAATACCAAGTAGTTTGAAGTTAGTTTTCCTAAGTCACCAAGGAAACGTCTAGAATTAAGCACAAAATACACCCTAATTTAGTGTTTTTTCACTGTACTTTTATATAAATGCACATTTACATTTGTATTTGTTACCTAGCATTTCATAAGTGTCTTGTATGCTTCTAAAATGCTTCCATACAAATCGTATTTAAAATGCTTGCCCATTGTCTTCATTGAGATGTAAGATAAACATGTGCCTAAATGCATTTTTTCTTAAAAACATTGTAACTCAGTGAGAAAAATGATGTCTACATGAATCATTCATCCATTTTGGCATCATTCATTCATTCATCTACGATTGATTATGGAAAAGTGCCCCAGGTGTCAAAATAAACATTAAATAACTACTGAACAAAGCCCCATCAATCAGGCATGTTTCCTTTTTTTCTCTTAGTATTTTTTTAATGAATGTCATGCTTAGAAAAAAATATAAATGTCACGCCTTGAAAAATATATGAATGTCACACTTAAAAATTATATGAATGTCATGCCTAGAAAAGTACACGAATAGTTAAACTGATGGACTTGCAAAACCTTGCTATAAAACAAGGTAGCTACTGCTGAGCAAGGGTGTCTTGTTTTTAAGAACAAAAAATGTTGTTTAAAAGATTTTAACTATTTTATATCTGTATTTCTCTGTGGACCTCATTTAGAGTCGGACGCAAAGTCTGTTTTAGCAGGGGCAAACGCAGGATTTGTAGAGAGGGGTTTCCACACCATGCCGCCAGTGGGTGTGACCAGCATGCGTGGGGGCGTGGCTATTATTTTAGACAGTGCTTGGCTGCTCTCCAACTCTTCCTATCCCCATAATATACATGGGCAATGCTGCATGCACTACTGATAGGTGCACGCAGCTCTCCCTTTTCAAGCAGAGCTATGTGAAGCGGGAGCAGGGTCCAGCCACCTCAATTATACAGTGCCCCAGACTTGGAGGGGGTTTCCAGGCACTAGGAAATCCCCCCTCAGTTTGCCTACATTTAGGAGCAAGTGTCCAAGATGCAGGCGGATTTGGTGCTTTCTACACATCCATGATAGTGTTTTTTTGTTGGATGCGCCTAAAACGGACTTTGCATCTGACTCTAAATGAGGTCCTATATCTCTATTTGTAACTGATATGAAGGATATAAGTTGCATTTCTAAAACGAGCACAGAACATAAGTGCGTCCATATTCAAATCCAAGTGGGTCTCAAGATATGATTCCATTTGAAATTGGGTATAAGTACACTCTGCCTAAACAGTACTTGTCGTGTGTTAACAGCCAGAACAAACTGCAGAATATGCACATGCATATGTGCAATATAAAGTCCCTACTGGAAGCATGCAAAAAAACTAACAACTCATAATACAATAATCATTAATAAAAATATGTTTTAAAACACCCTCCGCTCCCCCCCTACTGTAAATTGCCAACGTTCATCCGGCCCTTCCCTGCCCCCTTCTGCCCTTCAAGCCATAGGCAGTAGTTTAGTGTCATTTGCGTTCAGATAGGAATTTCATGGAATTGCGTTCATTGGTATAATGGTCATTTCTGAGCATGCGCAGAGCAATTTCACGCAATATACGGCAAGTAAAGGTACTTACGTCAGAAGATGAATCAGGCCCACAATGTGTATTTTTTTTATCTTCCCTATATGCATTCTGTTTGTTACATATTATAAGAGGTCATGTACAACCAGCTACATTCCTGAAAGGATTAAACACTTGTTTCTCCTGTAAACATTTTTATGTCGTATAGTGTAATCTGTAATCATATTGTAATCTCGGATAATAACTTAAGCAGTATTAAATTAGCACTGCAAGTACAAAAGTAATTGTAGTAGTAGTTATTTGTTTTCATATATTTTATAAGGAAGGAAATTCAGTACTTTTTATTTTGACTTTGTTGCAGAAAAATAGTTGATAGCTTTGTTTAGAAACTGCATTCAGTTTTACTTTATTAACAATAACTAAGATCGCTGCCAAAAATGGTTGGCTCTGTAGCTTTATTTTTTATGTTGTTTCTAATTAATAGATTTTAGCAACAATGTGCAACATAATGAGCGATGCCTGATTATAAAGGTAATAAGAGCCAAACCTGCTTTGGGAGGAATAGCTTTCTCTGCAGCCCCATTCATGAATAATTTCTTGAATGAAGATATTGGCAGGAACTGGTGATTAGTAAAGGATTTGGCAAAGGATTTCAGTCTTCCTGTCAATATGTACAGTGCTGACACTAAGAAATGTACGTTTCTCCTAAGACTCCTGTGAGTGCAAGCTTGATGGTGTCCGGTTTGAACAAAAAACAGGCAGCTGGGTAGTCAGGACCATCCGACATGGCTAGCATTACATTTTTTCTGGGTCATTTAGCTGGGCTTGTTCCCTCTGCTAAGGGTTATCAGTCCATCCCTGTTGACATGACTGATTTGTTGGCGACCTTTGTATGTCTCATGCAGCCTGTTAATATGTACTTTATTTTCAGCCAGTACCCTGGACAAACACTGCTGTAAGAATGGAGGCACCTGTATGCTGGGCAGTTTCTGTGCCTGCCCTAAGCATTTCACTGGAAGGCATTGTGAGTTTGATGAGCGGAACAGGTACGTGGTATGCATGTAAACTACTATATATACAATGCCCTATTTTTATCTTTGAAGACCGAATTGATCTTTGCTCTATTTCTCACATGTAGGCATTGTGGTTCTATAGCCCACAGTCATTGGCTGCCCAGAAAATGTGCTTTATGCAGATGTTTTTATGGAGTGATGTACTGCTTCCCATCTGGGGATTGTGGTAAGTCTAAATATAGAAGTTTGCAAATATAAGCAATGTAAAATGATTGACTCTCCAGGTTGCAATACATTCCATGTAACAACAGCACAGTTTACAGTGCAGGCATTTATATACACATAAAAATAACAAAGTGTACATATAAGTACACGTTTCTTGGGAAGCTGTAGCAATAAGCTGTTGGAATTAAATTGTGCCTGCGGCAATCTTCTCTGCTTAGCAGAAAATGATTGCCTTCTGTTTTTGTCATTTTAGAAAATCCAACTGATCCAAAGTGTGTTTTGAGAGAGCATGTTTGTCTTTTATAAGCATTACAAACACACAAGACATGCATGCTAGGTTTACAAGAACGGGAAACAAAAACTAATTGTATCAAGGAATACAGTGTTTCCTGTAATTGACTTTGTAGTAATTAAATTAATTTGTAATTTATATTTCATACAGACTCTGCCACTCCCATACTTTAAAAACAAAAACTCAAAATAATTGCTGTTAAATTGCTTGCAGCCTACTGTGTAGGGTTAAAAAAATAAAAAGTGAAATAAACTTTGACCGCGCACTGAATTGGAATGCATCTGACAGACTCATCCTGCACCTGAATATTGCAAGCAATAAAATGTCAGTCAGAAATAAGTTGTCCTGGATTCCATTTGTCACCTAGCAGATCAGGTTAAGATGGACAGATAAACTAGATTATGTGAGAAAATAGGAGCATATGGAGGCCATCACTGCTGTCATGCATTGTATGCCCTTTTCATACCAGGAAAATGACAATGCGCTAGTTATCTTATCAAAAGTCCTTTATGACTACAAAGGGAGCTTCAGAAATCGCCTGCAAACATTTAAACACCTTTTACCTCACATAAAGGCCCCAGGGCCTCTATAAAGGTTTGGAATAAAATAAGAACTACATCATCTTCTGCTTTCTCAAAGCAGGAAGTATGTTCTTTTAATTTGCAATTGTACAGGGTTTCCTGCATGTGTGTGCACAATAACAATCAAACATCTCTTTATTCCAGATCTAGGTTCTCTATCCCATGCAAATAGACCTTGCTTTCTCTGTGTGATGTCCTTACACCTTCCATTCTTCTTTTCACTATTGCATCCCACTTAATTGAATGAGGAGACTGAAATGTAATTGTTTTACATTTATTTATTTTACAATATAGATACAAAAGAATATACTGAAGATGTGGAAATGGTACAGTCTGGCGCACCTGCAAAGTCCTCTCTCCCTTTTGTGATGTTTGTTTTGACTGCAATTAGCATGATAATCCCTTAACCTAGTGTTCTCTGCAGTAATCACTTTATTCAATTTGTAATTTATTGATGAAAAAAGGTAGCACTTTGTTAATGTAAACAAACATTTTTTTTTCTAAAGAATCAGTTTGATTTTAAATCTAAAAAAACCACACTGTTAAATAAAAAAATATTTTTAGTATGTATTTTGCATTATGGGGCTGATTCAATCCTTAGCGATATGACACGCAATAGCTGCAAAGACACTCCATAGTGATGCAGCATTGCAGATTACATTTTTCCTTGCACCCCTCAGAGGTGCTCAGAAAAATCTGTGATAATGGGATACCATAGTACCTGGAAATGTGTGTAGTCGGACAGTTCAGTGTCCGGCAGCACATAGCTAAGAATTCAATCGGCAACTAAGTAATTTTGAGAATTTTATATTTTTGCGTCTTGTTTTTTTTTTATTTTGTTTGTTATTTTACTTTGAAGAGATGTGTATTTGCCTGGTAAATTTGTAAACATTTTGACATTTAATGTAATCCACAAATAAAGCATTTTTATTATAATAATTGTTTTTATTAGCTCTACTCTAAAGGTATATGTGGGAACATCTCATGTCTGATTTCTCAGTTGTATATTTCTCTGGCCAATCAGATGAAGGCATTATTCACAAAGTAATTGAGAGCACTCAGTGGGGGCTGGGGATTTTCATGACAGACCTTTTGGATGATGCTGTAATGGTTATTATAATAACCCACACTCCCTCCATTACTGGGTGCTGAGTTTGTGGAAGAGTGCAAAAATGAGATTTAATTGAATGTCATGATGTGTGGTGTGGAGAGGAGGCAGGGAATCCACTCACTGACGCTGATGATCAAAGGAGCAGCGTCCCTGAACAGGGCAGGGGAAGGATTTGATGCTCCTGCCAAACTGATGCAGGATAATTATGATGTAAAATGAAGTTTATATAACTAGCTTGATAGAACTTGAATATAGTGTGATCTTCCAGTTCCGTAAAAGAAAGCATTTGCTTTACCACTAGTGAGTGTATATTGCAAATCTAACTACTACACTGCAGAGTTGTTTTACTCTTGCCGATAAAATGCCTTTAAAACCGTTGAGGCAAGGAGGTGAAAACATGACATTTTAAATGTTAGATCAACTCGTATACACTACAACAGAAGTCTACATGTGTAATATCAATCTTCAGTAAACAAATATGCATTAGGAAATGCGAAGTAGCCTCAAATCCTAACTTACCATGGATTGCAAATAAAAATGAGCGAGTTATAAATAAAAATGAGTGTGCATTTAACTACACAATATTAAAGGGCAAATAAACATAAATATCAAGATATTTTAAATAACTGAACTACTAAATATTGACACTTTGTTGGACATAAGATAAATATAGTAGCTTTGCATATATGTAAAGATCAAAAGTAGTTTAGAAGAGATTAATTTTAATTGCTAAATATGTAGTAGCTTACTTCTGCATAAATATATTAATCTTCACAGTTGAGATTTGCAGGCAAGACAGCCACATCTGTATGGGTTCAAAAGTTTGTATGATCTGCTGGGAGGAGTAAGTTGGACCTAGGGTTTCCTTGCTAAGTACAGCATAGGTACACGAGTGTGCCTACTTGTGCACCGATATGCAAAAACAAGATTCTTTTTTGTTGGACTAGATTATTTACATGAGATAAATGGGTGGAGAGGAGAATTTATACAGGTATTCTAGTTGTACTTACAAATGTAATAAAAATGTAAATACAATGGGTCTGATTCATTAACAAATTTAGGCAAGAAATTGAGTACGTTTTCTCACTTAAGTTTTCTGGACAAAACCGTGTTGCAATACAAGGTGTGTAAATTAGTTTATTATTTTGCACATACATTTTGGCTGTTCTTTCATGTAGCACACAAATATCATCTTTAAATTTCAGTACAAATAAGCTATCAGGTATTTGTGTGCTACATGGAAAAAACAGCCATTATTTAACTTATGTGCAAAATAATAAACTAATTTACACCCCTTGCTTTGCAACATGGTTTTGTCCATAAATCTTAGTAAAAAATTTGAGTAAGCTTTCTTACTTAAGTTCCTTAATGAATCAGGCCCAATGTCCTATCCCTCCCATGAATAATTTAAAGTGATACTTCACCAGCCCAATGCCACCCCAAAATAGGTAGAATGCTCTTTTTAACGTAATATTGTTGTGTTTTTTTTACAAACCACTATGGAGTTCATGTATAGTTGGATGCATGTCTGGGCTTTTCTGCGTAATATACAGCTTTCAGTACTGTGAAAGCACTCCAAAAATGCATATGTATGTGTCTGTATGCAGACCTGGACGTATACCCATATATACTTTTCAGGGGGTGTTTTTCTTACGGTGCTGGAAGGCTGGTGCAACAATATGCAGTGATGAGGACAATGGACAACACTAACTACCCGCTGCTGATTGTGTTTTGACCCCTCACCCTGATGGTATACCATTCGTTAGTGTGACTGCTATATTATATGAAGACTATGCCCGTCTATTTGCATGACTTAATCGATTTATCCATTTGTATTGTAGCAGGAAAAAAAAATAATTTTTGATTCTTACAGGGTGAAAAAAAAACAGATATTCGTTCAGACAGTGTTCACTCTTTTGTATATGACACTTCATTACATTATTATATTGTTTACAAATAGATTATTATAATATCATAGAATTGTAATGGGCCACAGTGGCCAGCAGCGCCGTACAGTAGGGAAAACAGTGCATACATAAAACATGGACATACAAGCCAGACAAAATAAATGCAGACATGAAAACAAATGATATGAAGGACCCTGCTCGTTAGAGAGCTTACATTCTAAGTGAAGTGGGCACAGCTGAAACAAGAGGAGTGAGTGTGGCTTAAGCTGGGTATACACTACAGAAATTTCGACCAACTTTTTATGCAGAGCGATTTTACATGCGATCGATGATCCGATTGCTCGGTCCATGGACTGCATACACACTAGCCTTGTTTGGGACGATAAAGGGAAGAGCGGACGTCCCTTTAGCGACTTTTTACAGCCATGTTGTCGTGAGCAATGACTATAATTTCGTACTCACTGTTGTGGATCGGTCGGAAGTTTATACACACTACACAGCGGAAACGAGATTGGACCGAAAATACTAAATGGTACGACCAACCAAACGAGGCGATAATCGTCCATTTGGGCAGACTTTCGACCATCGTGTCACTGTGCACACTGACCCGACTTTTGAACGAGCGGTCGTATGTCGGCTGTTTGAGCCGATTATTGGATGAAAACAGTGTAGTGTGTACCCAGCTTTAGAGTGGAGATTGGGGCAGTTGTGAGGGTGCATTAGTGTGAAAAGTGTTATCAGGGATAAGGTCACCCCTAAAAAAGAGATCGGTTTAAAGAGAGTGTCTAAAGATTTGAAGGCTGATTGAGGATGGTAGGGAATTCCATAAGTGGGGAGCAGCACGGGAGAAGTTTTATGGGCATGAGTGAGAGGTGGTTACCAGAGACAAGATAAGGCGCAGGTCAGAGCAGTGGCGGATCCAGGGGGGGGCCATCGTGGCGATGGCCCCCCCCTAGCAGACACTTGCTGCCGATGGCTGCACAGTATGAGCAGGTCCGTCCAGCTGTGACAGGCAGAGACAGTGTTCTGCCCGGCTGCTCTGATTGTGTTTAACATCGCCCCGGGTACAGTAGTTTTCTAGATCCGCCCCTGGGTCAGAGGTAGATCTAAGAGGGCAGGAGAGAGTATTTTGATATGAGGTTTGAGATGTATACAGGGGTAGTGTGTTGAAGGCTTTGTAGGTAAGGGTGAGTAATTTGAATTTGATTCTGGAGGACACAGGGAGACAGTGTAAGGATTTGCAAAATGGTGCAGCAGATGTGGAGCGGTGAGAGACTGGAAGATCAGTCTTGCAGCAGCATTTAGGATGGATTGAAGTGTGGATATATGGGTGTCAGGAATACCAGAGAGCAGGAGGTTGCAACAGTCAAGAAGGGAGATGATGTCCCGTCCATGGCCTTATCTGTGTGGAGTTTGTATGTTTTCCCTACGTTTGCGTGGGTTTCCTCCGGGTGCTCCGGTTTCCTCCCAAACGCCAAAAATACACTAGTAGGTTAATTGTGTATGTTAGGGAATTTAGACTGTAAGCTCCAATGGGGCAGGGACTGATGTGAGTGAGTTCTCTGTGATAAAATAATATTTTGCATTACTTTAGAAAGAGGAGATATTAACCATTTGAGTGAAACAGATACATTGATCTGATTATCCCCTATATCAGGGGATATATCACGGATTTAGTGGCGATATATAAATAGCTGATGATGATTACGGGGTACTCCTAAAAGCTTAGTAATTTGGACATTGAGGTGGAATTTCATTACTCCAACTATGTGCTCAGGGCAAGCTAGGCACATTCTTGGGTTTCGAGGAGAAATAGGCTCACATTCACAAATAAAGCAGTGCATTCTTTGAGGGGTATTCAATTGTTAGCAAGATCCGCTCAGGGAGCTGCGAGCTGAAATCCAGCGAGATATTATTGTATTAACGGTAATATTTTTAGAGCGCGGGATTTTAGCGGTTCTGGCTAACAATTGAATACCCCCCTTTGATTACATTCTCCTTGAAACTTAATTCCCAATGCAGGAAGTGACTTTGACAATCTGGCTACAGTAAAGAATTTATGGACTACCAAAGCGCAAATAAAAGGAACACTGGACCTGCAAGACTACAGACCTGCTGACTATGATAACTCATAATACTCATAATACTCAGCATAGCCCTAAAAGCTGTGCTTCACCCGAAATCCCACGCCTATGCTGTATATACTGCTTCACCCAGTCCCTACCTTACAAAACAATAATTGAAATAAAGGGGTAGATATGGTAAGTTTACAGTGACATTTGATGGTACCCTTCAAGCAATGTAATTTAAATACACTAATACACTAATGTGACATGTAATGAGGACAATTCCAATGTATCCTCAACATGATTAATAAGTGGTAAATACGTTTAAATGAATAAATGGTGAGATCCTAATTAGTAGGTTGGACTTTGGAGTGATGTTTAGCTGTTTTAACCACATTGGAGGTATATCTGAGAAATCACAAAGCTAGGTACAGGTACAGATTGATCTTCCAGGTGCAGTTCTTTTTTTTTTTAATAATAGTTTTTATTGAGATTTTTCATTTACATTGTATAAAGGAAAAGAAACATTAAAATCATTAAAATGAGGAAAAAAAGTTGGAGAGGGGAAAGGGAGGGGGAAAAGGGTGGTAGTACACATACAGTACACTAGATTTTACTTCCAGGTGCAATTCTGATAAACTTGTAAACAAGTAGGCATATAAAAATATAAAATATATGATAATACAATATGAAAAGAACTAGCTTGTCATTCACAAACATAATTACAGTGTTATGTCCTAATAGTATCTTGCATTTAACTATAGAATTATCAGCCCATTTAGGTTCAGAGTGCCTCTTTGTGGTACTATTCTGAATTCCCCAAAAGTGCATTATCTCTAAAAATCTCAGTTTTGGTATGCTACTGAAATGTTTGCTAATGCAGCTCTTGGATCATTTAGCTGACTTTTAAGTTTTAAGCATTGCAGTACATAAGAAATGGAAATCCTGTTTTCTATTAATGGGTACTTTTATAGAAATAATAGTTGTGCAAAAGCTCCCTTCCCCAACTATTATTAGAACTGTATTGGTTATATGCAGGGCCGCCATCAAGGGGGTACGGGCTCACCTGTGATCTGGCTGTCACAGCCAGAGCACATGATCGCAGGGGGAATGATTCCTCCACCCCTGCGATCGCATCCTGGTGCCTGGCTGTCACGGTGACAGCCGAGCTGAAGACAGAGTACCGGAGACCGACGGGGCCCCAGGTAAGTATGTGTTGCTGTTGCTCATGGGGGGGGGGCCCGGAGGACACGGGGGGCCCGTACCGGGCCCCATGATTTCTGAAGGCGGCCCTAGTTATATGCCAACATCCATATTCTGTGCAACAAACCCTTCCCCATGCTGCCAGCTAACTGGACAATCCATGATAGCCATCTAATCAGCTATCAGCTATATTGACAATCATTTAGAGCCCTGAATTGACAATCAACCCCAGCCAAGGGTGCCAAGAAGGGGGGATGCCCATGGCCCAGGCATTCCAGGGAACCCGGCCATCCTTTTATTTTTTTCTTAACATTTTTTTTTTTTTGTTATTGTTGTGTTTTAACCAAAGGGGGGGGGGGTTGACCGGGGAGGGGGTCACTGATGGTTTCATTGGGCTTTTAGGTCCGCTGTGCTCGCGAGATGTGCTTGCTGGTTATTGATGTATAATCTTGCGAGATTATACATCACTGATCAGATGCCAGCCATGCCTATAATGAGTGATAGGCTCTGTCACGGGCACTAGGAGGCTTTACCCAGTATCACCCGCTGATGGTCTTATCAGAGCAGTAGAGTTGGTATATGATACTCTGATGGCAGGGTGATAATGGAACTGGAAACAGCAGATGGTTAGAGAATGCTCAGAAAGTCTATGACTAGCAGCACTGGTAAACAATGGGTAACTGAACACGAGGATCTGGATGGACAAGGCACGTGAGGGTAGTCAGTGGTCTGCGCACGGCAAGTTGTACCACTGCTATAGTGAGAAGAATGTCCAGGAGTAATAAGGAGGTGGAAGTCAGCAGTCTGCGTATAGCAAGTTGTACCGCTGTCTGTAGTGAAGGAATGGAATCCAGGTGAAGGTCACGGGGAAGTCAGTGGTCTGCGAGTAGCAAGTTGTACCACTGCTTATGTGAGAGGATATATGCAACTGGTGACACAGGGAAACAGGAATCAGTGGTCTGCCTCTAGCAAGTTGTACCACTGAATATATATGTGAGGAAGAACACGAGGAGATAAATGCTATGCAGAGTCTACACGGGTACACTGAACTTGATCCCACGTTGAACTGCACACAATGATAATAATGAATGAACAGCACTGCACAGATAAACAAAGTCACTCAAATAGTCCAGCAAAAGGAAACACAGTCAATAATAGCAATAGTCTCAGAGGATGGAAACTCCGGAGGAGGACAACTCAGTCCAGATGGATATGCAATACACCAGCACAGTCAATGAGAAGTATGCATACCGTGGTTCAGATGAGCAGGCTGTTAGGGATAGCTGCAGGGATACCTGAGCGGCCGGGAACAGACGAGATGCGAAGTCCTTGCTGAATGGAAGCGGCAGGTAGGTGCAGCGCACTGTAGGTAGGACAGCAAAGATGACAAATACTCAGGAAGCAGTAGTATATTGAATAGAACAGCAGGAGACCACGGAAGAGTTGAAGCGATGTAGCAAAGCTGGAAGCCGAGGAGCGTAGACTCGAAGCAACAGGCGAGTTGACACAAATGGACACACTGTAGAAGCAGTAGGCAGCGGGTCAGCTGACGGCAGGTAGAATGCAGACTGGAGCGCTGAGACGAGCAAACTCTGTAGACACGCTGAAGTAGCGAACAGGAATCAGCTGGAACAGTAGCGATGTAACTCAGGAGAGTTTGCAGTAATCTGTAGCTGTAGATACACGGAGGCAGCGGATAGGAAACAGCTGCTGGAGTCACGAAGAAACACAGGAGAGTTTGCAGTAATCTGTAGCTGTAGATACACGGAGGCAGCGGATAGGAATCAGCTGCTGGAGTCACGATGAAACACAGGAGAGTTTGCAGTAATCTGTAGCTGTAGATACACGGAGGCAGCGGATAGGAATCAGCTGCTGGAGTCACGATGAAACACAGGAGAGTTTGCAGTAATCTGTAGCTGTAGATACACGGAGGCAGCGGATAGGAATCAGCTGCTGGAGTCACGAAGAAACACAAGGAATAGAAGTGGTCTGGAAACCACAAACGGCAAACAGGAATCAGCATTAGCTGAACACACGAGGAGGCACTGGAACACCTTCAGAGACTCATGAGGAATGAGACTCCATGAGACTCCATGAGACTCCAAGATCAGGCAACGTGGTATTGACCACAGGTGCTTAATATAGGGAGTGTTGCCTGATCAGTCAATTAAGTTAAAGGAACAGAACTGAAGGTTAAAAGGGACTGCACATGCGCAGTACCTCATAATAATGGACGGACACGGTTCCTAGCTACTTTAGAAGTAGCACTCACAGTCCGGTGAGTGACAGTACCCCCCCTTTTAAAGGTGGGCACAGAACACCTGGAACCGGGTTTGTCCGGGAATTTGGTATAGAACTTCTTCAAGAGCGCTGGAGCGTTGAGATCTTCAGCTTTGATCCATGAACGCTCCTCAGGACCAAAGCCTTTCCAATGCACGAGGAAACGAAGAACTCCTCGCGAAATTTTAGCATCCAAAACCTGAGTAATCTCAAAGTCTTCCTCCTGATGAACTTGAAGTGGCTGTGGTGCTGAAGGAGGGACCGAGAAACGGTTGATGATGAGAGGTTTGAGCAAGGAAACATGGCAGGCATTGGAAATACGAAGACTCTTGGGAAGTAAAAGTTTGAAGCAAACTGGATTAATAACTTGAATGATCCTTTATGGACCAATAAAACGGGGAGCAAATTTCATGGATGGAACCTTCAAACGAATATTCTTAGTAGATAGCCACACCCGGTCTCCGACTTTCAATGGTGGAATAGCCCGTCTCTTTTTGTCCGCAAAAGACTTATATCTGGCAGATGTCTTCTTTAAACAGGTTTTTACCTGAGCCCAAATATTTTTGAAGGTTTGACACAAAGTCTCAACAGCAGGAACTTGGGTGGGCGGGAGGGCAGGAAATTCCGGGAAAGACGGATGGTGACCGTAAACCACAAAGAATGGAGTTTTAGATGATGACTCGTGGTACATGGTGTTATGAGCAAATTCAGCCCAAGGAAGTAATTCTACCCAGTTGTCTTGATTGGCTGACGAGAACATCCTTAAGAAAGTCTCAAGATCTTGGTTGACTCTTTCAGTTTGTCCGTTCGATTGGGGATGGTAGGACGATGAGAGTGCCAATCGTATGCCCAAGGTCTTGCAAAGGGCCCGCCAGAATCTGGACACGAATTGTACTCCTCTATCTGACACGATTTCGGACGGACATCCATGGATACGGAAAATTTCTCTAATGAAATGTTCAGCCAGGGTAGAAGAAGAAGGTAAACCAGACAAGGGAACGAAATGCGCCATCTTCGAAAATCTATCCACCACTACCCAAATGGTGTTGCAATTCTTACTAGGAGGAAGCTCAGTGACAAAGTCCATACTAATATGGGTCCAAGGCTTAGATGGAATGGGTAGTGGCTGAAGCAACCCCGCTGGAGTTCTGCGGGGGGTCTTGAACTGGGAGCATAAATCGCATGCTGCGATAAACTCTTTGACATCTCTCCTCATAGAAGGCCACCAATAACTTCGAGAGAGGATTTCAAAGGTCTTGCGTTCACCAGCGTGTCCAGAGAAACGAGAAGAGTGAAACCATAAAAGGATTTTTTTCCTAAGAGCAGGAGGCACGAGGGTCTTCCCAAATGGTAGCACTTTCGTGGAAGAAGCAGCCAGAGAAACACATTTGGGGTCTAATATAAAGTGGTTGGGATTCTCTTCAACGTCTGAGGACGCCACGAAGACCCGAGATAGAGCGTCTGCTTTTTTATTCTTTGCAGCTGGTTTGAAGGTTATGATAAGATCAAAACGGGAAAAGAAAAGAGACCATCTTGCCTGACGAGGATTTAAACATTGAGCAGACTGTAGGTATGACAAATTTTTATGATCCGTAAAAATTGTCACCGGATGACGAGCTCCCTCTAACAAATATCTCCACTCCTCCAATGCTACTTTAATAGCCAGCAACTCCTTGTCCCCGATGGTGTAATTCTTCTCCGCAGGCAGAAGACCCCGAGAGTAAAAGGCACAAGGATGGAACTTTTGTTGCTCCGATTTCTGGGAGAGAATGGCTCCTAAACCAACATTAGAGGCGTCTACTTCTAGGAAGAAGGGAAGCATCACATCAGGCTGTCGAAGGATGGGAGCAGAGGAGAAGGACTATTTAAGAAATTGAAAGGCTTGGAGAGCCTCAGATGACCATTGCTTAGTATTGGCCCCTTTGCGAGTAAGAGCCACAATGGGAGATGCAATTGAAGAGAAGTCTTGAATGAAGCGTCTATAGTAACCTAAAAAACACTGAATGGCCCGAAGAGTGGTTGGCTGAGGCCAAAGTAACACATCATTCACCTTTTCTGGATCCATTTGTAGACCAACTCTGGAAACAATATAACCCAAAAATGGAATCTGGGGCAACTCAAATGAACATTTTTCTAGTTTACAGAATAATGAATTTTTCCGGAGTCTGGAAAGAACTTCGGCCACGTGTTGGTGATGTGAAGGCAGGTCTTGGGAAAAGATGAGTATGTCGTCCAGATATACTACGACACATACATATAACAAGTCCCAAAAGATCTCATTAATGAAGCCCTGGAAAACAGCAGGGGCATTACATAACCCGAAGGGCATTACTAAGTATTCATAATGCCCATCTCTGGTGTTAAAAGCTGTTTTCCATTCATCACCGGACCTGATTCTAATCAAATTGTAGGCACCACGAAGATCCAACTTAGTAAAAATCCGGGCTCCCTTGATCCGATCAAACAACTCAGTAATCAGAGGAATGGGGTACCGATTTTTGATAGTGATAGCATTAAGTCCACGAAAATCTATGCAGGGGCGTAATGATCCATCTTTCTTCTTCACGAAAAAGAACCCAGCTCCAGCGGGAGAAGTAGAAGGTCGAATAAATCCTCGCTGGAGATTCTCTTGGATGTATTCAGCAGTAGCCTGAGTCTCAGGTAATGAAAGTGGATAAACACGACCCCTAGGTGGAATCTTGCCAGGTAACAGGTCAATCGGACAATCCCATGAACGATGATGGGGAAGACGTTCAGACTGAGCTTTATCAAAGACGTCGGCAAATGAAGCATACTGAGGAGGAAGTCCCGGTGAGGAAGGTGAAATGGAGGTTTGCTGTATTCTACGAGGAACAACACGAGAAAGACAATGTTGGTGACATTCGGGTCCCCAAGACGTAACTTGAGGAGTGCGCCAGTCAATCTGGGGAGAATGACATTGAAGCCATGGAAGGCCTAAAACAATCGGACATGTAGTAAGAGGAAGGATTAAAAACGAAATTTCTTCTCGGTGTAGAACACCAATCTGAAGGGTAACTGAAGACGTACTTTGGGTGATGAGACCGTTGATAATACGTGATCCATCGATAGCGGTCACCGTAACAGGAGTCTTCAGGGTAATCACTGGTAGGGACCATTGATTTACAATCGATTCAGAAATGAAATTTCCCGCAGCTCCTGAATCAATTAGAGCTTGGGACTCAAAAGACTTAGTAGCAAATGAAATGGTAACGTCAAATGCACAGATTTTTGATTTCGTAGAAGATGGAGAGGACTCCAGGGACCCTAACTTCACCTCTCCGGAACTAGTTAGGGCCTGGCATTTCCCGATTTTTTGGGGGCATGACTGAAGCATATGTGTGGCATCAGCACAATAGATACAAAGTCTATTCTTAGTTCTTCGATTCCTCTCTGCAGAGGTTAGTTTGGAACGTCCAATCTCCATCGGTATTACCGGAGTTGAAGCAGGACGAATTTGAGAAGTGGGACGAAGAGATGTTTTAGCTGAAGTAGTTCTTTCAGAGTCCCTCTCACGAAATCTGAGATCCACACGATGACAAAGAGAAATCAAATCTTCTAAAGACGTAAGGAGTTCTTGAGTAGTCAGTGCGTCTTTATTTTTGTCCGAGAGCCCCTGCCAGAAGGCGGAAATTAACGCTTCAGTGTTCCACTGAAGCTCAGAGGCTAAGATCCTAAATTGAATGACGTACTGTCCTACTGTACGTGAACCCTGTCGTAAACGTAGAATGCTGGAGGCAGCGGAAATAACACGACCTGGTTCATCGAATACATTACGAAACATGGAAATAAATTTGGCACTATCTGTAACAACGGATCATTTCTTTCCCACAGAGGGGAAGCCCATGCGAGAGCTTGTCCGGAGAATAATGAGATGAGATAGGCCACTCTGGAACGATGAGTCGAAAAGTTTTGAGGTTGGAGCTCAAAATGTACTGAGCATTGGTTGAGGAAACCTCTACATGTTTTGGGATCTCCATCATACTTTGACGGAGTTGGCAGGTGAAGCGTGGAAGCCGTAGACACCTGGGATGGCACTGGGGAAACAGAGGAAAGCACAGGAGCATCAACAGAAGGTGTAATATTCTGCCCAGACGTTCTTTGGGAGACTAACGTCTGGTAACATTGTAGTAATAGTTGTTGACGAACATCCTGTTGTTCCACCCGGGCAGGGCCTGATCAACCACTAGGCTGACCAGGCTGCAGCCTGGGGCGCTGGGTCCCGGGGGGCGCTGCACTGTGGGTATTTTTTTTTTTTAAAAAAAAATTGTAAAAAATTTTTTTTTTTTACATTTTTTTTTTCTTCATTCATTTTTTTTTTCAGGGTGGGGGAGGGGGGGTCACCGCTGGGGATCTCCGCAAGGGGGTGGAGGGCTCGACGATCAAAAGCATTGGTGGTCAGTGGTTAGCAACACACAGCCAATCGCCAGGTTGCCTGTTGCTGTGCAGCAGACAGGAAGCAGGACGTCTTCACTTCCTATCTGCTGATCTGAGGAGAGGAGCGATGCTGGCACAACTACAGGTAAGTGAAGGGGGGAACTGCCCTGCATATCTATAGGGAGGGGGGGGGAACTGCCCTGCATATCTATAGGGAGGGGGGGGGACTGCCCTGCATATCTATAGGGAGGGGGGGGGACTGCCCTGCATATCTATAGGGAGGGGGGGGAACTGCCCCGCATATCTATAGGGAGGGGGGGAACTGCCCCGCATATCTATAGGGGGGGGGGAACTGCCCTGCATATCTATAGGGAGGGGGGGGGAACTGCCCTGCATATCTATAGGGAGGGGGAACTGCCCTGCATATCTATAGGGAGGGGGGGGACTGCCCTGCATATCTATAGGGAGGGGGGGAACTGCCCTGCATATCTATAGGGAGGGAGGGAACTGCCCTGCATATCTATAGGGAGGGAGGGAACTGCCCTGCATATCTATAGGGAGGGGGGGAACTGCCCTGCATATCTATAAGGAGGGGGGGAACTGCCCTGCATATCTATAGGGAGGGGGAACTGCCCTGCATATCTATAGGAAGGGGGGGAACTACCCTGCATATCTATAGGGAGGGGGGGAACTGCCTAGCATATCTATAGGGAGGGGGGGGACTGCCCTGCATATCTATAGGGAGGGGGGGAAACTGCCCTGCATATCTATAAGGAGGGGGGGAACTGCCCTGCATATCTATAGGGAGGGGGGGAACTGCCCTGCATATCTATAGGGAGGGGGGGAACTGCCCTGCATATCTATAAGGAGGGGGGGAACTGCCCTGCATATCTATAGGGAGGGGGAACTGCCCTGCATATCTATAGGAAGGGGGGGAACTACCCTGCATATCTATAGGGAGGGGGGGAACTACCCTGCATATCTATAGGGAGGGGGGGGGGACTACCCTGCATATCTATAGGGAGGGGGGGACTACTACCCTGCATATCTATAGGGAGGGAGAGGGGGGACTGTCATGCATATGTATAGGGAGGGAGAGGGGGACTGTGATGCAGGGTGGGAGGTAAAGAAAATGGCTGCAGCAGGGGTTAAGGAAAATGGCTGTGCGGGGAAGGGGGGGGTTGTGGTTAAGGAAAATGGATGCAGGGGGTATTTAAAAAATAGAGCAGCTTTGGGGGGCAGAATCTCATGATTGTGTGGTGGTCACATGGGTGGTCTCAGCAATCACTAGAATATTAAATATTAGTGAGATGGGGCTGGTAGAGGTTTGTATTTGATTGACAACAAATATTCAGATATTGCTTATATATGCCTGTCCAATGGGGTACTTTTAGCTGGCCATAATGGAGTGTTTTGTTTTAACTAAAGGGCCTAATCATTCAGGGTTTGCATTATAATACAGTTTTGCATTTTCAAAAAAGGACGCCAACTTTCCAGAAGCCAGCGAGAGGATAACAAAGTTGCAAGAGAGAAGAGCAAGGACAGGTAAGAGACAATGGCACAATCTGTCTAAATTTGAATGCTGGAGAATACACCTGAACATTCATATTCAGGAGTGTTCCTATACACCTATATATTCGGAGGGGGGGGGGGGGGGGCGCTGCGGCCGTATTAGCCTAGGCCGGCCAGAACCCTTAATCAGGCCCTGCACCCGGGTGACCAGATGCTGCAGCATCTCTTTAGCTGTGGGTTCCGAATCTGGGTCTGTCATGGCCTGATCTTACTGTCATGGGCACTAGGAGGCTTTACCCAGTATCACCCGCTGATGGTCTTATCAGAGCAGTAGAGTTGGTATATGATACTCTGATGGCAAGGTGATAATGGAATTGGAAACAGCAGATGGTTAGAGAATGCTCAGAAAGTCTATGACTAGCAGCACTGGTAAACAATGGGTAACTGAACACGAGGATCTGGATGGACAAGGCACGTGAGGGTAGTCAGTGGTCTGCGCACGGCAAGTTGTACCACTGCTATAGTGAGAAGAATGTCCAGGAGTAATAAGGAGGTGGAAGTCAGCGGTCTGCGTATAGCAAGTTGTACCGCTGTCTGTAGTGAAGGAATGGAATCCAGGTGAAGGTCACGGGGAAGTCAGTGGTCTGCGAGTAGCAAGTTGTACCACTGCTTATGTGAGAGGATATATGCAACTGGTGACACAGGGAAACAGGAATCAGTGGTCTGCCTCTAGCAAGTTGTACCACTGAATATATATGTGAGGAAGGACACGAGGAGATAAATGCTATGCAGAGTCTACACGGGTACACTGAACTTGATCCCACGTTGAACTGCACACAATGATAATAATGAATGAACAGCACTGCACAGATAAACAAAGTCACTCAAATAGTCCAGCAAAAGGAAACACAGTCAATAATAGCAATAGTCTCAGAGGATGGAAACTCCGGAGGAGGACAACTCAGTCCAGATGGATATGCAATACACCAGCACAGTCAATGAGAAGTATGCATACCGTGGTTCAGATGAGCAGGCTGTTAGGGATAGCTGCAGGGATACCTGAGCGGCCGGGAACAGACAAGATGCGAAGTCCTTGCAGAATGGAAGCGGCAGGTAGGTGCAGCGCACTGTAGGTAGGACAGCAAAGATGACAAATACTCAGGAAGCAGTAGTATATTGAATAGAACAGCAGGAGACCACGGAAGAGTTGAAGCGATGTAGCAAAGCTGGAAGCCGAGGAGCGAAGACTCGAAGCAACAGGCGAGTTGACACAAATGGACACACTGTAGAAGCAGTAGGCAGCGGGTCAGCTGACGGCAGGTAGAATGCAGACTGGAGCGCTGAGACGAGCAGACTCTGTAGACACGCTGAAGTAGCGAACAGGAATCAGCTGGAACAGTAGCGATGTAACTCAGGAGAGTTTGCAGTAATCTGTAGCTGTAGATACACGGAGGCAGCGGATAGGAAACAGCTGCTGGAGTCACGAAGAAACACAGGAGAGTTTGCAGTAATCTGTAGCTGTAGATACACGGAGGCAGCGGATAGGAATCAGCTGCTGGAGTCACGATGAAACACAGGAGAGTTTGCAGTAATCTGTAGCTGTAGATACACGGAGGCAGCGGATAGGAATCAGCTGCTGGAGTCACGAAGAAACACAGGAGAGTTTGCAGTAATCTGTAACTGTAGATACACGGAGGCAGCGGATAGGAATCAGCTGCTGAAGTCACTAGGAAACACAAGGAATAGAAGTGGTCTGGAAACCACAAATGGCAAACAGGAATCAGCATTAGCTGAACACACGAGGAGGCACTGGAACACCTTCAGAGACTCATGAGGAATGAGACTCCATGAGACTCCATGAGATTCCAAGATCAGGCAACGTGGTATTGACCACAGGTGCTTAATATAGGGAGTGTTGCCTGATCAGTCAATTAAGTTAAAGGAACAGAACTGAAGGTTAAAAGGGACTGCACATGTGCAGTACCTCATAATAATGGACGGACACGGTTCCTAGCTACTTTAGAAGTAGCACTCACAGTCCGGTGAGTGACAGGCTCCTTATGCAGCTGTGTACAACACAGACTGCCACTGTCAGAACACAGAACCTGTAGCTGCAGGGGAAATTGTAATGCTGTCTCCAGGTTCAACCGGGCAAAAGTCCATTAGATACTGACTGCCACTCTGCCAGAACCACAGGGGGAATTGTGAGTTATATGTTAAATATCCACCTAAACAAATCATGTTAAAAGTCACAATTTTTTGTAAAATCATTTAATTTATGGGCTTGAAGAGTTGACTTCTTAGTTAAGGTTAAACCTCTTGGTATTCTATGGATATTTACATATTTCTATAATGTGATTAGATCCCACAAATGTTTCATTACTTACATTGTAAATGATAAAGTTGCATAAATAATATATTTTTTTTTAAAAAAGTGGGATTATTAGTATGAACTTTCTTTCATTTATAGTTTCTTGCATTGAGGCTCTCTATAGTCTATACATATAATTTTAGATTTTCCATTGTTCCCTTCTCTATTATAAAATTAATCATAATTGAGAAATTAGAGATTCATATGGGTATACCAGTTAAAAACACATATCATTTCCTATTTAATAGATAACAATTATTTAGTATATAAGTATATTTACAAAAACAATCGGATATATAAAGATCAATCTGAACTTTGTCTAACAGTATACAGGCTCTCCATTATCAATTGTAGATTCTTTTGACAGCGCAGACTGAGCTGTTTATGTCCAATTGTTTTTGTAACTATACTTATATACTAATTAATTGTTACTTATTATATAGGAAATTATGTGTTTTTAACTAGTGCAACATACAAGGTACCAAGGGGCAAGCTAATAAAGGGTGATTTGCAGAAATCACGACTTTTTTTCCAGTAAAGACAAATAGCTCCATAAATTGCTAGAAATAACCACATAAATTGCTACTTTTTCAAATGCTACCCACTTCTGCCAATAGTGTACGCAGCAATGCAGGTTTTTTCTATATGACTTAGCACTTTTCACCTCCTAGACACGTCCGCAATGGTACACAGTCACGCCCCCAATAGTATGGCCACACCCCATTTAACAATGTGCGGCGGCACATACCTCTCGACCCTAGTCGACAACAGGGGGGCCCCATGAAGTTGCTGTATCGGGTCCCAAAATTCCTCTTGGTGGCCCTGCCCCCAGCTGTCAGCCTGGAAGTCTTGGTCATTGAACCCTGCCATTCTATTCACTGAGAGAAGGGGGTTTATTGTGAAAATATAATATTTAGGTAAAATTCCCCTTTTAAGTATAGTTTACCACCTAAAACTAAAGAATGATGACTATAAATGACTTTTAAATATCTTTTTGGTGAAAAATAATACCATTGCAAATTAAAAAATGGTATTGTATTTGAGCAATTGTGAATAAGAACCCCGGGGACAAGAGCTCAACCTGAAGGAATATACAGAATTGTAGTTTCTGTAGGTGATCTGTCTGCATCTAAAAGAATCCCACTGGCACAATTTTGTGGATGGATATGAAGCAATTAACTGAAATGATCCTTTATGCATATCAATAACAGAATGATCCCCAAGAAAACATATGTTAGTACCAGTTATTTTTTATTCCAAAAGAAGTGTACTGAATAGAAATTAAACATTTAGTACAGCATATGCTCACTGAAATATATACTTATAGAACCAATAAAGAGATTTTTTCTTGTGTTGCAAACTCATTAGGAAAATAAACTTAATAGATCACATTTAGATAATAGCAGATCAAAATGCATGCAACACATTTGTATTGTGTGATGCTGCTGTTAAAAAACAACAATAACAACCCTACTACAACGCGTCCTTACAGCAATATTTGCATCATGAAGAAAGTAATTGATAGCCATTGAACAGCCATCTTTCTTGTTATATTTCACGCTTCCCCTGTTTAAAATGAAAAGTGATCAATTAAATGTGTTTGACATCTTTAGCAGTATGTCAACAAGATATACAAACATTCTTAGAAGATTCACTGGTATCAAATAGATTAAAACCAAGGCAGCCATAGTTTAGGTGACAGGGGTCATGATCAATAACTGTTGACATGACCCCTTTCACTGTCATCGTAATATATGTTTGTCATGTCATTTTCAGGACTAACAGAGCGGCAGCTTATGTTCACTGCTGATTTATTAATGTTCATTTTTTTCTGAGATTTTTCTAAGAGGAACAATTACTATCATGTCAAACTGATTGTTATTATAAGCAAACATGGCTGAGATAATGATGGGGTTAAAATGAAATAAACTGAAATTTGAGCTGCTTGGAAATAAGCTGGATGCTGACAGGCTTGGTTTTCCTGTCAGTTACAGGGTTTTATTTAGCACAAGACCAAAGATAACAATTGAGTGTCTTACTTTGAGGTCAGCACTGTCTTGTCTTTCTTATATCATCAATGTGGCTGATCCAATTGCATTGCTTTTCTTATCTTGACATTTATTGATCAGTCACTCAGATTCAGTGCAAATTGCTTTGGAAAAGCCTGGAGCCTTCACTGAGATGACACAACTACACTTCTCAGAGTCTGTTTATCAGAGTCCAGTTGCAATTAGTAGCTGATAAAATATTCTAATAGATTATTCTAATAGATCTATGTGTGTGAGTTTGCAGCTGCATTTAAAACCGCTATTTAGAATAAAATAGAATTACATGCTGAGGTTTTTTTAAAATTCACATTTTCATTTTCATATAAGCCTTATATTTAATTATTCTTTTATAAGAGCAACATTGCTTTTATATGGCTTTAGAACACCTTTTTCTTTTTTTAAATGTTTATTTTTGCCGTTGCACTGGGAGACTTTAGCCCTTCTCTAGGTTTGCAGCTGATCCCATTATTATTAATTCTATAAAACCTGTTATTGCACAGACTTGGAGTATAGCCTAGTGCTAGGTCTCCCCCTTACAGAGATAACCTTGTCGCTGGTGGGGGAGATTTCTAACTTGGCCTATTTAGCACTAAGAATCTCTGTATTTATTTGAATTGTAGTATGCTTGCACGTTAGAAGTGCAGGCCATATTTTCATTATTTGTTTTTCGTTGCCACAATCTTCATTGTTTCTATTTCACATTATTGATTCTTTTTAAAGCATTATACCGCTTTTATATGACTTAAGTGAACATTTTCCTCCTTTTTCTAAAATATAATTATATCTGATCTAGAGGTCACTTCTTCCATCATGATATTGAATGACTATACATATTTACAATGTGGCATGATTTCTCTAAACAGATGAATATGGGACTTACGCGGCCATGCCGGTTAATGAATAACATCAATTGTGAAAAGCATGGAAGTCCTTTTACAATGCTAAAGACCTTGTTTTATTTCAGAAGGTGAAAGGGTCCATATGATAGTGCTTCCCACACATTCCAGGTACTTGAAGAAAAAATGGTACAGTAATACCATTTTGAGACTTGCATTCATAGTCTAGACTTGTAGCGGAAAAGGCCGCTACCAGCACTAGGCTATGACAGACTGGTGACGTTATGACAGGGAAAACCGCATTGTGGAGACCACCTGTCATAACGTCACACAGGCCTAGCCCTTTCAGCACAGGACTGAACTGCCTTATGTGAATCGGCCCACAACAAAAATGCAACACCTCTCCAGGGCCGTATCTAGGCTGGGGCGGCAGGAGCAGTGCCACAAGCTCACTGTCACGGGCACTAGGAGTCTTTACCCAGGGATCACCAGGTGATAAGCTTACCAGAGCAGTATAGGTGGTAATATGGTACTCTGGTAGCGGGGTGATCACGGAACAGGAGACAGCTGAGGATAGAGATGCTCGGGAAAGTCTATGACTAGCAGCACTGGTAATATATATGTAGTAATACACGAGGAACTGAATGGACAAAGGACACGTGAGGGTAGTCAGTGGTCTGCGGTAGCAAGTTGTACCACTGCTATAGTGAGGAGGAATGTCCAACAGAAACGAGGAGGTGATGAGAGTCAGCGGTCTGCCTTTAGCAAGTTGTACCGCTGTCTGGGTGAAGGAATGGGATCCAGGTGAAGGTATCCGGGAAGTCAGTGGTCTGCGTTAGCAAGTTGTACCACTGCTATGTGAGAGGACACTGGAACAGGTGACACTGGAAACAGGAATCAGTGGTCTGCCTCTAGCAAGTTGTACCACTGAATATATACGTGAGGAGGAGCACGGGGAGAGACTGCAATACAGAGGATACACGGGCACCTTGAACTTGATCCACAATGACATGCACAATATAGTAATGACTGAACAGCACTGCAATAATACAAAGTCATAGAAACTATCTGGGCAAAAGATAACACAGTCAATGATGGCAAAAGTCCCAGCGGATAGTAAGTTCCAGAGGAGAACAACTCAGTCCAGCAAGATATGCAATACACCAGCACAGTCAAAGAGAAGTATGCATACCGTGGTTCAGGAGCAGGCTGTCAGACAGGAGTGCAGAGATACCTGAACGGCTGGAGGCCGGCAGGATGCGAAGTCCCTGAAGGGTGAAGCGGTAATCAAGTAGGTGCAGCGCACAGGTAGGTAGACCAGCAGGGGAACAAATACTCAGGAAGCAGTAGTATGTAGAACTGGACTCCTGGAGGACCCTGAAGAGTAGCGATGGTCTAGACGAGATGAAAGCAGTGAGGCGCAGATCCGATGCAGACTGGCGAGTAGAGACCAGCAGGAACACTGAGAAGCACGGAGAGCGGATCAGCTGCTGCAGACGCGAGTAGAACTGAGGAGTAGCAGCCAGCAGGACTCTGCAGGTACACGGAGGTAGGGGATAGCAACCAGCAGGTGCAGCCACGATGAAACATGGGAGAGTAGAGCTGAGCTGGAACTGTTGAGCAAGGAGAGCAGCGGATAGGAATCAGTTGTAGCAGTCTCGAGGAAACACGGGAGAGTTGAGATGAGCTGAAGACTGTAGCGCACGAAGGCAGCAGATAGGAATCAGCTAACAGTCACGATGAAACACAGGAGAGTTGAAGTGGTCTGAAGACTGTAGTGCACGGAGGCAGCGGATAGGAATCAGCTAACAGTCACGATGAAACACAGCAGAGTTGAAGTGGTCTGAAGACTGTAGTGCACGGAGGCAGCGGATAGGAATCAGCTAACAGTCACGATGAAACACAGGAGAGTTGAAGTGGTCTGAAGACTGTAGTGCACGGAGGCAGCGGATAGGAATCAGCTAACAGTCACGATGAAACACAGGAGAGTTGAAGTGGTCTGAAGACTGTAGTGTACGGAGGCAGCGGATAGGAATCAGCTAACAGTCACGATGAAACATAGGAGAGTTGAAGTGGTCTGAAGACTGTAGTGCACGGAGGCAGCGGATAGGAATCAGCTAACAGTCACGATGAAACACAGGAGAGTTGAAGTGGTCTGAAGACTGTAGTGCACGGAG
This sequence comes from Mixophyes fleayi, assembly GCF_038048845.1. Classification (NCBI taxonomy): domain Eukaryota; kingdom Metazoa; phylum Chordata; class Amphibia; order Anura; family Limnodynastidae; genus Mixophyes; species Mixophyes fleayi. The sequence continues at coordinate 300,341,405 of NC_134402.1, read as the reverse complement.
GCAGCGGATAGGAATCAGCTAACAGTCACGATGAAACACAGCAGAGTTGAAGTGGTCTGAAGACTGTAGTGCACGGAGGCAGCGGATAGGAATCAGCTAACAGTCACGATGAAACACAGGAGAGTTGAAGTGGTCTGAAGACTGTAGTGCACGGAGGCAGCGGATAGGAATCAGTTAACAGTCACGATGAAACACAGGAGAGTTGAAGTGGTCTGGAAACCACAGGAGTAGAAGTGGTCTGGAAACCACAGGAATCAGCAGCGCTGAATACACGAGGAAACACAGGAACACCTTCAGAGGCTCATGGGGAATGAGACTCCAAGATCAGGCAACGAGGTATGGACAGCAGGTGCTTTAAATAGGGAGTGTTGCCTGATCAGCCAATTAAGTTAAAGGAACAGGTACTGAAGGTTTTGAAAGGGCTGCGCATGCGCAGACCCTCAGGATGGTGGACATCCACGGTTCCTAAACACACGGGAAGAAGCACTCACAGTCTGGTGAGTGACACGCAGCGGTATTCACAGCCGCCGCGGCTCGCTTCCCGTGCGCCCTGGCATCCCGGCCGTCACCATGACAACCGGGACATCATTTCCTCTTCCTGCCCGGCCGTCACCAAGGCAACGGCCGGACGCCTCTACTATAGCGCTGCGTCGCGGCGGTAGGCGGGCGCATGCGCATGACAGGCAGGCTGTGGGCTGATATTACAGGCATTAGCCTGCATCTGTGTATTTCAGGGACAAGCCCTGATTGGCCCTGTTCTGTATGAGTAATTAGCCTGCAGCTGTGTATCCAACTACTGATTGGTCTGTGTTGGTATTTAATGCAAGGAGGTCTGCTGTCTCATTGCCGGTTATAGCGTTCTGTCCTCAGTTCTGCTGCCTGCTTGTGCTATCCATTTTGGTTCCTGCTATTTTGGATTTGACTACCCGTGTTTTGACCCCTGCTTGTTATTGGACCTGTGACCCTTCTCTTCTGACCTTGACCTTTTGCCTGGAATTCGGATTTTGCTTCTCTGCCTGTGAGTTTGACCCTTCGCTTGCCCTTGGATATTGCATCTGTGCCTGTGACCTTTTTGACCTAGGATTCTTCTTATACTACAGTCCACCAATCACTCCACTTCTGGGAACTCCTTTAAGTCAGTATACGTTACTCGACCCTCGGGCGGCCCGCAGCCCAGTCTGTCCCCACCACTAGGGGCTCCAGCGAACACCTGGCCTTCAGAGTAGTTTCCGAGTTTCACTGTACTGACTTGGGAGTTCCTAACACTCACCGGCCAAAAAATGCCCCCATAGACAGTACTTTAAAATTCTCAAGCACTTTTCAAGCAAGTAGGTGAATTTGGATTACATGTGTCATTTTATTTATGTTTGAAAGTGATCAGTTTGCTAATTTTTAAGAATTTAGCAACTACTAACATTTCCTGGGATTGCAAACTCCTCAGTTCATGGGTTTGGGTTTGCTCAGTGGGTGTGGATATTACCATATAATTTATTGCTCTGTTTATATTTTAAAATGAACTACATAGCTCTATAGGTCGGTAAGGGCCGAGGCACTGTCATCTGTAGAAAATGACAGAGTTAAAAAAATAGACTTCAGCAAAACCATTGATGAATTTGCTTCAAAGAAGTTGAGAAAGACATGTTTTGCTTGCTGTCACTATACCTGTTGTCACTATGCATTGACTTGTTTGTATGCTCTATATAAATGTTTTTATGTTTCCCTAATAAAATATTGTATTTATTGTTTTCTTCATTGCATTACAAAAAACAGCCATTGCAATTAGCTGCTCTAGGGCCCCAACAATCTACAGTGTTGCACTGCCACCTTACTCCCCTAGGGAAAACAGCCCTATGCAATAACACTAGGGGCTAGATTTACTAAGCTGCGGGTTTGAAAAAATGGGGATGTTGCCTATAGCAACCAATCAGATTCTAGCTTTCATTTATTTAGTGCTTTCTACAAAATGACAGCTAGAATCTGATTGGTTGCTATAGGCAACATCCCCACTTTTTCAAACCCGCAGCTTAGTAAATCTAGCCCTAGGTGTCTTTCCACTCACCTGGGGGTAATTGTATTAAGCTGCGAGTTTCTGGTGGGTTTGAAAAGTGGAGGTGGTGCATATAACAACCAATCAGATTCTAGCTTTCATTTTGTAGAATGTACTAAACAAAAGGTAACTAGAATCTGATTACAATAAGCAATAGCTCCACTTTTCAAACACGCTGGAAATTTGCAGATTTATACATTTACCCCCTGGTGTGGTGGGTTTGAGCTAATACCATACTTGCCAACATTTACTATTTTTCTTCCGGGAGCTGCAAAGGGGAGGTGAGTGTGTAGGGGGCGTGGCCCCCAAAATCACGTAATTTTAGCACCGCCCTTTTGACGTAATGACGTAAACCGCGTCATTTTACAGCGGGGCCAAATGCCGCGATTCCCGGTGAATCCCGACGTTTGAACCGAATTCTGCCCACTTCACTAGGAAGTGGGCAGATCAGGGAGATTGCCACACTCTCCCGGGAGTCCGGGAGACTCTCGCGAAATGCGGGAGTCTCCCGGACATTCCGGGAGAGTTGGCAAGTATGGCTAATACAGAGTTAATAGAAATAACTCAAGTTATTTGTTGTTGGTTCACTTCTAGTCTCAGCAAACACTGGCAGCCCTAAAGTGTTTGGCTATGCCCGGTGTTTGTAGAACAAGAAACGTCAGCATTTTTCATGGCTGCCAGAGCATGCTGGCACTTGTAGAACTATAAGTGCCAGCATCACCTGGCATTTAGGGCCTGCTGGGACCTGTAGTGCTCCCATAAAAAAACACACTGAAATAAATCACACAGTGCAAAAAAAATTCCTTTGTTAAAAATACAGACTCCCCAACACAGACTCTCTGTTACCCATTTATTGTTCACCTAATTCCATTGGAGTGTCCTCTACTGTCTTCTAGCTTTATATCCTAAATGATGAAAAGCAAATAAACCCATGCCAATGAACTGGTTTAATGTTGGGGCAGGTAATGGATATAGGTTTATTTATTAAATGTAAATACCAATAATTTAATGTTGGGGCTAGATGGGAGGATATAGACTTATTTACTAAATGTGAGTGCTATTAATGTTGGGCTGGTTGCAGAGAGGGAGGCCTAGTTATTAAACATTGGTGTTTTTCTTTAATGCCGGGTCAGGTTAGGTGGAGGGCGACTTAAAGTATAATAGTCCATCTATTTGAAGGGTATGGGAGGAGGTTGGAGAGAAGTCTAGCGCTGCCTATAATGATAGCTACTTGCATGCTGGTCATACCCAGTGGTGGTTTACAGTCTAGTGGCTTACAGTCATATGGAAAGGAGACACTGTCAGACAGGAAAGTAGATGGTTGTTATTATCTAATTCTTCATATTCATATAATCAATGCTCAGTTGTGCAGTGAACGGGTTAACATTCAGAATAACTTAATAAGCAGGGAGTTTTGACATTACAACTCACCAATTGTAATGTTATTTTATTTAGCTGTGTTTATTATTTAATATATTAAGATACTATATAGCAATGTAACAGCTCCTTTACATCCATATGTTTCCTTCTGTACCTATTATAATCTTACAATTGTGTGCGCTCCTGCCCATTGGTTTGTGTATATATATATATATATATATATATATATATATATATATATACACATACAAGTTAACCCGTGCATGATACTCATGCATTCTAGTCAAATCAAGCTACTTAAGGTCTTAAAAAGGTTCTTGTCATGCATTTGGGCCTAGCCCAGGCCTCCTCAGGGGAAGAGCGTAACTTCCCGACGCAAGCACCCTTTTTAATGTGTGTTCATGAGGTAAAATTACCTCACGAAAATTAGTTTGACCCCTCAACTCGTAAATTTAGCCTTTACTACCCCTCCCACAGGGGGAAAGGGGGGATGATGGAAGTTAACTGACTTCACTATTCTAATTTTTTTGTCAAATAATGTCAGTATACCAAATTTCAGGTCAATTGGATGAGTCCTTTCTGAGAAAATAGTTTTTTACACATACACAAACACACACTAACACACGCCGCTACACATGTGTGTTCATGAGGTAAAATTACCTCACAAAAATGAGTTTGAGCCCTCAACTCGTAAATTTAGCCTTTACTACCCCTTCCACAGGGGGAAGGGGGGATGATGGAAGTTAACTGACTTCACTATTCTAATTTTTTTGTCAAATAATGTCAGTATACCAAATTTCAGGTCAATTGGATGAGCCCTTTCTGAGAAAATAGTTTTTTACACACACACACTAACGCACGCCGCTAGGCTTTTACTTTTATATATTAGATAATGCTAAGAATTTAGCAGGTCAGTGTATAACTCCGCCCAGCAGGTGGCGCTGCAGCTTGTTTTTTTTTTTTCACACACAGACTAACACACGCCGCTAGGCTTTTATATTTTATATATATATATATATATATATATATATATATATACATATATTGTGGCAAGAGCCCGCTACTGCTGAAGCACACGCGAACAACTTCTTTTTTTGCAACTTTATTGTCAGGATGGGTAAAATGTACTTGACACCATATGAATTTCACAGCAAATATGGAGAACCTAAACGCTAGCTAGACATAGACAATCTCTCTCCAGACCAGTCAGCTTCCCCAGCGTTGGTCTCACTGAACAAATAACACAGTCAAGCTTTTATACATGATACTCCTCCCCCAGCCTTATCTTGATCGGCAGGTGACACACCCACCTTCTCTTTAAGAGAAAACGCCCATCACTGGCTCTGTTTGCACTAACAGACACACCCTGTCTGTTTGCTGAGAGGAAATCATGTAAGTTAACAAAACTTTAAACTACACATAAGTTTTTACCTGGTTTAATCTCAATCTAGGTGCATAACTGCGCCAATGTTTTATTCTGCTTGTATGTTTTCTCTGCATCTTGTCAGATAAATGTCACCCTTTGTTACAATATATATATATATATATATATATATATATATATAAAATATAAATGTCTAGTGGCGTGTGTTAGTCTGTCTGTGTGTGTGTGTGTGTGTGGAAAAAATAAAACCAAGCTGCAGCGCCACCTGCTGAGCGGAGTTATACACTGACCTACTAAATTCTTAGTGTGTGTGGGGGAAAAAATTCGGAAAGGGCTGAAATTTGGTATACTAAGATGTTTTTAATTTGTTAATTTAATTTGTTAATTGTTAAAAGTGTTTATAAAGATTTAAAAAAAATATATATATATTTCTTGAAGGAGAAGTGACAGTTGGGAGTGGTTGGTGGTTGCCGGGGGTGACAGTGGGGAGTGGTTGGTGGTTGCCGGGGGTGACAGAGTGAGAGGAGTGTGATACTCAGGACTGCTGAGAGAGATCCCTGTATCTGGATAGACATCTGGATAGATGTGGCGATGAAAATGAAGGATGAGGTGATGGAGAAGAATGATGAGGTGGTGACATGTGGACAAAACCACGTTAAAAAAGGGCGCTTACGTCGGGAAATAACGCTCTTCCCCTGAGGAGGCCTGGGCTATGGCCCAAATGCATGACAAGAACCTTTTTAACACCTTAAGTAGCTTGATTTGACTAGAATGCATGAGCATCATGCACGGGTTAACTTGTATAGATATATATATATATATATAATGTTATGACTAACATCTCAAATATGAACTCCTAGAACAGGCAGTAGAGGTCTATAGCAGCCACTTTTCATGTACAGCTAGTATTATTGTTATTATTATTATTATTATTATCATAGATTGGTAAGGTGACACAGTGCTCCACAGCACCGTACAGTAGGGAAAACAGGACAAACATAAAGCAAGGACATACAAGGTAGACAAAATAAATGCAGAAATGAAAGCAAAGAGTATGAACGGCCCTGCTCATTAGAGAGCTTACATTCTAAATGGAAGAGGGCACAGCTGAAGCAAGAGGAGCTAGTGCGGCTTAGAGTGGAGATTGGGATAGTTGTGAAGGTGCATTAATGTGAATTGTGTTATCGAGGATAAGGTCACCTCTAAATAAGAGATGGGTTTTCAAAGAGCATCTAAATATTTGAAGGCTGTGGGAAAGTCTGATTGAGCGTGCTAGGGAATTCCATAAGTGGGGAGCAGCGCGGGAGAACTCTTGTAGACGGGAGTAAGAGGTGGTTACCAGAGAGGATACAAGGCAAAGGTCAGAGGTAGATTTAAGAGGGCGGGATGGAGAGTATTTTGATATGAGATTTGAGATGTATAGAGGGGTAGTGTTGTTGAGGGCTTTGTAGGTAAGGGTGAGAAATTTGATTCTGGAGGACACAGGGAGCCAGTGTAGGGATTTGCAAAGTGGTGCAGCAGATGTGGAGTGGTGAGAGAGAAAGATCAGTCTTGCAGCAGCATTTAGAATGGACTGAAGTGTGGATATATGGGTGTCAGGAATGCCAGATAGCAGGAGGTTGCAACAGTCAAGACGGGAGATGATCATCATCATCATCAACATTTATTTATATAGCGCCAGCAAATTCCGTAGTGCTTTACAATTGGGAACAAACATTAATAAGACAATACTGGGTAATACATACAGACAGAGAGGTAAGAGAACCCTGCTCGAAAGCTTACAATCTATAGAGATGATGAGAGAATGGATAAGAATTTTGGTAGTATGTTGAGTAAGAAAGGGACGTATTCTGGCAATGTTTTTAAGGTGTAGGCGACAGGACTGGAAGAGAGTCTGGATGTGAGGAATAAAGCAGAGGATGGAGTCAAGTGTGACACCAAGGCAGTGGACTTGGGGACTGAAAAATTGTGGTGTTATTGACAGTGAGGAAGGTTTGAGGGCAGGTGGTGACTCTGGCTGGAGGGAAGATAATAAGCTCTGTTTTGGACATGTTGAGCTTTAGGTAGAGTTGGAACATCCATGTGGAGATAGTAGAAAGACAGTTGGTTACACAAGATAGTACAGAAGGAGAGAGGTCAGGGGAAGAGATATAGATTTGGGTGTCATCAGCATAGTATTGCTCACAGGTACTTGGACGCGCCCAAGGCTTAACACTTAGTAGTAGGAGCTTATGTTTAGCACTAGAGGTTGGAGGTGTACCAGAAGAGTGACGCTAAACCAGGAACTGTTCTCAAGATGGTCGGTCTGCTGCATTGGTCAAATATACAGGCAATGGTCAGGGCTACAAGCAAACAGGCAAGTCAGTATCCAGGGAGAGGTCAGGGCAATGAGCAAACAGACAAGTCCAGTAATCAGGCAGAGGTCACACTGGTAGTCAATTAGAGATAAGCAGGATATACACAGGAGGATCTTGGATCAGGTCAGCAGTGTGAGTCACAGAAGCTATAACCGGCAGGGAGGCTTAAGCCCTACCTGCCCTAAATAGTCCTATTATCCCATCATAAGCAGGATAGAACCTGCACTAATCAGGCTCTAGGAGGGTGCTAATTAATTAAATCTGCAAGCGTACGCCCGGCTGTTTGACAGCTTGCCGGGCGCGGCAGCAGTGAAGAGGGAGCATCTCAGTTGCCGGGACACCCAGGTAGGAAGTGACATCCCGGCTGCCTGGACAGCAGCCGAGACGTAAAGAGGAGGCACAGACGGGCCATCGCGAGCAGACCATGATATATACATTCCATATATCTCATTGTACCCCCATTACTGGCTAGAGTGTTATAAAATGTTTCACTTGTTCTTTTATTTATATTATTAATTGTAGCATATCTTTCTAGTTTATTAACTATTTTTATTAAAAAAACACAAAAAAATGTATACTATGCTGTACAATGATATCTAAGTAAAATTAAGAAACTGATATGCCATTGTATATGTACAACAGCAAGACAATGAATTCTTACTCATATAGTGATGAGTCAATTCACTACAAACCAATCCATTGGAACGTTTGCAAAGGGGGCCAAAAATCCATATTTCACCAAATTGTTTTACTAATTGAAATGGATTTCAGATTTTCTGAGATACTTTAGCATCTTGATTTACTCATATGTGAGTTTTAAGACTGAATTCAATATATAGTGTTTGACCTGTTATAGTGCATATTGATTAATTGGAAATGCTATTTAATAATATTGCAGTGTTGTTCAATCAAGTGTACCTTGAGGTCTATATGGTTTCTTCTGCTAGATTTCTCTATAAACTGCATTATTTCTGTTTATTACAAGACTTTTCCATTGGAGTACTGATGAAAAGCTTTCTGGAATATTTAAACCATGTAGATTACATAGTTATAAAGGCTACACAGGACACATCCAATGCATGCTATTAGACAGAACTCACTAAAACCACTAGAAATACAAATTATTGTGTGACCATGAAATGTGTTAAAAGGATTATTGCAAAAACAGGAACAAAATCATTTTAAGATATGTCTGACAGTCACCTGGGATAATGAAAACATGTGCTCCCTAGCAAAATGCGTTGGTCAAAACATGTGCATGTGGTTTGTCTAGTTCGGCTGTATCTTTACACATTAAATGAAATATATGAAAATTGCTATTTCAAAGCGCTATAGTCAAATGCAATGCAGCCCCGTCTAGCAGTATTCAGTGCTACGCCTTTTCTACAAACCAATATGCAATACAAAGATCATTCTAATAACTGATATGCAATACAAAGAGCGTCTTAGATACCAAAATACAATACAGAGTTTCTCCAGTGGTCACTATACAATACAGAGACCATTGTAGTGACTGATATACAACACAAAAATCATGACGTAACTATAGACATAGCAAATCCCAGCAGCACATAAGAGCGTGCCCCAAAGGAAAAATGTATCTTAAATTACAAACTTAATATAGCTTCATAACAAGTTTATTTGGGCAGTTAAATGATTTGGAAAATAATGATGTTAAATTACTACATCTATAATTCAGGCCAATGTGCCAGATTGCTACTGATATGACCCTTGTCTTCCAGTCTTAAGGAGCTTGTGGGAGAAAACCTTAAAACTGGGAGTTAGTCAAATGCAGGAGACTCCCAAACATTACGAGAAGCACAATCTTTAGGTAGATCAGACGGGAACCATAGGTAGGTTAATAGGAAGTGTAATCATAGGTAGCACTAGCAACTAAAGTGCTAGTTGCAATATTTTCTTTAGGCTTGAACATTTCGATGGAACACAAGATGTAGAAAAAGAACAATGCCAAAAAAATTGTATTGTTTTCACTGTTCACCTTTTCATTGCTGCCTTATTCCTGTCCTGTATTATTTTGTTATGCTCTGACCTCACTTAGGTTGAAGACTGTTTACCCTTTTATTGTAGTTTTCTTCATTTTACATGCATTGTACATTTTGTCCTTGCACGTTGCCTTTATTGCTAGAATTGACTCACCCTTAAGTTATCCATGATAGCTGCCAAGACTTTGATCTTTATATCCGGAATAGCTTAAAGTAAGTTGTCCATTATATCTTATGATACAAAAGTTTTCATTCTAAAAAAAAACTGTTCTATAACACATATATCGAGACAAACATAGATTAACACACAGACTCACACTGACACAGACTCACAATTACACACAGACTTACTGTGTCACACAGACTCACAATGACAGTGATTGATACTCAGAATCACAATGACACACAGACACTGACACTGTGTGAAAGCTCTACAGAATTTGCTGGCTCTATATAAACAAAATTTTGATGATGATAATGATACACAAGTTGTTTAAATGAGCTTGGAAGTTGTTGTGGCCATGAATGCAGTGCAGGGAAGGATGTAGAATGATCCTTCACATCTGGGAAGGAAAAGCAACACATTTTTAATGTATAATTTACAAGTTCTGACATCAGAACATACTGATTATACAAATATTATTTAAAGAAATTAACACATATAATCACAATAATAGTAATATATTTTGGTAGCCTTTATAACACTTGCATGCATGTAAGCTTGTAAGTATTTGTATTGTCTGTTATAACAACATGTTAAATAACGGTTATTTCCTACTCCCTTATCTTTATTGGCTCTCTAATAAAGACAGAGTGGCAAATGGAAATAGAGAGTTACAGACACAAGTTTAAATAACAGCAGGAGCCATGATTACTGCTATCCTGTTCAACAAGGTACACATTGCTCAACAGTCAAATAATAGTTATAAATATGTTCTTGTTTGATAAGGGAGTAAAATGCCACACAAAGTGCATATCAACAAAAAAGCATATTGCGCATAAGATGTTCTATTGAAAATAATTGTATGTGGAAATAAGCAAACAAATTAGCTCAATGGGTAAATACATATATATTTGTTTACTCCGGCAATAGATGAATACAATATATAATAAAAATAAAATATAACAACAGATAGAATCCAAAATCACATGTGGTATCTATAGCTAATAGGGATCTATGTAAATAAAGATGTCAGAAGAGATCTCAACAAAGAGCCAGATGGCTAACATATAACGGATTGTCCATATGACCATGAAAGTAATAGCTCTGTATACAGGTATGAATGAGACAACTTTGTTTCGCCAGATTCCGGCTATAAAATAAGATGACAAGTTCCCACAAAGTGCATATACCAATATGTTCTAATCAATGCTACTGTCGTCACACACTCTAATCGTTATTGATGTCCTTTGCTACGTTGCAAAGAAAAGGAAAAAAGAAAATAATTTATGCAAAATTGCTTTAGCGTATGTGGGTACATAAAGAGGATGCACACAATTCCTGCTTGGTGGTAAATGTTTTTGTAGATGAATTCCATACAACAGCATTCTAAAATTATAGTTATCTCTTTGGTATATGTGTTGTCCTGTTTTGTTTAGTTTTACACGTTTTGTCTGTCAGTTGTTTTGTACTCCAACCCTTGAAGCTACTGTTCCTTTGTTTTTTTATAAACAACTAACTTGTAGATGGGACTAAGGGCCTCATTTAGACTTGGGAGCAAATACAGCGAAAGAGTGCAGATGTTCATTTGGACAAATCATATTGCAATGCAAAGTTTTCAATTGTTTTTATAAACAACTAACTTGTAGATGGGACTAAGGGCCTCATTTAGACTTGGGAGCAAATACAGCGAAAGAGTGCAGATGTTCATTTGGACAAATCATATTACAATGCAAAGTTTTCAAATGTTTAGTTAAATTAGTTTACAAATACTGTGCAGTTTTATTTTTGCACTGTGATTTAAGCAAGTTGACATATCATTATCAACAAATCATCATCATCAATATTTATTTATATAGTACCAGCAAATTAGGGGCAATGTTAAATCCCTCCCCTCCCATTCCCTACAGAGCAACATGGTTTTTTCAAGATTAGATGGACTTATTCATAAAGTGACCTATTTATCAAGCCTGGCTGTTGCCGTATCATTTAGGCAAATTTATTCAAAAGGGCTATTTAACAGAGATCTCTTGCATTAGTCTATTGCAGAATACCACAATCCCCATAATTATTAATGGAGACTGCAGACTGGACCAAAAGCTTAGCTTTTCAGGACTTGACCAGGAAGATCTGAAGATGGCGTTAGGCATTCTACCCTATGGAGAGAGCATCGCAGGAGAGAAATCTTCTGATTTCTACCCAGCAGGCTTCATGTTCCTCCACTTGCTCCTTTCACTAATTATTTTCTGAGCAACCAAGGCCGTGCATGTGCAAAGCATAGCATAGGTCAGAAGCTGGAAGTACAGTTGTTGCAATTGAAATAGAGACTCTTTGCTGGGACAGGTTCTTATCAGAACCTCTGTACCGGCTAAACAATTTAATAAATTGCTATGTTAAATCATTTCACTGCAATTAGAAATGATAATTAAAGTAGAGAAAATGTGAAGGGTCTTAAATATAAAGCTAAAATAGACCTTACATTCTGAACTAGGTTACCACATACAATAGTCAGAGTCCATTGCAAAGACTACATCCTCTGGCAAGTGTAGCATGTTAGAAAGTTCAGCTTAACATTTCTGAGGTGAACTCAATAACATTAAAGTTTTTAGCAGTTCCTGAAGGTAAATACCTTTAAATCTGTAGGATTCTTTCCCTCCACATCTCTACCATATTACCTTCTCCCATCATCTAAAGGTGGATTCCTGGTCTTGATAGCTCACTAACTTACTAACATTTCTTGCGTTGAAAGGAACCCACTATCATGTCACTAGTGACTTGAACTAGTCCATTCAACTGCAACTCATGTCAGTATACTTATTAATGAATAATCACATTCAATATAAACTAAATGACGAAAAACTATTAGTTGATCATGTAAAAAGAGTTTATAAATATGATTTTTTTTCCCCAGTGTTTGACAGAACTAGTAGAATCCATGTGAAGATTCATTGTTTCCTATAAGGTTAGATTGGAATTTATGCAATAGAAGGCTAATATATGTGTATGTATAAGATTATTTGTCATGACACAAAATGTATGCAGCTCCTTACATACTATATATATATATATATATATATATATATATATATATATATATATATATATATTGTCAATGTTTTATTCTGCTTGTATGTTTTCTCTGCATCTTGTCAGATAAATGCCTCCCTTTGTTACATATCCCTCCCCCTAGCGTCTCCAAGTAGGGGGACGCAGACTTCGTGAGGAGCGCATATTTTCGTGAAAATGCATCTGCATTCTTGTGCAGAATCCCAGGTCTATGTTCTACTGAGAACTTGAAAGGTTGCAGTGCCAAGAACCAGCGGGTTACCTTGGCATTTACCTCCCGGTTGTTCTGCATCCATCTCAATGGTGCATGGTCTGTTATTAAGGTGAACTCTCTGCCTAGGACGCGGACTTCTTGAGGAGAGCATATTTTTGTGACAATGCATCTGCATTCTTGTGCAGAATCCCAGGTCTATGTTCTACTGAGAACTTGAAAGGTTGCAGTGCCAAGAACCAGCGGGTTACCTTGGCATTTACCTCCCGGTTGTTCTGCATCCATCTCAATGGTGCATGGTCTGTTATTAAGGTGAACTCTCTGCCTAGGAGATAATAGCGCAGAGCTTCTGTAGCCCATTTTATGGCGAGACATTCTTTCTCCACAGTGGCATATTTTTGTTCCCTTGGAAGCAACTTACGACTTAGGTACAGGACAGGATTTTCTACTCCATTCTTCTCCTGTGACAAGACTGCACCTAAACCAACACCAGAAGCATCAGTTTGGAGGAAGAACCTCCGGGTAAAATCCGGTGCTTGTAGAACTGGGGAGGAACAAAGAGCTAACCGAAGACCAGACCAGGCGGTTTCTGCAGAATCAGAACAGGTTAATCTATCTGGACAACTTTTTTTAACAATAAAATATGGTATACCTTCTGCAGGCTGGGCGGCTTTCGCTACCAAATTTACCTCAGTCACACTTTTAAAGGCATGTTCCAAAGTGGCATCATTAAGTTGGTCTCAAGCAAAGTCCTGCAGAGGAAACAAAATTGGTATTGCGGACCAGTCCGTATCCTCACTGACAGGCGGGGTGGGCTCATCTGCGATATCACCGACCAATGCTAGTTTGGACTGTCCAAGTTTCCCCGCAGGTGGATGCTTTTGTGGAACTCCTGCTGATGGCATTCCGGTTTGGCGGTTCCCAAAGATCGATGTCCAGATGTTGTGGATTCTTAGGCGGTTCCTTTAAGACCGGGCTTCCGACCGTTGCATCAGTTGCCGGCAGGTCCGGCCGGATCCGCTCACTGAGGACATCATTAAACAGTGGGATGTCTCGCCCCAAAATGAGTGGATATGGGAGTTTAAGTGCTATGGCAGCTATCACCATAACAGTTTTGTCTTTGAGTGTGACTGGTAATATTGTTCTTTTATACTCCTCTGTCGTGCCATGTACGCAAAGAACCTTCACCTTGGGCAACCGAGAAGTTATGGTTTCGGGTAAGGCAGAGCTGGAAACCAATGAGAGTTCACTCCCCGAGTCAACCAAGGCCAGAACAAGGTTTTGGTTGATTAGCACAGTCACCCGGAACAAACAAGGACTTCCTGATTTGGGACTCATGGTAAAACAGCCTGGAAATGCAGGCCCAATATGTGCCACGGAACAGTCCATGGGTTCCTGTAGTTAAGGACACTCTGCCTTAAAGTGGCCTGGCTCACCACAATCAAAACACTTCAGATTAGACAGCTTTGCACCTGGCCCTCTGTCCGTAGCATTTTTGCCATTGGGCCCTGCAGCAAGGATTGTCAAACCTGACTTTTGGCGTGGCAGCGGCTTTTGCTCAAATGCAGGTTCTTTAGTCATTTGCTGTAGCGCACAAAACCTTTCTACCACTGTGGCAAGCTCTTCAAAAGTTTGTGGGTCTGATTTCAGAACCCACCTTTGCAAATCGCGGTTCAGCCCCCGGATGCAGTGATCTATCGCCAGAAGCCAGAACTTCAATAATCCGAGAAGCCGAATTCTCCTCAGGCTGCAGCCATTTCTTTAAAATTTTAGAAAGCTCAGCCACTTGCTCTCTGACCAGTTTTTCTTTATCATAGCGCCATTGGTGATAGCGCTGCGCTCGGCCTGGCCCGGAAACTCCAATGCGAGCCAATATCTCAGACTTTAGGCACAGATAGTCAGAGGCCCGTTCCTCATCTAGATCCATATAAGCTCGCTGAGCTTCCCCAGTCAGATATGGCACCAGTCTCTCAGCTCAATCTTTAGGAGGCCATTTTGCCCTTTTTGCAAGTCTCTCAAAAGACACCAGATATGCTTCTACGTCATCAGCTGATGACATTTTCTGCAGAACCGGAGCAGGTGGTTCATTTCTGTCATGCCTCACCTGGCTTAACTCTTCTCTTAAGAGCCTTGTGTTTTCCACCTGTGCCTCAGCGACTCGTAGCATCTGAGCTTGCTGCTCTTGCTGTGCAGGGGCCACATTCACGAGGATTCTCAGTACTTCCTCCATGTTGACGTCTGCACGGGTTGGGTAGCGGAAACTTGCTTCCCGGAGCATCCCACTCCTGACACCACTTGTGGCAAGAGCCCGCTACTGCTGAAGCACACGCGAACAACTTCTTCCTTTTTATGTAGTTTTACTGTCAGAATGGTAAATGTTTTGACACCGTACAGATTTCACAGCAACTCTTGGAGACCCTAAATGCTAGCTAGACATAGCTCAGCTCTCTCAAGACCAGCCAGCTTCTTCAGCGTTGGTCTCAGTGCACAAATGACACAAACAAGCTTTTGTGCATGATACTCCTCCCCCAGCCCTAGCTTAATGGGCAGGTGACAGACCCACCTTCTCTTTAAGAGAAAACGCCAATCACTGGTTCTGTTTGCACTAACAGACACACCCTGTCTGTTTGCTTAGAGGAAATCATGTAAGTTAACAAACCTTCAAACTACACATAAATTTTTACCTGGTTTAATCTCAACCTAGGTGCATAACTGCACCAACATTTTATTCTGCTTGTACGTTTTCTCTGCATCTTGTCAGATAAATGCCTCCCTTTGTTACAATATATATATATATATATATATATATATATGAAGAAAATAGTGAGGAACAACAATTTCAGATACAAGAATGCAATAGCAAAGTTCATACAATCTAACTAGGTAGATGGAGACTTTTAAAAGTGTTGATCACGGATTCAAGTACAATAAGTGTAGTCATCATTAGGATTTCTGGCAGTGCTTGCAAACTAAAAAGTAGTATTTCACTTTTGACTACAGTTTTGATTTGAAGACATACTGTGACAGCTTCAAACAGTTCAGGATAGATGGAGTTCCAGAGGTAAGGATCGGTAAGAGAGAAAGTTCTAATATGTGAGGGCCCAGGCGGAGAAGATGGGTCTGTGAAGAGCCAGTATTCAGAGTGGCAAGGAAAGGTATCCTTTGAAGGTGCCGTTGAAAGATATGCTTTAAATGAAAAGACAAGCAGTGAATGATAGAAAACTGTGCCAATGACAGATGTTTGAAACTTAGAGGACAGCAAGGTCATCTTAGCTGCTATTTTGTTTTAATGGAATATAAAGAAGAACAATGGGAAGTAGGTAGACCAAGCATGATGATTTTTGTGGTGTTTTTTCTGACAGAATACAATAGATTTTGACAATATCTTAAAGTAAAAGTGGTTTTGACAGCAGTGAGAAGAATCAAAGGGAGCCTCTAGATAGTGAACAGAATATGCAGTCATTATCTTCATTCCATCAACAGTTGTTTAAATATATTGTTAGTGTAGAGCAACTTTAGGTAGAAATATATGAAGTATCAGATTTATTTTTGTAAATATGAAGAGAAAGCATTGTAATGAAAACCTTTGAGAAAAACATAGTGGTAATTTCAGCAGCAATAACCGCTTTGTGGTGCTGCATATAATAAAATTTCAATGCGTAGCACAAGTCTGTTGAAAAACAGAATTACATTATTTCAATTTTCTTAGGGCAGTTGCCCACTCTTGATTACTTTGCATCAAAAAGCATGAGTGTTAACCACTTTGTATTTCATATGCAAATGCTTCCAGATGCATGGAGGTTTTCACATTTATTCCAATGGTCCATTCACTGGACAGCAGAAAGCCCACTGGAATTAATGGACTATTGAAATGAATGAGAGAAGCTCCACTACTAAATAAATATTGTATTTTTTTAAAATACATGCCCCCAACCTAGTTCCCACTAAAAGAAGAGCATAGCGAGCGTAGAAACCAGTACCGGGCTAGGTATGCTGAGCTGGTCACGCTATGTCAGGGAAGCTCACAACATCCATTGCCATAATAGGAACCAGCACCAGTCTGGTCATCATACAGCTGGGACCTCCATATCTGCTGTTTTCAAAAACAGAGTGCCCCCCCTGAAAGTCTACTGTGTTTATAGATGCATTGAATAAAATGGGTTCTACCTTGATTTGCGGTCACATGCTTTGTACTTGCGTTAAGTCTGATGCAGCATTTAAACTCAAGTGGTTTAGTGGATGGGCTACACAAGTGCCAGTGTCCTAAGAGGAGATGCTTGTAACCATTATGCATGATCGCTAGATAGTAGTTTCACAGGCGCTCTATGGAAACAACTATATTAACTGCTGACTTTTGTGCTCTTTTTCATCAGAAAAAGATTCAGAGACATATTATTATTATTACCATTTATTTATATAGCGCCACTAATTCCGCAGCGCTGTACAGAGAACTCACTCACATCAGTCCTTGTCCCATTGGAACTTACAGTCTAAATTCCCTAACACACACACACAGACAGAAACACACAGACACACAGACTAGGGTTAATTTGTTAGCAGCCAATTAACCTACCAGTATGTTTTTGGAGTGTGGGAGGAAACCGGAGCACCCGGAGGAAACCCACGCAAACACGGAAAGAACATACAAACTCCACACAGATAAGGTCATGGTCGGGAATTGAACTCATGACCCCAGTGCTGTGAGACAGAAGTGCTAACCACTGAGCCACCGTAGTGACATTTTGTAACCAGTCCTAGTTACATAAGGAAAAGCAGCTAATTGCATGGCTATGTCACTAGTGTAGCACTTAGCTGGGTACACACTACAGGTTATTCACCTGATTATCATGCCACCTGATAAACAACTGTTAGAGCAGATGTCGCAAAAGTGTGTTCGCTCCAACGATCACGTTTTATCATACCACAGCACGCCTTATCATTTCATTTGATTTTATAATCGAACTAAAAATCTCTATAAACGATGGAACAATGTCAGGAAAATTCTGAGATGTGTACGCACTCAGGACCAGCAGTGTAGGCAGATCTCCATAGAGTTTACAGAGTCACAATCTTTTCAGCAGATGGTTATGACAGACGAAGAGCACAGATCTAAAAGTAAATCTTGTAAAACACGATGGCGTTAGTGGTTAGCACTTCTGCCTTACAGCACTGGGGTCACAAGTTCAATTCCCGACCATGGCCTTATCTGTGTGGAGTTTGTATGTTCTCCCCGTGTTTGCGTGGGTTTCCTCCGGGTGCTCCAGTTTCCTCCCACACTCCAAAAACATACTGATAGGTTAAATGGCTGATAACAAATTGACCCTAGTCTATTTGTTTGTGTGTGTATGTTAGGGAATTTAGGCTATAAGCTCCAATGGGGCAGGGATTGATGTGAGTGAGTTCTCTGTACAGAGCTGCGGAATTAGTGGCGCTATATAAATAAATGGTGATGATGATAAAACGTGTATAATGTGCACATATGAATTGGCATGAAGAGCAAGACTTTGGGCTAGATTTACTAAGCTGCGGGTTTGAAAAAGTGGGGATGTTGCCTATAGCAACCAATCAGATTCTAGCTTTCATTTATTTAGTACCTTCTACAAAATGACAGCTAGAATCTGATTGGTTGCTATAGGCAACATCCCCACTTTTTCAAACCCGCAGCTTAGTAAATTTAGCCCTTTGAGTTGCTGCTAAATTGTTAAAGATACCGCATCAGGAGAAATTTTACGTGTGTACCTAAATTTACTCTCAAATGCTAGACGTGTAGACTAATAATGTAGTTCTTTGAATCTGCGTAACATTACTATATTTTTATTTAAAATTTTAGCTCCAGGCACTAAATGTGCAGGTATTTTTTTCAGCTAGAAAGCATTCAGTTGAGACACAACAGCAGATGTATATTTTGGATGAGTATGCTTGTCTGCTAGAATTATAAATATGCTTACATACACTTTATGGTTTTGTTTTTCAAAGAAAAATGTTTAAATAAGTGTGATGAATTAGAATTAGCAAACTGCTACTGGTATCCCATCCACAGAAGTCTAAATACTGGCTCCAGCTCCCGCTGAGCACAGCAGGAAAGTTGATGGACCAGTGAAGCCAGGAAGTTACTCAGGAGAATCTTCTATGTTGGAAATGACTCATAATCCTGATCTGTTCTTCTAAACTTATTAACGGAATAAGTCTTTGCTTTGTAGTAAAGACCAGAATTAACTTGGGATCTGGTTCTATTTCAAACAAGGCAGCAATATAGAGCTTCGTGAAAACTGTGTGTGTATCACATTGCATGCATAAAAAAAAATAATAGCCTAGTAACAATGCACTATGTTACTTATTACTGCTGCAAACATTTACTTCTATTTAATATTATCTAGTTTAATTTATTTAAACAAAACCCCCACACTTTTCCCTGCTACTTCCCAGAAATAAACATTTCCCCTTTACAGTGTAAACTTTTGTTGTCTTGTGTGTGTATATATATATATATATATATATATATATATATATAGGGCAGCACAGTGGCCTAGTGGTTAGCACGTCTGCCTCACAGCACTGGGGTCATGAGTTCGATTCCCGACCATGGCCTTATCTGTGTGGAGTTTGTATGTTCTCCCTGTGTTTGCGTGGGTTTCCTCCAGGTGCTCCGGTTTCCTCCCACACTCCAAAAACATACTGGTAGGTTAATTGGCTGCAATCAAAAATTGACCCTAGTCTCTGTCTGTCTCCCTCTCTGTCTGTCTTTGTGTGAGTGTGTGTATATATTAGGGAATTTAGACTGTAAGCTCCAATGGGGCAGGGACTGATGTGAATGAGTTCTCTGTACAGCGCTGTGGAATTAGTGGCGCTATATAAATAAATGATGATGATGATGATGATGATATATAGAGAGAGAGAGGGAGAGAGAGAGGGAGAGAGAGAGAGAGAGAGAGAGAGAGTTTGAATAGGTGTGAGTTATATAAAGTGGCATGGGGTGATAAGACGCACCCCATGCCACTTTATATAACTCACAACTATTCAAACACTAATATATATATATATATATATATATATATGTATAATGAAACAAAATAAAAAAGAAGGAATGTTCGTTATGACGAAAGTCAGCAGCTGCTCCTAGGTGTGGATCCTCAAAGAGCAAAGGGTAGGTCTGAATAATTAAAAAATTAGATGGAAAACACAAAGGAGACTGCAATGGTGTAATTTATCAATACACCACAATATAAAATTCAGCAATAATACTGTATACTTACAAACAAAATTGTGAAAGCATATCTGTAGGCAAACTTTTAGTGCTTCATGGACCGAATCTAAACTTTTTTCTGGGTTAGATAGAGGTACTTGGCTTCATTATATATTGCTTGAGTCTATTTTTATTTAAGAAAAGACCTACCAACTCTTGTCAAATGTCCTATTATGAACCTGTTCTGTGACAAATGCTCAAGTGTCACTACTGTCTGCACTACCTTGTATTGTTTTTTGACTGTGTTATATAAATAAATGACAATATTGTTGATGATTGTCACAGATATTTGATTTCAAAAGTCCATCAAGTTCACAATCTCATTAGAATATTAAATCTGTCTATGAAAATACGTTTATATTCAAAGTTTTAGCCTTCATTGTATAGATGAGTATATTTTACAAATGGAATAAACAGGGCCCCATAGATACATTCAGTGTTCTGGCAGATTTGTTCAGACTTGGGAAACTCCAAATCATAAAATTCAACATATTGCTAAACAAGCCATGTCTAAACTGATTACATGGCATAAAATTGTATTTTGTCTGATTGAACTATTATTCTGTATAAACAATATAATCGTTTATTTTTGGTTATTTCCCTTTAGTATGTGTGCCTATTTTATAGTGAAACAAGTCCTTATTAATACCATGTAATGTCACTCTCCGAAGTGCTAAATTATTGACTTTAATCCAATCACTCATAGGCAATAAAGTACTGAATGCAGAGATGTTTTAAACCACTAATCCTGTGATATTAGCAATGTATGTGGCCCCAAAACAAGAGTGATGTCCAATAAACATGTCATGACAGTCAATTTTATAATTATTCAGCCTGTTGGTAAATGACCACTAAGTGTGCGTATAGTCATCGGCTGAGCACACTAGCAGATCACTGTGATGCCAGAGGTGATCCTACGACTTGATAGCTGTGCTCAACAGAAGATCATATTCAGTTGAGACACCTATGTGTTTGGCCAAATTTGAAACTAATCCCGCTGCTCAGTAAAGTGGCACAAATGGCCACTAAGTGGCCCACATTGGAATGAAAACTCTGTCTATGGATGTTTCCTAATGTATTGCCCAGAAAGGGCAAAGCAATGTGTGTCTATTCATATGAAGCAGTAGGTTCCCCCAGAGTAAACAATCCCATACTATGTAATTAGAAACGTGTATGCAGGTGTGATATCAAGCTAGACAAAGACTACTGTGATTACCATTTAATTTCACTCCTCATTGTCCTAGTGCAGATAAGCTTAAACCTGTCCACAGAGCCTTCTCTTTCTAAACTAGATAGACAACAATGATGGAACAAGTAGACATGCCATATACATGTAAATGTACCTTCTTTCAGTCTTTCAGAAACCATTAGCACTATTTACAATGGTGCATGTCATTACCTTGCAGAAACAGTATGTTTTCTTTAAAACAAATAAATGCAGTTATATTTCCAATCCAAGTTTCCTTTCATTGAAAGGAGGTACACTCACACCATTAGAACTTTTGTTCAAAACAAGTTCTGCATATTTTGCTCTTTACATTTGAATTTATTATTAATATTATTAATTTTTATTTATAGGGCGCCACAAAGTATCCGTAGCGCCGTACAAGGACAAACAATGGCACAGTACAAGGTGAAACAGCACAGTACAGATTTGAATCACAATACTACCTTACTATAGTTTAATATTAAATACATTAGGAAACCTGTAAACATAAAAAAGGCGGAAGCCCCCTTGGGTATCGATTAATGTGGCAGGCTGATGTAGATTTTGAGAAGAGACAGTTTGTGGTCCAAAAATTTCATGCAGAAGACAGGGCTGAAAGTTTGCAAAATGACACACAAAGCAGTTGTGCAGATAAGTGTCATAAGCGTAATGCTGTGATATATGCGCATAGCTAACACAGGTGCAACTGTGCACAAAAAATGTGCTTCACATTTTTCCAAGATGAAATTGATCCACATTGCATATAGAATGTATTTTTCTTACAATATACTACATGCCAAAATATATGCATGCATGAGTGTACTTGATGTATAGTATAGAAGGGAAGTAAACACATTGGGCCTGATTCATTAAGGAAAGTAAGGGGAAAAAAGGAGTAACTTTGATCCTAGACAAAACCATGTTACAATGCAATACTATTTTGCACATATTATTTTGCACATAACTTATACGGCCTGTTTTTTTCATGTAGCACACAAATACTTGATAGCTTTATTTTTACACTGCATTTTAAAGTTTATCTAGGACATGCCCTACCCCAACTATAAATATGTCCTCACATATTAGTTACCTCCCCCTCCAATGCAACATGATTTTGCCAAGGTGCAAATAAACTCTCTTTTTTTTGCTTAACTTTCCTTAATGAATCAGGCCCATTGTCTATTTTTTATTTAATTTTCTGTTTAGCAGAAAAGTAAATTCCTTGCTGTGTGGTATATTGCAATAGAAAGACAGTGTTGCATCTGTTCCGTCTCACTTATGCAACCATGATAATGAAAACTGAAGAATATATTCCGTGGTAAATAGGGAGCAAAGAAAGGTGGTCGCACATGCAAGGAAATATCAACAATCTTTTTTCACCTTTTCCAACATGGGGACACTATTATTGACAATAATAATCTCCGTTCTGCCTCTGACCGTCGCCTCTCTTCCCCCCTCATAACCTCCTCCCACGCGCGTATCCAAGACTTCGCCCGCGCTGCCCCCCTCCACTGGAACAAGCTCCCTCCCTCCATCAGAACTTCCCCTAATCTGTCCAGCTTCAAACGGGCCCTAAAAACCCACCTTTTTCTTAAAGCCTTTCTGTCTCCCACTTAACTTCCTACCTTATCTTCTGCCTCTGTCCCCCTACTCTCCCTCTCTCCCCTGCGTCTCTCTGTCTGTCCACCCCTCCCCTTAGATTGTACGCTCCTCTGAGCAGGGCCATCTCTCCTCCTGTTTCCACCACTTCTAACTCTGCTCTCCAGCTACTTAGCCCTCCTCCTCGAGGGTCCTCCACCCCACGTCCACTCTCGCTCCCTCCTCCCCCCTGGGGGTCTCCCTGTCTTCCGCGCCCTCCTTCTTGGGTCCCGTCGTTTGCGGATCCTCCCTCCCCCTTCCCCGCCCTCTCTAGCTGTGCATTGAGCGTACTGAGTTGCTGTGTTTTCTGTACTGTGCTGTCTCACATTGTATTGTGATTTTGTTTGTCTCTGTACGGCGCTGCGGATGTCTTGTGGCGCCTTATAAATAAATATTAATAATAATAATAATAACAAAAAAACAAGGGGCACTATTATTAATTACAATCATCAAGGTGGCACTATTATAAATTTATATCAACAAAGGGGCACTATTATTAATTTAGATTATAAAGTCATTGTCTTAGGAAACCTGTGCTGCTTCATCAAATCTTTAAACTTGCAATGCATCCTCATAATCAAACTGTAGTCATACAGAATTATTGTATACTTGTATAGCTGAAAATGTAATTTATCTAATAGAAGTGGCCTTTTGTTGAGTGGTTGGGGTGTTCAGTGCCTTTCTCTTCACTAATAGGTTAAGGCGGCGGTTCCCAAAGTGTGCGCCGCGGCTCCCAGGGGTGCCGCGGCGCTGTCACTGGGGTGCCGCGAGCCAGCCCTAGAAAAAAGAAAGCAAACAGAAACTTGCCAATCTGCGCGGCGCTAGGACCCTGCAGCCTCCTCTCCCCCGCAGCTGTCACTGAATAGCGACGTCAATTACAGCTGCGCAAAAGAGGAGGCTGCAGGGTCCTAGCGCCGCGCAGATTGGCAAGTTTCTGTTTGCTTTTTTTTTTTCTATAGCTGGCGCCTGGCGCGGGGCAGAGGAGGGGGCAGAGGAGGGGGCAGAGGAGGGGGACAGAGAGCAGAGGAGGAGGACATAGAGCAGAGGAGGAGGGCAGATGGCAGAGGAGGGGGACAGAGAGCAGAGGAGGGGGGCAGATGGCAGAGGAGGGAGACAGATGGCAGAGGAGGGGGACAGAGGGCAGAGGAGGGGGACAGATGGCAGAGGAAGGGGACAGATGGCAGAGGAGGGTGACAGAGAGCAGAGGAGGAGGGCAGATGGCAGAGGAGGGGGACAGAGAGCAGAGGAGGGGGACAGAGAGCAGAGGAGGGGGACAGATGGCAGAGGAGGGGGACAGATGGCAGAGAAGGGGGACAGAGAGCAGAGGAGGGGGACAGAGGGCAGAGGAGGGGGACAGAGGGCAGAGGAGAAGGACAGAGAGCAGAGGAGGAGGGCAGATGGCAGAGGAGGGGGACAGATGGCAGAGGAGGGCAGACGGCAGAGGAGGGGGACAAATGGCAGAGGAGGAGGGCAGATGGCAGAGGAGGGGGACAGATGGCAGAGGAGGGGGACAGATGGCAGAGGAGGGGGACAGATGGCAGAGGAGGGGGACAGATGGCAGAGGAGGGGGACAGAGAGCAGAGGAAAGGGACAGATGGCAGAGGAGGGGGACAGATGGCAGAGGAGGGGGACAGATGGCAGAGAAGGGGGACAGAGAGCAGAGGAGGAGGGCAGATGGCAGAGGAGGGGGACAGATGGCAGAGGAGGGGGACAGATGGCAGAGGAGGGGGACAGAGAGCAGAGGAGGGGGACAGATGGCAGAGGAGGGGGACAGAGTGCAGAGGAGGAGGGCAGATGGCAGAGGAGGGAGACAGAGAGAAGAGGAGGGGGACAGATGTCAGAGGAGGGGGGCAGAGGGCAGAGGAGGGGGACAGAGGGCAGAGGAGGGGGACAGAGAGCAGAGGAGGGGGACAGAGAGCAGAGGAGGAGGGCAGATGGCAGAGGAGGGTGACAGCGTGAGAGAGGGCAGAGGAGGGTGACAGCGTGAGAGAGGGCAGAGGAGGGTCACAGCGTGAGAGAGGGCAGAGGAGGGGAACAGCGTGACAGAGGGCAGAAGAGGGGACAGAGGGCAGAGGGGGCAACGTGAGAGAGGGCAGTGTGCCTGGATGCAGAGGGGGCAGTGTGCCTGGATGCAGAGGGGGCAGTGTGCCTGGTTTCAGAGGGGGCAGTGTGCCTGGTTTCAGAGGGGGCAGTGTGTCTGGATGCAGAGGGGCATTTTTGCATACAACTAAATAAGTATTTCTGTTGTGACCTAAATACTTATTACAATTTTTTGACCCAACTACTTCTAAAACAGGACTGCTCAGTAATTATTTTGGAGGGGTGCCTTGAAAAAATTTGGAGACTCTAAGGGTGCCGCGAACTGCAAAAGTTTGGGAACCACTGGGTTAAGGTATAAAGATGGTGATTTTCTTTCTTAGTACAATAAGACACATACTTGACATGTTGGAAAGTTGGTTTTAAAGCTGCACTTTTTGTTGTGTAGTGTGCACTATGTTTGCTCCCTTTCTGTATCTCTGTCTCCTCTTTGTGTGTGTTCTTCTTTTTCTTTCCCCTCTTTGTGTGTCTGTCTCTAATTTTGTATGTGCACCTCTGTCTCAGTGGTAATCTGAAAATTCTGACAGGCTTCAGTCCTACAAATAAAAAATAAATAAAAATTCCAAAAAGAAATACAATTTAAGCAGACTTACCTGACCACCGAAGCTCCAGATCTCCAATGGAAGCGGCATGCTGACAGGTAGTTATTCCGAAGACAAAGAACTCCGGCACTTCAGTTTGACGTCAGCGAGACTTACATCAATGGTAATTTAAAGAGGCAATGTTTGGACCCTGCAGGCTAAGGGCTAAGTTTACTAAGCTGCGGGTTTGAAAAAGTGGGGATGTTGGCTATAGCAACCAATCATATTCTAGCTGTCATTTTGTAGAAGGTACTAAATAAATGAAAGCTAGAATCTGATTGGTTGCTATAGGCAACATCCCCACTTTTTCAAACCCGCAGCTTAGTAAATCTTAAAACACTTTTTTTGTGTTTTTTGTAGGACTAAAGCCTGTCGGAATTTTCAGGATAGATACGTACCCAATCCCTCTGTCTCCCCATGTGTCTCTCATTGTTCACTCCATCATCATCATCATCATCATTAATTTATATAGCGCCAACATATTCCGTAGCGCTTTA
The DNA here is from genome assembly GCF_038048845.1 of Mixophyes fleayi. NCBI lineage: Eukaryota > Metazoa > Chordata > Amphibia > Anura > Limnodynastidae > Mixophyes > Mixophyes fleayi. The sequence goes on along the minus strand of NC_134402.1, from coordinate 300,315,534 downwards.
CAATTGGGGACAAACTTAGTAAACTAATAAACAAACTGGGTAAAACAGACAAAGAGGTGAGAAGGCCCTGCTCGCAAGCTTACAATCTATTGGACAATGGGAGTTTGACACATGAGGTTAAGTCTACATTTGCAGTCGGCCCAGCCAGACTGCAAAGGTAAAAGTGACTCATAAGCTAAATGATCCTGTCACACAACAATGGTGATCAAGGGGTAGTTGTATAACAGGTGGTAATAGGGTAATGTACTGAGGTTAAGAGGGTGGTTGAGGAATATTATAAGCTTGTCTGAAGAGGTGGGTTTTCAGAGAACGCTTGACAGCTTGTAGACTAGAGGAGAGTATTATTGTGCGAGGGAGAGAATTCCATAGAGTAGGTACAGCTCGGAAAAAGTCCTGTAATCGGGAATGGGAGGATGTAATGAGTGTGGATGAGAGACGCAGATCTTGTGCAGAACGGAGTTGCCGAGTTGGGAGATATTTTGTGACAAGAGAGGAGATGTATGTTGGTGCAGCTTTGTTGATGGCCTTGTAGGTTAGTAAGAGTATTTTATATTGTATTCGGTAGAAAATAGGCAACCAGTGTAGAGACATACAGAGTGATTCAGCAGAGAAATAACGATTTGCAAGGAAAATCAATCTTGCAGCAGCGTGCAAAAAAAATTGTAGAGGTTTGAGTCTGTTTTTGGGAAGGCCAGTAAGGAGGCAATTGCAATAGTCAATGCGGGAGATGATAAGTGCATGAATTAAGGTTTTTGCAGTGTCTTGTGTGAGATATGTGCGAATTCTGGAAATGTTTTTTAGATATATGTACAGGGCCGGATTAACCCGAGGTCTAACTGGGCTATAGCCCAGGGGCCTCGGGCATCCAAGGGCCCTTCAAAGTCCTCAGCAGCATTATTGATCGGTCTGGGGGCGGGGGCGCCCCCAGCCCGATCAATGCTGCTGTGCACTGTCACTGTAGTCCTCCGTCCCCGGCGCTCAGTAATCTGCTTACTGAGGAGATCTCGCAAGTGAACTCTCGCGAGATTTCCTCAGTAAGGAGCTTACAGCGCACCGGGACGGAGGACTACAGTGACAGGTAAGCGCTTGGGGGGGCCCTCACGGGGTACGGGGGGGGGGCGGCGGGTGGCTCACATTGGGGGCCCTTACGGGGGAATGGAGGCACCCTTAGCCCAGGGGCCTCCATTCCCTTAATCTGGCCCTGTGTATGTAACATGATTTAGATATAGAGTCAATGTGGGGAACAAAGGATAGGTGTGAGTCAAGGATTACACCTAGGCAGCGAGCTTGTGGGGTGGGATTTATGGTCATGTTATCAACAGAGATAGAAATGTCAGGTATGCTCTTGTTGGTGGGTGGGAATATTATTAACTCTGTTTTAGAAAGATTACGTTTGAGTTGGCGAGAGGACATCCAAGATGAAATAGCAGAAAGACAGTCAGTTACACGGGACAACACAGATGTCGAGAGATCAGGAGAGGATAGATACATTTGGGTATCAATCTCATAGAGATGATACTGAATTTCAAAGGAACTTATTAGATTTCCAAGAGAAGCGGTATAGATAGAGAACAGCAGAGGACCTAGCACTGAGCCTTGCGGTACTCCAACTGATAAAGGAAGCGGAGCAGAGGTGGCCCCAGAGAAGTTAACAGTGAAAGAGCGATTAGAAAGGTAGGATGAGAACCAGGATAGAACAGTGTATTGAAGCCCTAGGGATTGCAGTGTTTGTATGAGAAGAGAGTGGTCAACGGTGTCAAATGCAGCCAAGAGATCCAGGAGAATTAGGAGAGAGTAATGGCGTTTAGTTTTAGCAGTGATCAGATCATTGATAACATTCTTAAGTTTGGGTGTTTCTTTCTCCGCATTGTGGGGTTCTGTCCTTTGTTTCTTTCCATTTGTGTGTCTGTTTCCTTCACCTCTTATCACATGTATCTCGCCACATTCTTCTACTATTTGCCCCCACCAGCCACATTTCTCCTGTGCACAACCATGTCCAGTACAACATATCTGAACCTAAGGTTGGCAGGTACACACAGTTTTTTAAATGTAATCATTTTTGCTGAGTATCAAAACTCTATTAATACATGCACAAATAGGGTTTTGAGACCCTGTCAATCAGGGATTTCTCATAGAAGATTTTACATGCGCTAAGACGGTGTTTCACCCTATACATCAAAGGGTTACCACCAGTGATAACCCTACCTGTCTGTAACATTTTCAGACTTTCATCAGCAAATAGAAAATGTTTCCGCCCTGGTGAATCTGGAATTGACATAATTTATTTTATTTTAATAAAATCTATAATAGAAAATAATCATGAACGCTCACCGTGCCGATAAAATTTCCGCTGTATTCAACCCTCATAGTGGACGCTACTGAGTAAGTGGATTTATATCTACTTTTTGCCTAGGGGTCACTTAATGGATATCATCCTTTATCACATGACAACATTGGACATTGGGTATTTATAGCTGTAATAGTGCTTTTTGTCGCTCTCAGTAATCCAATTGTTTTGAGGTGCTTTATCAGCACGCTGAGCATTCATGTTTGGTTTCTATAATAGATTTTATTAAAATAAAATAAATTATGTCGATTTAAGATTCACCAGGGCTGCCACATGTTTTCTTTGTTGTCTATTAGTTTAACCAGATACAGTACTTGTTAAGATGTTTAGCTACAGGTGGATCTTGGATACCATTTTTCTATATATCCTGCAATTATATAGGTGTGATCTGATATCACTATTAATTTTACTAGCGCCTGATGGTCTGTCTTTTTCTCTTTCACCAGCAAAGACTTACCTGTGTGAATTTACCATGTATTTCTCAGGATAGTCTCCACTCTAGAAAAACAGTTTCAAGTCTTACCTCTTGTATTTCATTAATGCAGATCTACTTTCATACAACCCAACTGCTTAGCTCTCTTTTCTGTATTGTGTTAATCTTTTATATTCAAAACCATATGACTCAAAATTGGGTTAGGCTGGGTACACACTACAGGGATTTTGTCCAATAATCGGCTCAACCAGCCGACATACAACCACTCGTTTGAAAGTCGGGTCAGTGTGTGCAGTGACACGATGGTCATAAGGTCTGCCCAAATGGACGATAGTCGCCTCATTTGGTCGTACTGTTGAATATTTTCGTTCCAATTTCCTTTCTGTTGTGTAGTGTGTAAAGGTTTCCAACCAATCCACGACAGTGAGTACGAAATTACAATCATTGCTCACGACAACATGGCTGTAAAAAGTCGCTAAAGGAACGTCCGCTCTTCCCTTTATCGTCTAAAACAAGGCTAGTGTGTATGCAGTCCATGGACCGAACGATCGCACCATCGATCAGATGTAAAATCGATCAGCATAAAAAGTTGGTGGAAAATTCTCTAGTGTGTACCTAGCTTTAGTTAGTAACTCTCTCTGTCTCCCTGATTGTTGACTTTATGCTTTCCATATTAGACCTTAGCCCCCCTATCTTAAGTGTCCCGGACACAGCAAATCCTTGATTAAGCTCTGCACTTATGGCAGTTATTCCTTTGATATTCACCTGGGCTAATCTAGCACTGGATGAATAAGAAGAAAGTAAAATATCTAGGATGAACTCATGCAGAGGCATCTGTCTGTGATTAGTGCATAATGCCTTGATAGTTCTTGGTATTTCCTTAACCATACATGTTAGGACACTGCAGCCTGTCATCAACAGGGGCACACTGCACCTTTCCAGCAACTGGCCTTTGGCCAAAGGATTAAGGTTACCTGCCTACTATTAGGAGCCCTTTTAAAAACCATGAGAACACTTGGGGGCACATTTATCAATATTCACATAAAGTGAAAAGTAGTTTTCAATCCTTATCGCAATGATAAGGATTGAACTATTTCTCACATTTATGTACAACCCAGCACAGAAACAGCAGTTCCGAAAAACTGCTGTTTCTGTGATGTAAAAAATCATACTTACCCCCTCTTTGGAAGCGCTGTCTCCGGATCTTCTCCTCGTTCTTTTCATTCTTCAATTGCGCATGTGCAGTTCCAAGAACTGCACATGCGCACAAAGATCCCCACTCTGTCTCTGCAACTATCGTTGCAGAGAGAGAGAGCTGTGAGTGACAGGGAGGGATCATGTGATCCCTCCACACATGCGCTGTCCAGCTCTGCTCTTCGGAGCAGAGCTGACAGCATTGGATTTCTTCAATTCTGATAATATCAAGACAAGTTTCCGAAAAAAATGTTTTTTCGGAACTTGTTAGATTTGAGCTGGGAGCAGTCACCATACTGTAGAATGGTGACTGCTCCCAAAAACGAAGAGGAGTGCAAAGCAGCAGATATCCACGATATCTGCTGCGATGCACCTTTTATAAATATCCGGAGGACACTGTGGAACCTTAATTTCACGGTAAGTGCACTACCGTGCTTTCATAAATATGCCCCTTGGTTACTTATTTATCAAGAGAGCCTGGCAATATAAGTACATAAAGGCAAATATTATTTTACAGAACATTCAGCTGAGAACTTTCAGAGGATTATCTCTCTTCCCAGTTCATTAAGTACGACTTGTGAGAAAAACGCTCTAAAAACTTTACATGTACAGTACAGGGATCATTAATCATATATACATTTTTTCTAGCTTTTTGGTCTGACTCACTGTCTACACTGCTGCTTATCTGGTCAGCAGATATGTGCAGGAGGGATCAATTATCTTATTGCCTGATTATTTTGAGAGGGCCTGATTCATCATGGCATGTATCTGTTGATTTTGAGTGTATTGTATGCAAAATCACTCAGCACATGCTCAGAACAAGGACATGCGTTTGTGAAAGCGGTTCTGTCCTTTCCACCTTCGAATGCAAAGGTGACTTACTACAATTTAGTTTGGCCATAGCCAATGTATAGTAGGGGCGTCCCAAACCTGAGCGCTGTTACGATTCTCAGTGGATTTCTATCAGTCAGTGTTACTGCTGGCCTTCCCAAGGCACGAAGTCTAATGAACCTCCCAGTCTTCGCCAGGAACCGATGCAAGGAGGGATGGATTTTGCTGCCGGAGGTCCTCAGGCCGCGGCCCTTAGGTTAGTCCACTGACGTAATAGGTGACAGACAGTTGGTAAGAGAACAAGGCTGGACCAGGGAGAGCCAACTCTGAAGCAGTAGTGTACTACAGCGAGGCAAAGCAGGATTTAGTTAGCTGAATTGGCACAGCATACACAGAAGAATGCTAAGCCATTATCAGTGGAACACCGGATTGGATACACTGAAGAAACACCACACACACAGGGGAGTCACCAGGTTGAATACACTGCAGCACAGACAGCAGAGTAGTCATTATGGATAGCAGGGTTGGATATACTGTTTCACAGACAGCAGAGTGGTCTGTATGGATAGCCAGGTCAGATTCACTTGAGTACAGACAGCAGAGTGGTCAGTATGGATATTGTAAAAGAAGAATAAAACTGTCGCACCAATTGCCTAGAGTTGATTACCCCTCTATTCTAATGTTATTTATTTTTTATTATATACTTTTATTTTTTTATATTTCAATTTTTTGTTTGTATATAGAAGGTGTAAACCTAAACTTATCCAAAATGACAGGAGAAAAGAAAAAGAAGTTCACTGCTGTAAGTGCACATTCACATTCAAATTTTAGTTATATTTAATCAGAAGGAGCATCTTTTAATTAAAACTTAACTTTTATTAAAATTAAGTTGTCTGCACTTGCACTTGTTTTTTATATTTCGCTAATTTTATATCATATTTCATTATATTTAATGAAAGTTAAGTTTTAATTAAAAAATGCTCCTTCTGATTAAATATAACTAAAATTTGAAGTTGAATGTGCACCTACAGCAGTGAACTTTTTCTTTTCTCTGGTCAGTATGGATAGCAGGTCAGATACACAGGAGCACAGGTAGCAGAGTGGATGTCCAGAAGCAGAGGTCTAACAAGCCAAAAGGTCATACACAGAGAAACACCAGAATACAGCACAAGAGTACACATTTGAGCCACACACTGTGGTAAGTTGTTGCTCTGACACAGCTGCAGTGTCAAGGTGAGCTTTATATACTCTGGATATGCCACCTCCCAGCCAGGATCATGTGACCATCTCAACCAGAAAAGGCTGACTTGTACACAGAGGCAGAGGAATCAGCAACACAGAGTTGTGGAGCAGGTAAGTTTTGTGACAAGCGTACACATCCACGTCCGAATCAAGCTCTGCACGTCTCAAAGTAACTTGTTTTTGTTGGTTATACCTCTTGATGCTAATAAATGTATTCAGAGGTGTTAATGTGGATGTTAAGCCACAACGCTTTTGTTTCTTAAACAGGTTGCTGTTTATTTAAAGATGATAACAGATGAATGCCGTTATTCACAGTTGCTTGTAGTACAGCAGTATCCAACAATTGCAACAGTTGCAGCAATCAGGCAGTAACAGTATTATGTATATACAGTATACACTTTTGTATGTAGATATGCTGGCAGGTGCACTCTTATACATATGCAGATGCAGGTAGGTTCTAATGTAAGTGCAGTACTTAGTTATTGTGGGCACAGACTTCTATTATACATAGGGAGCCTCTGGGTCACTTATTCAAGTACTTTGGGGGACTTTACTATACACTAGTATGCAGCTACTAGTGCTGTATCTGTTCCCCTCACTGGTCTCATGGAGGTGTCGACGCGAAAAGCCGAACTTCCGGTTTGTAAGGCCTAGGCATCCGCAGTAGTGCAAATCGGACATAGGCGTCCTGCCCTGCTTCCGGTTTCCTCCTAGGCCACCAAGGATTACAGCAGTAACCATGGAAACCCGAGGAGATGGAGCAAAGCGCTCCTATATGTTAACAGTTTTTCTGTCGGATCTCTTGGACCAGCTATAGGGCTAATCATGAGTCCTAGTGATGTCAATATCGTATGAATGCTATAATATGTTTCTGCAATCACGAGCAACTGTAAAAATTTATTTTATGTTCTGTAGACATAGAACCTAATAAATGTTTTTTCTGGCAAAAGCATATTTTTTTTTTAAAAAAACAAAACACTTTTTTTTATAACTGTCTTGACACCAATGCCTATATTATTACCAGGTGACATTGATTCAATCTTTATTTTTTCTGTGTGTTTCTATACGACTTTATAAACCACATAGGTATTGGACGTATTCTGCAGTGTCTGGTGTAGTAGAACACTGCAGACCTACACCCGAATTCAGGGCTCATATTTTGAGATCTGTGCCTTGAGGACTTTCAGAGAGTATAGCGCCTGCAGGGAATGGAACAGATACACACAGATGTCCTAACTTATTCAAGATGGCACTCCTACTGCCCGCATGGAACCACCCAGACCGCTCTCCTCATCACCGAGGTCTAGGGAGGAAAACAAAAAAGTTACTTTGAGGAAGGGACACCATTGGAAAGAGAGGGGGTGTATGAGATGAAGGCCAGGAGTAGAGACTGTTCACTGTGCTCCATTTACCCTACTCACCATGGTACGGATGAGAGCTCTAACAAGAAAGAGATAAAACCGTAAAATGTTACTCACCAGGGAAACCGGTTGCCTCCTCTTGATAGCCATCTGCATGTTGCCACTTGAAATTTACATTATGGGGGTGACACGACAACAACCATCCACACAGAACTAGCTAGAGATGAGCGGGTCCGGAATTACTAAATCAGAACCCCCCCGGATCTCGCGAGATCCGACGGCGTGATGACGAGGTTTTATTTATCCCGAGTGTGAATGACAGGGGGGTGAGAACTAGGAGGGAGGAGACAAAAGCCAGCCCTTGCCCGAAGCTGACAGATCAGTGCACACCGGTACAGAAGCTGCCGCAGTGAAAGTGACAGTCTCCTATGGGCACAGGTGAAAGAAGGAGTCTGCTCTGAACGCCTGCACACTGGATACTGAAGAACAACTGGCTGCTCCTGACGACCGTAGTGGCAGTGGTTTTAGGTCAGTCCTCATATTATCCAATCTCTGCCTATATAAAGCATCCATATTATGTGCAGAACTCTACCTTATCTATCTATGTAGCGTTGACACTACCATCCTTAGTGTGCTCATTTCTAACTGCAGAAATCTGGTATTTGTATTCCTGCCTAGTACCATTTCTGCAGCCTAAACTGAGCAGTAAGCAGTACATTATATGTAATTGGGGTGGGGGTGGGGGATTAGGGGGTTATTAATTGCAATAATTGTTTTTTGTTTTAATTGCTGGGTGGATGGTGACATTTTGCTAACAAATATGAGATAAATGAACATCATAAATATCCTATTCTTATACAGTGTCTTAGGAGACTTGTGTCTATCCACCTAGTTTATTTGTAAAACGTGTTGAAGGAGCTGTGAAATTTGCGTTAACTAGGAGACTGCAAGCAAGGCACTGGTCCTGCCGTATAAGTCCAGTGGTACTGCTGTTTAAGTCCACTGATCCTGCCACGTGTTTGGCCACGTGTTTGTGCCCCCCACTTGTGTCGCTTAGCTTAGTCATCCAGCTACCTCGGTGCAACCTTTTGGCCTAAAAACAATATTGTGAGGTGTGAGGTGTTCAGAATAGACTGGAAATGAGTGGAAATGAATGTTATTGAGGTTAATAATAGTGTAGGAGTGAAAAAAAAACAAAAAAACTGGTTTTTAGCACTTTTTATGCTTTTTTTTTTTTAAAAAAAAAATCAGAACCCAAAACCCGAAATCAGAACCAAAACCTTTCGTGGGGTGTTTTGGCAAAACAAATCAGAACCCAAAACCTCAAGCTAATCAGAACCCAAAACACAAAACACAAAACACCAAAAGTGGCCGGTGCACACCCCTAGAACTAGCTCCCTAGCTCTAATGTGCTTTCAAACCAGCGTTATTCTACAACTTAGCAACAGCCAAAAAGCAGCGCCTGATCCTACCAACAGTCTAAGTGATTGGCTGTTGTGCAACTCTAGCGCTAAACCTCTACTGGGTGTAGTGCATTACTCTGCCCCACAGTTCCAGGGCACACAAGTCACAGAATGCAAATGTTACCAGATATCAAAGCCTACCTTTAATGGGGGCCTGACTTCTGGATCCTACAGGGACATATGCTAAGAAGGATACACAGGTTACATACAAGACAATAACATACAGCACAGTGCTACAAAATGGCTGCCTCCACATACACTGGGGACAGACCAGGTGCGGTCTCACCAAGGGAATTCACTACCTACAGAAATGGCCTAATGCCACTTCAAACCCACAGGCCTCCCGCCTAAACTCTGCCACTGGCCTACAGCTTAGTGGGTGGCTCTTCAGACTAATATTAGTCATGCCTCTAGCTAAGCCTGGGTATGCTGTTGCCTCAGGCCTTTGCCTGCTACTAGTATCTCAGGCCTCTCATGGTCTGATACTTGCCCCTCAGACCCATCTCCATCAGCCTGCTCTCAGGCTTCTCTCTCTTGGGGCTTAAGCATCTCACTCTCTCTCTCTCTCTCTCTCTCTCGTGGGACTTGGGCCTCTCTCATGGGGATAAACTCAGACAGGCCTCTCGCCTGTCTCTTGCTGTTTCCCCTCAGGAATACGAATCCTCCTAGTAGCCCCTACCTGCTGCTCGGGCCTTATGCCCGGAATGAGGTCAGGGTCTTGTGCCGATGAACTAATACGCACCCAGAGGCAATATGCCTCAATTTCCTAATAAAAAACTAATTGCACAGGGTCTTGCACCCACTAATGAGGCAGAGGCCTAATGCCCGTATTGTGCCACAGGTCTGCACTTACCTGCTCCACGCAGGATACTCAGCCTCTTCCTAGCATTTTCGGGTCTTCCTGTCCCTTCAGCCGGCAGCGCCCCTTCTCTTGTTCTGGATCTAGCTATCTTCTTGGCAGGGGTGCAAGGGCATATAATACTAAACACTCACTATTATATGCACGTATAGAATGTGTGCCTTGATGAATCGGACCCAGAGTGTTTTTTTGCATCTTGTTTCAAACTAAATTCAATGTGAAAAATCTTCTAAAGTTCTCTGACCTCAAGTGAACAACCAGAACAAAGAGAAGAACGAAAAGACATAGATGAGCATGAACATCCTTAAAAGCAAATTCTACTTACAAAATAGTAGAGTGAAAAATTAATTTACAGCTCTTTTACTTAAATGAAGAGGGAGTACATAATTAAAGGACCAGATGTGAAAGCAGGCTACAGCAGGTGTTGGGCCACCTCTAACTATGTTATTCCAATGCTCTACTCCACCAACACAGTAAGGCATTGTGCCGCAAGTCGTTAATTTCAAGCATTATACTAGCTTTTTTTTTTAATGCTGGTATAATGCATGTAAACAGGTCTGAAAGTAGAACCCAGTGTTTCAAATGTCACTATATCCACTCACATTTTATTAATGTCCAGGTGCATTGTGTATGTGTTAATCTGAACACTAGTTACAAATGCATGTCAAACCTGTTCTCACTTGTGATTTTGCAAGCTTTCAAAAAAAAGCAAAGACACCAGTGAGTACTAATATGTAGTGAGTACACTACTTATTAGTGTTGAGACTTTTAAGTAATAACATAGGTAAGCTGAAAAAAGCAGAATGATGTTGAGGCAGGTGGATCTGGCTCTGTGATCTGCTGTGGACCCTTTCCTGTGGAAGTTTCTTCAGTGATCCCCCTCTGTGGCAACCAGGTCCCAAGCGAGGATCCCACCACTAATAAAAAATTGGCTAACTAAAATATATGTGTTCTTCTGAACAATATATCATATTCTAATCATTCTAAACACCAAGTTCCAGATCAATGGAACCACAGAACATATAGAGCACATACTGAATTAAATTATATTTTATTGGCAAACAATAAAAATGAGTTTCACATGCTTAATATTTTTATTTGTACACAATTCCAGACTCCAATAACTAAGCTCATAGGAGTTTTGCATATATATAACACCAAGCACAAGACCATATATAACACCAAGCCTGCGCTCATTTTAATCAAACCAGAGTTTTCGGTAAGACGTTAATGCAAATAAATTCATCTCTAATTAATTCAGTGTTCTATAAAACGACAGCAAATAAGCACACAATTTAAGAACTGAAGGCAAATAAATTAAATATTCAATAGACAAAGTACGAAGTTCAATACTAGGCCAAAACAAATGAGATATCCAATAAAACAACAGTAGATAAGTGCAAAATATCAATAATGCAACTAAAGCAGAAGATGCAAGTGGATTAACTTTCCAAGATTAAATGAAGACTATTAACAAAAATCACATCTTCAAAATGCATTTTGTGCTTTATTACACTGATGTTAAATGCAAACACCTTTGAGACAACCCTGCGTCAGTAAAGAAGCATGGTATTAAAAAACGTCTCAGAATAAAACACATGATATCTCCACAGCAAATGTACCAGAAACAAACTAAAATGTAGGCCATGTACAGTTATGTACACAGATGTGACAGATACAAGTAGAGATGAGCGCACTCGAATTTTGTGAATCCGAGCCCACCCGAACTTTTCCAATCCGAGTCGGATCCGAGACAGATCCGGGTATTGGCGCCAAATGAAAACTTGAAACCGAGGCTCTGAGTCATAATCCCGCTGTCGGATCTTGCGATACTCGGATCCTATAAATTCCCCGCTAGTCGCCGCCATCTTCACTCGGGCATTGATCAGGGTAGAGGGAGGGTGTGTTAGGTGGTCCTCTGTCCTGGTAGATCTCGTGCTGTGCTGTTTAGTTCTGTGCTGTGCTGTTTAGTTCTGTGCTGTGCTGTGCTGTGCTGTGTTCTGCAGTAAAAGTCCAGTGGTGCTGTGTGCTGTGCTCTGTCAATTTTAAGTTCAGTGGTGCTGCTGGGTCCTGTGCTGTGTCCTGTTCAGTCCAGTGGTACAGTGGTCCTGTGTCCTGTGCTCTGTGCTTCTAAGGGCATAGTTATTTCCCCATTATTCCCAAGTGTTTAAAAAATAAAAAAAAAAGTTATAAAAAAAAAAATACAAAAAAAAAAATGTAAAAAAAAATTAATTACAACAAAATTTGCAAAACCAATTCTGCAGTATAAGCCCAGTGGTACTGATATTACAAAGTTCACTGATTCAGCAGTATAAGTCCAGTGGTACTGATATATTACAAAGTTCACTGATTCAGCAGTGTATAAGTCCAGTGGTACTGCTATTACAAAGTTCACTGATTCAGCAGTATAAGTCCAGTGGTACTGCTATTACAAAGTTCACTGATTCAGCAGTGTATAAGTCCAGTGGTACTGCTATTACAAAGTTCACTGATTTAGCAGTATAAGTCCAGTGCTACTCTCCTGTGCCGCATATAATTTTTAAAGGCTTTGCCAAGTGTGTGTGGCTTAGGGGTACGCTCTCTTGTGTTACATATAATGGAAAACCAAAATTTGGAGAATAAAGTAGGGAAAGATCAAGACCCACTTCCTCCTAATGCTGAAGCTGCTGCCACTAGTCATGACATAGACGATGAAATGCCATCAACGTCGTCTGGCAAGCCCGATGCCCAATCTCCTAGTACAGGGCATGTAAAATCCAAAAAGCCCAAGTTCTCAAAAAATAGCAAAAAGAGAAACTTAAAATCATCTGAGGAGAAACGTAAAGTTGGCAATATGCCATTTACGACACGTAGTGGCAAGGAACGGCTTAGGCCCTGGCCCGTGTTCATGACTAGTGGTCCAGCTTCACCGAAGGATCTAAGCCCTCCTCCTCCCCCCCTACAAAAAATTTAAGAGAGTTATGCTGTCAGCAACAACAACAAAACAGCAAAGAACTCTGCCTTCTAAACAGATGACATCACAAATCCCCAAGGCGAGTCCAAGGGTGTTGTTGGTTGTGAACCCTGACCTTCCCATCACTGTACGGGAAGAGGTGACTCCATCCAGCATTTGCAGCACGCCCTCTGCATATGCTGGAAGGATCACCCACAGTCCAGTTACAGATTTGGCTAATGAAGGTGTGAATGTTGTACACCGGGAGGAGGATATTGATGTAGCTGGCGCTGAGGAGGATGTTGATGATTATGATGCAGACAGATACCAAATTGCCTTTCTCAATTTCTATTTATATTCAAGATTATATAACGGCTGAATAGTTTTCTATTTTACTCCTAGTGGAGAGGGGATCTGATGCAGACAGATACCAAACTGCCTTTGTCCATTTCTTTGTATATTTGAATTTCTAGTTTTACAGTCTATGCAGGCTGCTTTATTTAGATTCAACTACAAGTGTAGGGCGGGAGGGGGGGCATAGATAGCCACCAAAGTAACGTGGTCCATTTAATTTCACTTTCTAGCTCCACAGTCTGTGCAGCCTGCTTTTTTTATCTTCAAAGTATTTATATTTACAAGCCTTGCAATCTAAATTAACAAGAGGTAGTGACGTGGTAGAACTCCAAAAGGCAGTTTGCAAGCCCCTGTACAAACTGGCTCTATTTTTTAACTGAGTTGTCCCCCCTCCAGTGTGTACTCGGAAAGAGTTTTTAGTGCAGCGGGGAACCTGGTCAGTGAGCGGCGAAGGAGGTTGCTTCCTCACAACGTTGAAAAAATTATGTTTATAAAAATGAATAATCAATTCCTCAATGAAGTACAGCACTGCCCTCCAGATAGTACAGAGGGACCTGTGGTTGTGGAGTCCAGTGGGGACGAATTGATAATGTGTGAGGAGGAGGAAGTACACACTGTAGGGGGAGAGGAATCAGAGGTTGAGGATGAGGACGACATCTTTCCTCAGTAGAGCCTGTGTCACGGGCACTAGGAGTCTTTACCCAGGGATCACCAGATGGTAGGCTTACCAGAGCAATGTAGATGGTAATAGGGTACTCTGGTAGCTGGGTGATCACGGAACATGAAATGATGGCCGATGAGATGCTCAGGAAAGTCTATGACTAGCAACACTGGTAATAATGAGGTAATGATACACAAGGAACTGTATGGACAAGGGCACGTGAAGGTAGTCAGTGGTCTGCGATAGCAAGTTGTACCACTGCTATAGTGAGGTGGAATGTCCAACAGAAACAAGGAGGTGATGAGAGTCAGCGGTCTGCGGGTAGCAAGTTGTACCGCTGTCTGAGTGAAGGAATGGAATCCAAGTGGAGGTATCCAGGTAGTCAGTGGTCTGCGGTAGCAAGTTGTACCACTGCTCTGTGAGAGGATAATGGAACAGGTGATACCGGAAACAGGGATCAGTGGTCTGACATCAGCAAGTTGTACCACTGCATATATATGTGAGGAGGTGCACGGGGAAAGACTGCAACACAGGATATACACAGGCACCTTATACACGATCCACAGTAATATGCACAATATAGGTATATATATATGTAAATGACTGATCAGGTCTGCAATCTAGAAAGTCTCTTGAAGTAGTCCAGCACAATGATAACACAGTCAATGATGGCAATAGACTCAGCGGATAGCAGACTCCAGAGAGAACCAAACACAGTCCAGCAAGATATGCAACACACAGCACAGTCAATGAGAAGTATGCATACCGTGGTTCAGCAGTAGCAGTCAGATGGGATTGCAGCGGTACCTGAGCGGCTGGAGACCGACTGGATAGGAAGTCCCTGGATAGGAGAAGCAGCGGTCTAGCAGGTGCAGCGCACAGGTGAGTAGACCGACAGGGACACGAATCCACAGGAGTCAGCAACACGTGGAACTGGACTCATAGGAAACCCAGGAGAATGGAGATGATCCAGCAGAGGGTAGTAGAAGGGATACAAATCCAATGCTGACCGGAGGGTAGAGGCCAGTGGAACACGTGAAGGCGTGGAGAGTGGATCAGCAGGAGATGGACGATAGCGCTGACCACAGCGGCAGGACTCAGCGGCACACGGAGGTAACCAGTAGCAACCACAGGAACCAACAGCGATGGGAAACAGGAGTGCAGCGCAGGGCCGGAGCTGTAGATCACGAAGTGTAGCAGATGGTAATGAAAAGCGGCAGTCTCGAGGAAGTCACAGCAAAGATGAGATGAGAGTGTAGTGCACGGAGGCAGCGGATAGTAATCAGCTGGCCGTCACGATGTTGAACACAGGCGAGTTGCAAGCAGGAGACTGTAGTGCACAGAGGCAGCGGATAGTAGTCAGCTGGCAGTCACGATGTTAAACACAGGCGAGTTGCAAGCAGGAGACTGTGGTGCACAGAGGCAGCGGATAGTAGTCAGCTGGCAGTCACGATGTTTAAACACAGGCGAGTTGCAAGCAGGAGACTGTAGTGCACAGAGGCAGCGGATAGAAATCAGCAAACAGACTTGATGAGAAGCAGGTGAGTGAGGTAAAAGCTGGAGTGCACGGAGGCAGCGGATAGCAATGAGCAAACAGTCACATTGATATAAAATAACGTTGAAGTGGTGTAGAAGACTGTAGTGCACGGAGGCAGCGGATGGGAATCAGCAAACAGTCATGATGATAAAGTTGATGGTAGAAGTGGTATGGAACCACAGTAGTAGAAGTGGTTTGGAAACCACAGGAATCAGCAGCACTGAATACACAAGTAATACAGGAACACCTTCAGAGACTCATGAGGAATGAGACTCCAAGATCAGGCAACGTGGTAGTGACCACAGGTGCTTAATATAGGGAGGTTGCCTGATCTGCCAATTAAGTTAAAGGGGTATACACTGAAGTATAGAAAAGGGCTGCGCATGCGCAGACCCTCAGGATGGTGGACGGCCACGGTTCCTAAATGTCCGGGAAGAGGCACTCACGGTCCGGTGAGTGACAGTACCCCCCCTTTTAAAGGTGGGCACAGAACGCCTGGAACCGGGCTTGTCCGGATTTTTGGAGTAAAACTTCTTCAAAAGGGCAGGAGCATTAAGATCTTCAGCTTTGATCCAAGAGCGCTCCTCAGGACCAAAGCCCTTCCAATGAACGAGGAAGTGGAGGACTCCTCGCGAAATTTTTGCATCTAGTACCTCGGTAATCTCAAAATCCTCCTCCTGATGGACTTGAACTGGCTGCGGAGCTGAGGGAGGAGTTGAAAAACGGTTGATAATAAGAGGTTTGAGCAAAGATACATGGAAGGCATTAGAAATCCGAAGACTCTTAGGAAGAAGGAGTTTCACACATACTGGATTGATAACTTGAATGATCCTATATGGACCAATAAAACGAGGGGCGAATTTCATGGATGGAACCTTCAAACGAATATTTTTTGTGGATAACCAGACACGATCTCCAATTTTTAGTGGTGGAATAGCCCGCCTCTTCTTATCAGCGAAAGATTTATATTTGACAGATGTCTTCTTCAAACAGGTTCTAACCTGAGACCAGATATTTTTAAAGGTCTGACAAACAGTCTCCACCGCAGGAACTTGGGTGGGCGGGAGGGCAGGAAATTCCGGAAAAGACGGATGGTGACCGTAGACCACAAAGAATGGAGTTTTGGATGATGACTCATGGTACATGTTGTTATGGGCGAACTCAGCCCAAGGGAGTAACTCTACCCAGTTGTCTTGATTGGCTGATGAAAATATCCTTATAAAAGTCTCAAGATCTTGATTGACACGTTCGGTTTGTCCATTGGATTGTGGATGGTAAGAAGATGAGAGTGCTAATCGTATGCCCAAGGTTTTACAAAGGGCTCGCCAGAATCTGGACACGAATTGTACTCCTCTATCAGACACAATCTCAGATGGACATCCATGGATACGGAAGATCTCTTTAATGAAATGTTCAGCCAGGATAGACGAGGAAGGCAAACCAGACAGAGGGATGAAATGAGCCATCTTCGAAAATCTGTCCACTACGACCCAAATAGTGTTATGGTTCTTACTAGGTGGTAAGTCAGTAACGAAATCCATACTAATATGGGTCCATGGTTTGGACGGAATGGGTAGTGGTCGCAGCAACCCTGCTGGGGTTCTGCGGGAGGATTTGAATTGCGAACATAATTCACAGGAAGCAATGAACTCTTTGACGTCTCTCCTCATTGAAGGCCACCAGTAACTTCGAGAGAGGATCTCAAAAGTCTTGTGTTCACCGGCGTGTCCAGAAAAACGAGAGGCATGGAACCACGAAAGGATTTTCCTCCTTAGAGTAGGAGGCACGAGGGTCTTCCCAAATGGTAGCGTTTTGGTGGATGAAGCAGCCAGTGAGATACATTTGGGGTCTAGAATGGTATGGTTGGAAACCTCTTCTATATCAGAGGACGTAGCAAAGGCTCTAGATAAGGCATCAGCTTTTTTGTTCTTGGCAGCTGGTTTGAAGGTAATTATTAATTCAAAACGGGAAAAGAAAAGAGACCATCTTGCTTGACGAGGGTTCAAGCATTGGGCAGACTGGAGATATGACAAGTTCTTATGATCCGTGAAGATCGTCACCGGATGGCGAGCTCCCTCCAACAAGTATCTCCATTCCTCTAATGCGGCTTTGATAGCCAGTAATTCCTTGTCTCCGATGGTATAATTCTTCTCTGCGGGTAGGAGACCCCGAGAATAGAAGGCACAAGGGTGGAATTTTTGCTGTTCCGAGCGTTGGGAGAGAATAGCTCCTAAGCCCACATTAGAGGCATCTACTTCTAGGAAAAAAGGGAGTGTCACATCAGGCTGACGAAGGATTGGAGCCGAAGAGAAGGACTCTTTTAATGTTTGAAAGGCTTGAATAGCCTCAGTAGACCATTGCTTAGGATTAGCCCCTTTACGAGTCAGGGCCACAATAGGAGATGCAATGGAAGAAAAGTCTTGAATGAAGCGTCTATAGTAATTGGCAAAACCTAAAAAACGCTGGATGGCACGAAGAGTAGTTGGCTGGGGCCAATGTAGTACAGCATTTACTTTGTCAGGATCCATCTTCAGACCAACTCCGGAAACAATATACCCCAAGAATGGAATCTGGGGTAATTCGAATGAACATTTTTCTAATTTACAGAACAATGAATTTTTCCGTAGCCTGGAGAGGACTTCTGCCACATGTTGGTGGTGAGAAGGCAGGTCCTGTGAAAAAATCAATATGTCGTCCAGGTAGACGACGACACATACATATAATAAGTCCCGAAAAATCTCATTGATGAAGCCCTGAAAAACAGCGGGGGCATTACATAGCCCGAAAGGCATTACCAGATATTCGTAATGCCCGTCTCTGGTGTTAAACGCCGTCTTCCATTCGTCACCGGAACGGATTCTGATTAAATTGTAAGCACCACGAAGATCCAACTTAGTAAAAATACGGGCTCCCTTAATGCGGTCAAATAGCTCAGTGATCAACGGAATGGGATACCGGTTCTTGATAGTAATGGCATTGAGTCCACGAAAATCTATACAAGGGCGTAATGATCCATCCTTCTTTTTGACAAAGAAGAACCCAGCTCCAGCGGGCGAGGTGGAAGGTCGAATGAACCCACGCTGGAGGTTCTCCCGTATATATTCAGATGTAGCTTGAGTTTCAGGTAACGAGAGTGGATAGACCCGGCCTCTGGGAGGAGTCTTGCCAGGAAGAAGATCAATCGGACAATCCCAAGAACGATGAGGAGGAAGACGTTCAGACTGAGCTTTATCAAAAACATCGGTAAATGAAGCATATTGAGGAGGGAGTCCCGGTGAAATAGCTGAAATGGAAGCTTGCTGTACCTTGAGAGGAATGACTTGGGAAAGGCAATGATGGTGACATTCAGGCCCCCAAGACGTGACTTGAGGGGTGCGCCAGTCAATCTGGGGAGAGTGACACTGAAGCCATGGAAGGCCTAGGACAATCGGACTTGTCGTAACAGGAAGAATTAAAAACGATATCTCTTCATGATGCAGAGCACCAATCTGAAGGGTTACTGGAGACGTACTCTGGGTGATGAGACCGTTGATGAGACGTGATCCATCGATAGCCGTCACAGTAATGGGAGTTTTTAAGGTAATCATTGGTAGAGACCATTGATTAACTAACGATTTGGAAATAAAATTTCCTGCTGCTCCGGAATCAATCAATGCCTGTGACTCAAAGGTCTTGGTAGCAAAGGAAATAGTCACATCAAAAGCGCAGACTTTAGATTTCATAGACGATGGAGAGGACTCCAGGGACCCTAACTTCACCTCTCCAGAACTAGTTAGGGCCTGGCATTTCCCGATCTCTTAGGGCAGGAGCTGAGGACATGAGTGGAATCAGCACAATAGATACAGAGTCTATTCTTGACTCTTCGTTTCCTCTCCTCAGAAGATAACTTGGAACGTCCAATCTCCATGGGAATCACAGCGGGTGACACTGGACGAAATTGAGGGTTAGAGCGAAAAGGTGCTTTAGCAGAAGTCGTTTTCTCAGCCTCTCTTTCACGAAATCTCATATCAACACGATGGCATAGAGAGATCAAATCTTCAAGTGACGAAGGAAGCTCTTGGGTAGTCAGTGCATCTTTAATTTTATCGGAAAGCCCCTGCCAGAAGGCGGCAACTAGGGCTTCAGTGTTCCACTGAAGTTCAGAGGCTAAGATCCTAAATTGAATGACGTACTGGCCTACAGTATGAGATCCTTGTCGCAGACGGAGGATGCTGGAAGCAGCGGAGGTCACACGACCTGGTTCATCGAACACACTTCGGAATGTAGAAACGAATTTGGCACTATCTTGTAATATTGGATCGTTCCTCTCCCACAGAGGGGAGGCCCAAGCCAGGGCTTGTCCTGAAAACAAAGAGATAAGATAGGCCACTCTGGAACGATGGGTAGAAAAATTTTGAGGTTGGAGCTCAAAATGGACTGAACATTGGTTAAGGAAACCCCTACAAGTTTTGGGGTCTCCATCGTACTTTGACGGAGTAGGCAGGTGAAGCGTGGAAGCTATAGACACCTGGGATGGCAATGGGGAAACGGAGGAAAGCACAGGAGCTTCAGTAGTAGCTGTCACAGTCTGTCCAGATGTACCTTGGGAGGTTAATGACTGATAACACTGAAGTAACAGCTGTTGGCGGGCATCCTGTTGCTCCACACGGCTAACCAGATGTTGCAGCATCTCTTTGGCGGTAGGTTCCACATCTGGGTCTGTCATGGCCTGATCTTACTGTCACGGGCACTAGGAGTCTTTACCCAGGGATCACCAGATGGTAGGCTTACCAGAGCAATGTAGATGGTAATAGGGTACTCTGGTAGCTGGGTGATCACGGAACATGAAATGATGGCCGATGAGATGCTCAGGAAAGTCTATGACTAGCAACACTGGTAATAATGAGGTAATGATACACAAGGAACTGTATGGACAAGGGCACGTTAAGGTAGTCAGTGGTCTGCGATAGCAAGTTGTACCACTACTATAGTGAGGTGGAATGTCCAACAGAAACAAGGAGGTGATGAGAGTCAGCGGTCTGCGGGTAGCAAGTTGTACCGCTGTCTGAGTGAAGGAATGGAATCCAAGTGGAGGTATCCAGGTAGTCAGTGGTCTGCGGTAGCAAGTTGTACCACTGCTCTGTGAGAGGATAATGGAACAGGTGATACCGGAAACAGGGATCAGTGGTCTGACATCAGCAAGTTGTACCACTGCATATATATGTGAGGAGGTGCACGGGGAAAGACTGCAACACAGGATATACACAGGCACCTTATACACGATCCACAGTAATATGCACAATATAGGTATATATATATGTAAATGACTGATCAGGTCTGCAATCTAGAAAGTCTCTTGAAGTAGTCCAGCACAATGATAACACAGTCAATGATGGCAATAGACTCAGCGGATAGCAGACTCCAGAGAGAACCAAACACAGTCCAGCAAGATATGCAACACACAGCACAGTCAATGAGAAGTATGCATACCGTGGTTCAGCAGTAGCAGTCAGATGGGATTGCAGCGGTACCTGAGCGGCTGGAGACCGACTGGATAGGAAGTCCCTGGATAGGAGAAGCAGCGGTCTAGCAGGTGCAGCGCACAGGTGAGTAGACCGACAGGGACACGAATCCACAGGAGTCAGCAACACGTGGAACTGGACTCATAGGAAACCCAGGAGAATGGAGATGATCCAGCAGAGGGTAGTAGAAGGGATACAAATCCAATGCTGACCGGAGGGTAGAGGCCAGTGGAACACGTGAAGGCGTGGAGAGTGGATCAGCAGGAGATGGACGATAGCGCTGACCACAGCGGCAGGACTCAGCGGCACACGGAGGTAACCAGTAGCAACCACAGGAACCAACAGCGATGGGAAACAGGAGTGCAGCGCAGGGCCGGAGCTGTAGATCACGAAGTGTAGCAGATGGTAATGAAAAGCGGCAGTCTCGAGGAAGTCACAGCAAAGATGAGATGAGAGTGTAGTGCACGGAGGCAGCGGATAGTAATCAGCTGGCCGTCACGATGTTGAACACAGGCGAGTTGCAAGCAGGAGACTGTAGTGCACAGAGGCAGCGGATAGTAGTCAGCTGGCAGTCACGATGTTAAACACAGGCGAGTTGCAAGCAGGAGACTGTGGTGCACAGAGGCAGCGGATAGTAGTCAGCTGGCAGTCACGATGTTTAAACACAGGCGAGTTGCAAGCAGGAGACTGTAGTGCACAGAGGCAGCGGATAGAAATCAGCAAACAGACTTGATGAGAAGCAGGTGAGTGAGGTAAAAGCTGGAGTGCACGGAGGCAGCGGATAGCAATGAGCAAACAGTCACATTGATATAAAATAACGTTGAAGTGGTGTAGAAGACTGTAGTGCACGGAGGCAGCGGATGGGAATCAGCAAACAGTCATGATGATAAAGTTGATGGTAGAAGTGGTATGGAACCACAGTAGTAGAAGTGGTTTGGAAACCACAGGAATCAGCAGCACTGAATACACAAGTAATACAGGAACACCTTCAGAGACTCATGAGGAATGAGACTCCAAGATCAGGCAACGTGGTAGTGACCACAGGTGCTTAATATAGGGAGGTTGCCTGATCTGCCAATTAAGTTAAAGGGGTATACACTGAAGTATAGAAAAGGGCTGCGCATGCGCAGACCCTCAGGATGGTGGACGGCCACGGTTCCTAAATGTCCGGGAAGAGGCACTCACGGTCCGGTGAGTGACAGCCTGTTTAGTTTGTACAGGGAGAGATGAATTGTTTTTTTGGTGTGGGGGCCCAAACAAACCAATCATTTCAGCCACAGTTGTTTGGTTTGCCCTGTCGCTGAAATGATTGGTTTGTTAAAGTGTGCATGTCCTATTTCGACAACATAAGGGTGGGTGGGAGGGCCCAAGGACAATTCCATCTTGCAACTATTTTTTTGGCATTATGTGACCATTCAACAGTCGTTTGCCATGTTCAAAAAGTAAAAGAAAATGCCAACAAATTCAATAAATTAAATCAAAATTTAAATGCCCTGTCATTATTTAAAACAAGAGGTTTTGACGTGCTAGAATTAGTGTAGTGTTAAGATGTTATAAACACTACACTTGGAACTTGGAGGAGGTATTGTGGCCCCGGTATCAAATTAGGTACCGGGGCCACCCCACTACGCAGTCCAGATACTTGTTTGGTGGAATTCTGACCAGTTGAGGGTGTATTTATTTTATTGTGGCCCCGGCATCAAATTGGGTACCGGGGCCACCGCACTACGCAGTCAAGATACTTGTTTGGTGGAATTCTGACCAGTTGAGGGTGTATTTATTTTATTGTGGCCCCGGTATCAAATTGGGTACCGGGGCCACCACACTACGCAGTCCAGATACTTGTTTGGTGGAATTCTGACCAGTTGAGGGTTTTATTATTATATTGTGGAAACCACTCTATACCACACTACCACTCTATACCACTCTATTTAATACTTTAATTCTATTTAATACTTTAATTCTATTACTAATTCCCATAAAGAGGAACTGCTGCTTCTATTTAATACTTTAATTCTATTAGTAGTTACCATAAAGAGGAACAAATTAAACAAATTTTACCAAAAGTATAATATGACTTACAAACACTACACTTGAAAGATGGTGCCTTTAAATGAAAAAATCAGTCTTCATTGCACAACTATGTGCAACAGGGACAGTTTTTTGGTTTACAAAGTCAACCAATAACACTTCGACCCTGTCCGTCTTTAACATACTTGATGGGATCTCAATGATGAATGCTCTGTACCATGGTTGGAGGAGGTATTGTGGCCCCGGTACCAAATTGGGTATCGGGGCCACTCCACTATGCAGTCCAGATAGAGGTGTATCAGATATTAAACAACGTTGACTGTTGCTGCAAAATTTTTAAATAATATTGTGGGGAACACTACACTACACAGTCCATAAACTTTTTGGGTGGAATTCAGACCCGTGGAGTGTTTTTTAATAATATTGTGGCCCCGGTAAAAAATTGTGTACCGGGGCCACCCCACTACGCAGTCCAGAACCTTTTTTTTGGGAATTCAGACCCGTGGAGGGTTTTTTAATTATATTGTGGTGACCACTCCTCTACACAGTCCAGATACATTTATTGGTGCGAATCATACAAGTTCAGTGTTTTTAATTAATATTGTGGTGACCCACTCCTCTACGCAGTCCAGGTACATTATTTGGTGCGATTCATACCAGCTGATGGTTTTCTTATTATATATATATTGTGGTGACCCACTCCTCTACGCAGTCCAGGTACATTATTGGTGCGAATCATACAAGTTCAGGGTTTTTAATTTATATTGTGGTGACCCACTCCTCTACGCAGTCCAGGTACATTATTCGGTGCGATTTATACCAGTTGATGGTTTTCTTATTATATATATTGTGGTGACCCACTCCTCTACGCAGTCCAGATACATTTATTGGTGCGAATCATACAAGTTCAGGGTTTTTAATTTATATTGTGGTGACCCACTCCTCTACGCAGTCCAGGTACATTATTCGGTGCGATTCATACCAGTTGATGGTTTTCTTATTATATATATTGTGGTGACCCACTCCTCTAAGCTGTCCAGGTACATTATTGGTGCGAATCATACAAGTTCAGGGTTTTTAATTTATATTGTGGTGACCCACTCCTCTACGCAGTCCAGGTACATTTTTTGGTGCGATTAAGACCAGTTGATGGTTTTCTTATTATATTGTGGGGACCACTCCACTACACAGTCCAGAAAGATACCTCGTTGCAACGTTTTGGACTAATAACTATATTGTGAGGTGTTCAGAATACACGGTAAATTAGTGGAAATGCTTGTTATTGAATGTTATTGAGGTTAATAATAGCGTAGGAGTGAAAATAAGCCAAAAAACTTGATTTTTGAACTTTTTATGCTTTTTTCAAAAAAAATCCGAATCCAAAACCTTAAATCCGAACCAAAACCTTTCGGCAGGTGTTTTGCGAAACAAATCCGAACCCAAAACATCACGGAAATCCGAATCCAAAACACAAAACACGAGACACCAAAAGTCGCTGGTGCACATCTCTAGATACAAGTACTGTGTTTCTCGTAAGTACGCTTGTTTTCACATACACCCACTACAAGTCAGATGTAAATGCTAAGGCTGGATACACACTACAGGTTGTTCAGACGATTATCGGGCCAATCACATGATAAACAATCCTTCAGCCCAATATCGCATCAGTGTGCACGCAGCAACAATGAATGATTATCGTTTTAAAGCACATTGTATCGTTTTGATCTTTAAAGCAGACTAAAACTCTCGTTCAACGACGGAATGATGTTGTTACAGTTCTGCAGTGTGTATGTACTCACAACCAGTAATGTCCATAGATCTCTACACATCTCTTACACACAAGTGCAAATATGCAGTGACAAATAGCAAGCAGACATCTGACTACACAAGTGCTCATTTACAACCATAATAAATGTGGGACTGCATTGTTCTCGTTTTGGGCAAGTGAGCCTACTTGTCTACCAAGCACATTTCCTGGGGACCACCCATTTCCCAGACTTCAGAACCCCCAAAAGATTAATCTGCACCTACATTTGGATAGTGCAAATAGAAGAAACAGTAAAACTGTCATGTCTAAGTCCATATAATTTTTTAAAATAATCTAGAAATGCAGTTTCTTAGTGCAAGGAAGGTGTAAAATGCATCCTATTGACAATATGAATAGGTACAAGATTGGTGCTCTGTTACCTGTGACCAGCCAAAGAAGGTAGTGACTATCACAACAAGACTGCTAGTCAGGGGTGGATCTAGACTTTATGTTTAGGGGGGGCGATTTTGTAAAATCACGCCCCTCCTTTGCTCTGATTGGCTGGCCTGCGTTAACCCCGCCTTCCGCCCGTGGTTGGCCCCACCCCCTCCCATTGTGGTCGCCGGCTGGGACCACTCTGATTGGCTGGCCCACATTTAGCCCCACCCCCGCTTGCACTTAGCCCCACCCCTCCCGTTTTAATCGGCGGCTAGGACCTAGCTTTTTGCTGCTAGGGGGGGGCGAATGCCCCGATCGCCCCCCCTGCATCCGCCACTGCTGCTAATCCTCACAATCCAAATATAAAGCAATACCATATACCCTTTGCTGAGTACTACAGCAATAGATATGGCAAAACAGATAGAAGATACTGGTAAAAAAAACAACATTTATTCAAATAATATAAAATACAATATACAATAATTGCACTAAAAACCTCTAATGAGGTATTGTATATTCTATTTTGTATTTTTTAATAAATGTTTTTTTACTTGTACAATCTATCTGGTTTTTGCCATATCTATTGCTGTAGTACTCAGCACAGGGTATATGGTATTTTTTTTTACACAGACCCTACTATCAATTATCCTTTTATCAGTCATGTGACTGACTATATACTATTACATTTTAATGTTTTTAACCACTTTTGTGGTAAACAATCAGTGCCCGAATCTCTAAAGTGACAGTGCTAGTGGGCTTTTTATTAGAGTGAAATTACAGTACATTAGGATATTCTGTGCTCAATGTACATCAGTAATATGTATCAGTGCAATAACATACACCCAGTGACAAGCATAACATGATTAATGCATGGTCTACACTTTACAGAGAAACAGAATATTATATAAATAAATTATTTATTTTATTAGACATTCTTCTACCTTCTAAATATTCCCAGGCACTTTTCATCATCATCATTTATTTATATAGCGCCACTAATTCCGTAGCGCTGTACAGAGAACTCATTCACATCAAAAATGTACATTTTTGAGACTCCTCTTCCAGAGCAAGTAAAAGGGATACATTTTGGCAGTGTGTCGATAACTCAAAGAAGTAAGGCACTTGGCTTGTGCTGTTTTCTAATCTTGGCATTTCTATGTATTATAATAAAAAATTCACAAACATAATATTGACTTTGGTGCCTTAATTGTTATAGTTCAAATGTGCATATCATAGATTAACATGTGCCTATTGTAAATGAAGGAACCGCTATCAATGAATACAGAGAGTTGTCTAAGAGGGATTTAAAGCATCTTTCATATGTGCTTTTCATAGGATGCATTCCTTGCAGCCATCTGAGCACAATGTAATTTGAAGCTAGCAGGGTTTGACTAATCCATAAAGGGAATAATTAAAACAACTCTGGTATTATCCTATAAGCCTCTTTATATGATACTTCTGTAAATAAAGAGAAAAATGATCATTTCTTACAATGGATTTAGCATTATGGGGCAACTCAACTTGTAAAGATTTGCCTGTCTATAGCTGCTTTACTGATCTTCTTTTCACTGGCCACTGGCTGAGATCACATTGATCAGTTTACACTCAGCACACATTTTGTTCTCACGGAATGAGCTAGACAAATCCAGGATGAATGTGCTTCCTCATCTGCTTTCAAGTAATTCATGTTCGGTGCTAATCAGTCTTACATGTAAAACAAACAGGTTTGAGTAAGTAGCTAAATGCACAAAAAAATTGTCTAACAATTAGAAAAATCATAAAATAAACATAAAATATAGTAATTTTATAGTCAATTCGATGTATCATTAGATACACAAATACATCTCAGACAAGTAAAGTGTTAGGGAATGGCATCCACAGTTAATTGGGTAATTTTCACTGACCTGCTCTTCTCACAGTGGAGCACCTCTGGTTATAACGTATAAAATCTTTATGAAAATCTGTATAGAAATCTTTTTTGTTCACCATGTTAAAATGGCTGTAAATGGGCTTTAAAAGAAAGGACCAATAAGAAGCTGCGGTTTCTGTAATGGAGACATATTTTTAGTTTATGATTTCCAAACCCCCCCCCAAACCCCCACCCCCCTCCCCTCTGCTGCATCACACAGCCCCAAGCTTTCATTTCATTTAATAGTGAAAATTGGTGCTCCTGTGAGAGGAACATTAGATAGGAGGTTATTTTTCCCATACCTAGTGGTACAATATTAATATATTTTGATGACATTATCATCGTTATGATGTGTTCTGACATTTTACATAATATATCTTACACTTCATTATCACTTTATATGAAGCCTAACCAAGAAAAGATACTTTGGGATACACCACTTCACCAAAGTTTGCTTTCTGTTATTAACTATAGTTCTACCTCAAGGTCCACTTTTGCTTAACAGCTCTATTATTATTATTATTATTATTATTATTATTATTTGTTATGAATAATAATTTGTAAGGTGCCAGATAGTGGAGAAAACAGGACATACACAAGTCAGGAACATATAAGGTAGACAAAATAAATGCAGACATAAAAACAAAGGTTAGTGAGGTCTGTGAACCTGAGAGAGCTTGCATTGTAATTGGAAAAGGGCACATCTTCCAGTTACAAAACAAACACAGTCCATATACCCAACACACAACGGGACTATAAAATCACTGACACATTCTCATGTACATCCTCCAATGTGGTGTACATGATACAGTGTACAAGGTGCCCTGAGGGAATTTACATTGGAGAGACCAAGCATAAACTGCAATCCAGGATGAATTTACACAGACACACAATAAAGAAGACTCTGGATACCCCTGTGGGTAAACACTTCTCTGGACCAGGACACAGTATGACAGATTTAAAAGTCCTAATACTGAAAGGTCTTTTTTTAAAAATGTCAGGGAGACAAAAATATGGGAATTCAAGCTGATAAGAACATTCCATTCTTTGACTAAAGGACTCAATCTAACACCTGGATTTATGACCCATTACATGGACACACTTCACACCCCACAGCAGAGTGCAGACCTCTAAACTCGAAGGACTTTTACTCTTCCATCCATAACGAAAACCTTCTTTTTATTACTTTAGCTTATCTTGATGATGTATCCCCCCCCCTGTACAAATTTCTTGATGTAACAGCATTGTTGCGCAGTTTTCTCAGTCATTCATTTGTAATAAGCCTGAAGAAGGGGCCTCTGTACTCTGAAAGCTAGCAAATACAATAATTTTTCTGGGCTAGCCAATAAAGGTATCACTCCTATAATACTTTTGTTTTTTTTTACTCTAAAGTGTTAAGAATCACATACATTTTTCTGGCTAACACTGTACTGCAATAATAATAAAAAAATATTTTTGCTACACAGTTATATAACAATTACCATAAATATGCATGGCATATAATAGCATCTGTTAACCATAGCAATTGTTTAGGAAAAACAAATGACAAATAAACTGTAAGGCAACGAGAACCGATGACAGTTCAGAGTACAGAGAAAGGGGCAATGAATGGATCGTAAGTGTCTTTATGCTTCAATCGCACGATTCCCAAAAAATCACACAGTGTGGTTTCACATAACCCTTTGCTGTAAGTAGGTCACTGATCACTTTTGTGACTGTAGTCACAGTGGACGGAGCAGAGATTTGAGATTGGAGTGAGAGGAGAAAAAGTGAGATGGTTGTACAGGGAGTGAAATAGGGTGGTATTGGACACAGGGGCTAGGTCCTGAGATTCTTTTTTAGAATTGGTGAGATGAGCACGTGTTTAAAGGAGGATGGAAATGTGCCAGAGGAGAGAGATAGGGTATTAATGTGTGCTTCAGATGGGCATGCAGTTGCAGAGAGGAAGCATTTGGGTGGAAATATGGTCAATGGGTCATGTTGTAAGGTGACATGATGAGATGAGTGCATAGATCTCATCTGCAGTTACCGGAGAGAATAATTTTAGGAGGAGGTGGGTGAGATGTGAGGACATTTGGGGATTTTGTTGATAAAAGTAAAATGATTACACATTGGGAGAGTGACTTGTTTTATGTTCTAATGAAATTATAAGCTCAACTGAGGTCCAGAAAGAAAAGTATAAAATTATGTTATGTTTTACTGGAGGGTTATGCAGCACCCAGGGTAAATTAAATGCACCATTGGGTTGGTGAAATTCCATGCCATGACACAAACAGGTTAAGAAATATTTCAATCACTTTCATTGTCAACAAATCATTACAATTTCACTGAGCAAGTGTAGTGCTCAAAAACATTGATATAAAGGTAGCAGCATTCTGATGACAGGGGAACTATGGGATATGGTCACAAACCTAAAAACTGCAGTTATTTGAATTTCCTATTGTCTTTTATGGATCACCTGTATAACAGCAATATCTCTGGAAAATGTATTCAGATATTGTCAGCTATGAAGCTACTGGTAAAAATATGGGCATAATAATTAAAACTTACAAACTCAAAATTAGGCTAATTACTGCATGGTAACTGCAGGCATGGATCTGACATAAACTATCCTATTAAAGTAATCAAGCTGCCTTTTGGAATAGTTATTTCTGTACTGTTCATTTCAAATTTGCAGTATGTACTGCAGACTTTACACTTGCGATTCATTCTTATTAGCTTTAGTACTGTTCTCATTTGCTAGAGTGTTAAAGCAAAATAATTAAAGTTTTGTGATAGATGAATATATCATCCTAATATGTTGCAGTAGCAAAGAAGGAAATTGTGTAATATTGTTCCTCAAGTGGTAATTAGTTCTAAACAGTAAAAGCACTGATTCTAAGTGCTATTGCTATCATTATTTCCAAATGATGGCAGTTTCTAGTATATACATGATCGTGCACAGCAGACAATTCTCCCAAAGTTACTGCCTACATTAAAAGCTCCCTCACTACCCTCTCAATAGGGTAAGGGGAAATTTGTCGAAAATGTTATTTTGTGACAGAACAGGACATTTCCCAAGGTGCAAAGATGTAGTAATCTTAAACTTATAGTTGTGTAGGTGCTTGTGTGGTAAAGTGTGTACCCTGTCCTACCAATATCACTCAAGTTTCTCTCCCTGCTTCCTTGTCCTATTACTTACTACATCGGCCCTTCCCAATGTCCCCAAACATACTCGAAAACTAATCACACACATTCAGTGTGGTGAAATGTCAGTTTGCATTATCTTGGAAAGACCCAGAACCCTCTCCTTTCCCTTCCATTAACCACATTTGGTAGGTTTATCACATGGAATATATTACAAGCATCTTGCGTCACACTCCGTTCTCATTTACTCAGGTCTAGAGACCCTGGACAGAATACCATTGGTTCTCCCCCACCCTTGGCGTTTTGATTTTTTTAAATTAATTTTTTTATTATTAATCCTCCACATAGTTGATATTCTGCTCATAACACTCACTTATAGCAACACATTCTATAATCAACAGTGAATACTTACTCCTTCTCCTTTCCTCTATTTATTTCTTTCTTCTCTCCTTTCTCCCTAATTTTCTTTCCTTCAATTTGCAGTATTAACAGTGCATTACGTTGTGTGCCTCTCTCTCTAGGTCTTACATGTAGGTCTATATTTTGCGTCTTGCTTTTACAAGTAATACCTTTTTCATGTGAGCCTGACTCTGCTTTTATTTCATAACCTATTATGCTGTGTATGCTTTTGTAAAACCCAATAAAAATGCCTAAACCATGCATAAAAAAGCCATTTACTCATGGCTTAATGCTTAATAAATTGGCCTCTTAATTTTTTCATTAGTGTTTCCCATTGGCAAAGTATGTCCGATAGACCTTGACTGCAAATTCAAAGTGTTCAATAAGAAATCATATTAAATACAGAAGCCATACATATATAATGAATACTAGAAATGAAAATTACTACAGAAAAACCAACACCAGGAGGGTCCCCGTGTCACTCACCGGACGGTGAGTGCCTCTGCGCTGGTGCGTGGTTCTCTAGCCTTCCTGCCCGCGCCTGTCCTGAGCCGCGGCCGTCCGCCATCTTGATTGACTGCGCATGCGTAGCACCCAAAAACTCTTATGACCTTTGCTTTTAATCTAATTGGAGGATCAGGCACCTCTCCCTATTTAAGGCACCTGTGCTCATTACATCGTTGCCTGATCTTGAGTCTCATTCCCTGTGAGTCTCTGAAGGTGTCTCCTGTGTCCTGCTCATGTCTTCAGCTTCCTGCTGATTATCTGCTCTACTCATTGGTGGATCTCATACCCGCTACTGACTCTTGTATCCTGCTCATGTCCTCAGCTGTCTGTTGGATTACCTGTTCTGCTCACCTGCGGTTCCCATACCCGCTTCAGCCATTCAGCGCTCCTGCTGTGCCTGCATATCCTCGTGGACAAGCTTCTCCACTCATCAGCGGTATGCTTACTTGCTATTGACTTTAAACTGTAACCTTGCATATCGCTTAGGACAAGCTTCCCTACTCAGCAGCGGTATCCATACCCGCCATACCCGCTATAGACTATTAGCTATAATCAGAGCTGGATTAAGGCTTTGGGGGGCCCGGGGCACTTAAGACAGGGGGGCCCCTAAGATCTAAAATTAAGGGCATAGTGACACATCCTGCATTACATCACCTACAGCCCACAGTATGACACTTACAGCTCCCCCAGAGGGCTCGCCTTGGTTGTCTGCATAAGAAAAATCATTGTTTCCACAAACTAAAATACTGTACATTAAAACAATCATCAAAACACCACATTAAAATTGGTATTGACACCACACAATAAAACTAGCAATGATACCGCATATTAAAAATTCCGTTGATAATGCACATTAAAACTAGCAATGATACCGCACATTAAAACTAACACAAAAAATAAACATTGATAACATAACGCCAATTTTGACTAATTATATATATATATATATATATATATATATATATATATATATATATAATGTACTACAATTTTATTCAATATTTATTCAAAATTGCTAATGGATGTGTTAATGCACCCTCCTACAGACAAAAAGACCTGCATTGTTGTGTACACCATTGAACGGTCACCAAAAATTAGGATTGTCCCACTAGAATAACAACGTTTCACAGACTCTGCTGCTCTCTCCTACCTGTTCTTCTCACTTTCACCACCTGTGCTGCAGGTTTCCTTGCGGCTTGTCTGGATCCTGGAATGTTGGAGGACCTATTTGGAAAAAAATGGGGACATTTAGAAAATTACTGCCAGCCCTGGCGTTAAATCAATACCACCCATGATTAATAATTAAGCCTTCCTCCAGCCCCAACATTAAAATAATAGTATTTATATTTAATAAATAAACCTATTTCCCTCCCTACAAACAGCCCCAGCAATAAATTAATAGTATTTGCATTTCAGAAATATACCTATTTCTCGAACCTGTCACTGCCATTAAATAATTCATAGGCACATTTAATAGAGACCTCATTCTCCCCAAACTCACCCCCAAACTACCCCATCTTAAATTAATAGTCCCCACTATTGTGACTCTCTCCCCCCTTTTTCTATATACTGTGCCTCTCTCCCACACTTTTTCCTCATACTGTACCTGTTTCCCCATTTTTCCTCAATCTGTGCCTCTCCCCCCTTTTTTCTCATGCTGTGCCTCTCCCCCCCTTTTCCTTAATGTGCCTCTCCCCCCCTTTTCCTTAATATGCCTCTCTCCTCTTTTCCTTACTGTGCCTCTCTCCCCCTTTTCCTTACTTTGCCTCTCTCCCCCTTTTCCTTACTGTGCCTCTCTCCCCCTTTTCCTTACTGCGCCTCTCTCCCCTTTTTCCTTACTGCGCCTCTCTCCCCTTTTTCCTTGCTGCGCCTCTCTCCCCTTTTTCCTTACTGTGCCTCTCTCCCCTTATTCCTTACTGTGCCTCTCTCATCTCCTTTTTCCTCATAGTGCCTCTCTCATCTCCTTTTTCCTCATAGTGCCTCTCTCATCTCCTTTTTCCTCATAGTGTGCCTTTCTGCTTAATTCCCTTTCTTCACTTACCTTTCTATTAGCTTTTCTTTTCTTCTCCTCTCTTCTGTCTTCTCTCTTCTTGCTTCCTCTCCGCGCTGCTCCTCACTGAATGACAGGCGTGACTTGATGACGTCACGCCTGTCATTCAGCATTAACAGAGCAGAGAGGAAGGAGGCACGCCGGCGCTGAGATCAGGTGAGTAAATCTTTTTTTTTTATGCTACCCTGCTCCCCCCACCAACGAGGAGAAGCCCAGAACCTGCCCGCAAAACCCCCAACCCCCCCCCCCCCCCGCCGCAAAAAAAAAAAAATCATGCCCAGAGCTGTCAGACAGCAACTGACAGCAGGGGCAGGTTAGGTCATACGGGCGACGGGGGGAAGCCGCGGAGAGAGGGGGGCCCGGAGCGGTTGCTGTCAGTTATAAACTGACAGCAGGAAAGTTCATGCGGCAGCGGGGGGCCCTTGGAGAGAGGGGGGCCCGGGGCACATGCCCCCTGTGCCCCCCCCTTAATCCGGCTATGGCTATAATGCTGCATATCTGTTTGGAGCAAGTTCCTCTATGCTCTCAATGTATTCATACAATTATTGACTCTATTCATATCTCCACTTATCCTCACCTGGACAAGTCCTCACCTCCTCGCAGTGGTACAACTTGCTGTCCGCAGACCACTGACGCCTCCTCTACCTACCTGCACCTGGACAAGTATTCTCATCACAGCAGTGGTACAACTTGCTGAACGCAGACCACTGACTTCCCGCTACCCTACCTGCACCTGGACAAGTCTTCTCATCACAGCAGTGGTACAACTTGCTGAACGCAGACCACTGACTCTCCCATTACCTTCCTTCACCTGCTCACGTCCACCCGGCTCTCCGTGGTTGAAACCTGCCTTCCACTATAGCTGCAAGTCGCTGACTTATCTACCAGTATAGCAGCAAGTCGTTGACTCATCTACCAATATAGCTGCAAGTCACTGACTACCATCAATTCCATTGGCATCCTCTCTCCATCTGCTGTTATATACGTTCCACTATTCACCCTGCTGCCAGAGGACCGCTGTGCAAACTCCGCCCCTCTGGTAAGCATAGCCACCTGGTGAATCCTGGGCAGAACTCCTAGTGCCCGTGACACCCCGCTGGTGAGAGTGTTGGGGTATCGGGGTTCACCGATACTTCTATCAAGCACCTTCAATGTCAGTCAGATATTTCTTTGTTTTCAGTCGACTGGTGAACAGAAAATACTCAACACCTGTATGATATAATGCTGAGCAGCTTTTATTCTGTTCCAATTTGAGACCACTTCAGCGCTTATTTTTATACATGTAAGTCTAGGGGTATAGATTCTGAACAACCAATTATAAGACAGTAAAATAATGAAAGAAAATCAATTAACAATATATATATTTCAGTTTTACATCAAAGATCAAACAACTCTTTCTTCTTTGTGTGTTATCTCTTTCCAGGCTTTTCGCCAATATCCTTGTGCTGCCCCCATCTTTGAGTCCTTGGGTTTTATCTTATCAAGAAAGTTGCTACATGTTCTTGGGATGTTTTCGTTGATGGGAACATGGCGCTGCGTGGCCAACCTTGAATAATTTGTCTTTTTAAACTGAAAATAATATCTGCTTAATTTCTCTTAAAGTCATAGCATAACATATTAGCATCTAAAGCTTAGCACATGATAGATATTAAATCAATAATCATACAATTCCACTCTAACATTCCCCTCTTTGATTAAATATCAACTATTAACCTCTACCTATCAGTCATGGCGATACTCAGCAGAAGACAGTTAGTACCTACATTTAAACATATGGTATCATAAGGACCCCATATGATTAGAACAAGAATTCATTAAGCACATATCTCTGGTACTTTATCACCATAACTTTTCTTTCCCTACTTAATGTTTTATCTCGGTGCATAGAGGGGAATACTTTGCTAATATCTATTCAAAAGCTTTCTTGTATTACATGTTAAGTAGCAGTTCCATATAATCATTATAGTTAGTACAAGAAGAATTAGTATCAATGGATGAATCAAGATATTCATTGCTTTCTATATGGAATAAGATTCATTAACAAATATGTCCCACTAATGAATAGGACATCAATTTTCATTCTGGTTTCTCGATGGTCACTGTCAATCTCTTGTTGCAGACTGTGCAGGTTTTTGGTTTGATTGTTGACCATTGCTGATAATGTTCACTGTTTGTCTCAGACATTAAACTTGTAGAAATTTCTGTGATCATTACTGGTTTTGGAAGCTCATTATTTTTCCTGCAGGAACAACAATCAAGTGTCAGTAATTTCTTAATCAGCCATATAACAATTTTCTCTACCACATATACAATGAGCTGGATTGCCAAACCCTTTGCTACTAATGGCAATATTCCCAATATTCAAAATGAATCATTGCTGACAACTTTGCCAACGAGGTTATGTATTCACAAAGGCATTTTCAAAGTTTATTCTCCTATGAGTGCAAATTGTTGAGCACTCCTTCCCCTTCTGTTTCTCACAGTGACATAGGCAATTTGTCACTTATCTGTCTGTTTCATACTGTGTTAGGGAGGCATGGACCCCTACTTCATGCAGAAATATTCTGGTAAGACATATCAATACCATAAGACAGTCATTTCTATTTATCAGAACAAGACTCCCCTGATTTGAAGACTTTGCAGTGTGATGCGTGAATCCAGGTGTCTTTTTCCTGTACTTTCACTGCCATGGGAGTCATCAACAGGACTTGATAAGGACCCTTATATCTGGGTTCAAGACGTCTCCTGATGTGCTTTCTTATGACCACCCAGTCCCCAGATAGCAGTTTATGGGTACCTGTATCAAAATTAGGGTCTGGAATGGAGGAGAACATTTGACCATATATTTCAGTTAGTTGTTTCTGTAATAAAGCAACATAATTCAACAAATCACCACGTACATGCTGTAGTTGCTATGGAAAATAACAGCCTGTTCTGTGTGCTGTGCCAAACAGTATCTCATTTGGTGCTAAACCTGTGTCTCTTCATAAGTGTAGTTCTAATGTTAAACAGAACTATTGGTAAATATTCTAACCAAGTCTTTTTGGTTTCTTGCATAATTTTCTGTAGTTTCAATTTAATGTCACCTGCTGGTGGCCTATAAGGAGTGTGAAAAACTTGTGATACTCCCAAGTTCTTCATTACATGCTTCATTATCTCTTCTGTAAAGGTTGTACCTCTATCTGATTCAATAACTTCAGGTATCCCATATCTATAGATGACTTCTGAGATTAATTTCTTTGCTGTATTTTTAGCAGTAGCTTTTCCTTCTAACACATACTCGTAGGTACCACATTTAGGAAGTTGTATATAGTCGATCTGAAGTCTCTGAAAGGGATAGAAAGCCTTTGGGGTCTTTACTCTTTGCCCTGGATTGTGTATTCCACATATCCAGCAAGCTGCCACATAGTTTGTGTCCGCACAGTTAAATCCAGGGGCAATCCAATTTTTCCATACCCTATTAGTCATTGCCTCTTTGGAATGATGTACTTGTCCATGTGCAATCTGAGTCATTACTGGGTATAAGGCTCTTGGTAGGCACCATTTATTTTCTTTTGACCATATTCCTTGCTCATCAAGCTGTGCACCTTCTTTTTCCCACTTATTCTTTTCTTCCTTTGTTGCTTGTTTCTGAAAGTCTTTAAGGCTTTGTAGGTCTGGGAATTGAAATTTGTCTGTGTCACCTTCTGTTGAGTCTACACGAAATGTAGTATTCTTTGGTTGGAGGGCTGCCTTTTTTTGCTGCCTGATCTGCAAAGTTATTTCCTCTTGCTTCTGGAGTTTGTTCTCTAGTGTGAGCTTGAACCTTTATAATTCCCACTTGTTTAGGGAGTTCCAATGCTCTAAACAGTTGATTAATCAAGTTTGCATGTTTGATGGATTTTCCATTTGATTCTTGGAAATCTCTGCTTTTCCAAATGGGACCGAAGTCATGCGCCACTCCCCAGGCATAATGTGAATCTGTATATACATTGGCTTTTTGTCCTTCTGCATATACACAAGCTTTAGTTAGAGCTATCAATTCTGCTTCTTGTGCTGATGTTCCATTAGACAGTGTTCCTGAGTCAAGCACCTCTTCCTCAGTTGTGATGGCATAACCTGTATATGGAACTCCATCCACATAGTATCTAGATCCATCTACATAAAGAGTTAGGGTTGCATCTGAAAGTGGTGTGTCAGTAACATTATGCAAAGCTCAAGTTTCTAATTTCATAAGTTCCAAACAATCATGTGAAAATTTTTGTGTGTGTATTTCTTCAGTTTCTTCTTCAGACACTTCACTCAGGTCCTCATATCCCCTGTCTGATGATTCATCTTCTTTGCGACTCCCCTTACTCCCCTCTTCTGAATCATCAATGGGGAGCAGGGTTACTGGATTGAGGACTGTGCAATTGGTAATTGTTACATGTGAGGCGCTGAGCAAGGCTACCTGATATTTAGTTAGTCTGGCTGCAGACAAATGTCTTGTTTTTGCTTGATTAAGAATTTCTGTGACTGTATGTGGAACTTGAGTAATAAGTGCATGGTCCAATACCATATCTGCTACCTTTTCTTTCAGTATTGCTGCTGCTACTGCTTGTATACATGATGGAGAACCTCTTATAACTGGATCGAGTTGTGCAGAATAATAGGCCAGTGGCCTTTGCTTCAGCCCATGTTTCTGTGTGAGGACCCCTAGAGCATGTCCTGACTGCTCATAGCAGAACAATGTGAAAGGCTTCAGATAGTCTGGTAGTCCAAGTGCTGGTGCAGTAGAGATAGCATGTTTCAGGGCTTGCACTGCATTCTCTATTTCAGTTATATTGAGTGGTTCTGTTCCCTGTTGTTTCCTCAAGCATTCATACAGTGGTTGCATAAGAATTGAAGCTGAAGGAATCCACTCTCTGCAATATCCGAGGAGTCCCAAAAAGGCTCTGATTTCTTTGACTGTTTTTGGTGTCTTCATGTCTCGTATAACTTTAACTCTTTCAGTTGTAAGATGTCTGGTTCCTGCAGAGATACAATGTCCTAAGAATATTACTTTTTCCTGTACTAGTTGCAACTTGCTTGGTGATACTCTGCAGTCTTGTTCGGCCAGAAAACAAAGTAATGACAGTGTTTCTGCTTTGCATTCTTCTTCAGCTTCTGCAGCCACCATGAGATCATCTACATATTGAATGAGTTGAGTAGTTGGATTGATAGGCCTCCATCCTTGTAGAATTAGTGCCATTGCTTCTGAAAATTCTGATAGGCTGGTGGCTCCTCCTTGAGAGAGTCTTGTCCAACAATATTGGTTTCCATCATGGGTGAAGGCTAGAAGGAGTTGACTATCTTCTGTGATTGGGACTGAGAAGAAAGCATTTGCCAAGTCAATTACTGAAAACCATTTTGCATTTGGCGGTATCTGATTAAGCAAAGTGTGGGGGTTGGGTACAATGGGAGTGTTGATCAGAAGTCTTTTGTTGACCTCTCTTAGGTCATAAACCATCCAGTATTGCACCCCCTTGTCCGACATCTTGTTTCTTTACTGGGAATAGGGGTGTAGAATAAGGAGAGCGACATTTTCTTAACACCCCTATTTGTAGATATTCTTGTATTTGTTCTGATATCGCTTTGGTTTGAGCTGCAGCAAGTGGTTACTGTTTAATTGAGACAGGATGTGTTCCTGGCTTTAGTGTCGGTTTTACAGGATTTACTTTAAGTGTGCCCACATCGTGTTTTCCTTTGGACCATAACTTGTCTGGTACTATGTTCAGCCAATCTGGTAGATTAACAGTCTTATCCTTGTGACATGTGCTCATCTGCTCTAGCATCTAGATTGCTGCTGTAAGCTCTTCTTGGACTGGAGATGGGAGTTGACTTGTGAGTTTTACTCCAGTTGGGGTGTATTTGATGCTGGCTTGTATCTTTGAAAGTACATCTGCTCCCAACAGATTATAGGGACAAGATGAGGAAGTGAGAAATTGTATTGGTACTTCAATTGTCTCTTCACCTACTAAAAGTGTGACTGGTTTACTTTCTGTTAGTTTTACTTCTTTTCCTGCTAGGCCTGTAGCAGGTAAATTAATTTTATGTTAATAGTTGTTGAGGTACCTCCTGTTTTCTTAATACAGTGCGGCTTGCTCCAGTATCAATTAGACACTCACATTCTTGACCATTAGGTAATATGATATTCACTAGGCCTTTAGTCAAGTCGTTTTTCAGAGTTTGGTTATATGTGAGCCGGAGGTACGTTGGAGTGCCAATTTCCTATGCCAGTTGTTGGTTTGTAACTTGTTCATTTCTTCTTTCCAGCCATTTCTTATGCTTGTTGCAATCTTTCTTCATGTGTCCTCTTTGTTTGCAAAAGAAACAAATTCCTTGTTTTTTCATTTCTTCCAGAGTCATGTTTTCTTTTTCCTTTATTTATTGCTCAGGTGCACCTCTTGTGTCTGTACGAACCTTCAGTCTTGATTTTCTTGAACCACATGAACGGTTTGGGACTTGTCTTTGACTTTCCTCTGCTTCTCCTTTTCCCGGTCTTCTATACCTTCTAGGACTTGGAGCATGGATTGCATTTCCATTGTTGCTGCTTCTGGTCTTATAAGGAACAATTGTTGACGATATGTTTCAGAAAGGCCATTGAGGAATCTGGTCTTAAACAGTCTGCGATGTTGGGCATTATCTTGAGTGAAGCCTTCAACTTTGTGTGCTTGAGTAGCTCTGTCACAATCTGGCAAAGCCAGTGCTGGTGCTGAAGTTGCTTTAGCTTAAAATTGGTTAAACATTTGGTTTTGCTCAGTGGAGAGTGTAAATGTCTTACTATCACCCAGAATTACTAATGCAAAAACACAGATAATAGCTCATAAAGTCTTAAATCTTTTTCATTTCCGTACAAATATTGAATTCCCATCAATGCATTACCATACCCACGATACAAAGAAGGACTTGCAGTATACTACTATTATAGCACAGTAAATAAGGGCAGTGAATGCGTTTACAACACTGATTGACTCAAAATTGTTATGAGGATAAAAATAAAAACCTTTTGCTTTCTGCACATACAGAAAAACCATCTGGTTCATGCATTTGCTATGCGAATAGCACATAAACTCTAATATCTCTTTCCAAAACAAGGTAATCATTACTCAGCAGAGTCTAGGGTTTTTAAATTCTTGATTAGTTTTTACTTATGTTTGTTGTAGCTGTGGATCAAAACATTGCAAACTTCTATTCATTGGAAGTTGGATAAATTCAATCTGGATTGAAAGGGTGCTTTGTAGCTGGAGAGCTTCTGTGAAGAAAAAAACTTTTGCATAGAGATTAACATTTATTCACTAGAAATTACAGTAACTGTTATTAATTCACATTGAACAGCTGCTAATACGACACTTGTTTAAAAGTTTCTCTTTGTAGCTTAACTGTGACGCTATGCGTTCCATACAATGAAAAACTGATTTCCTCAAAGGGCAGTCCCTAATCTCACAAACAGGGAATGTCAAAGTGACGAGACCTGGGCGAGTGTTCAAAGCCACTCCTTTCTCATCATCTCTTTGTAAACCAAATATTCACACATATTTCCAGATTCTGTGATTTCCATGTTTAAAGTACAAATATATATTCACCATTCTCGCTCACAGACGACATTTTATCTCGTAACATTTCTTTATGGGCATAACAAACCCTCCTGATTTCTGAGAACATTCATCAGCGCCATTTTCACACAGATAAAAACAGCTTGTAATATATATCTCCATGTAAAGGCTCACTCCCACAATTCTCAACTTCATTAAAGAGAAAGCTATTTTTCTCAAATTTCAGAAACAAAATTATTTTGTTCAAATACAGAAACGGCTTGTTGGACCCCAGCCAACTTGTCCGTCCACTGAATCGTGTAATGACGGACCAAAACATTTCAACACTTGTTATGCATCTCTTTAAAAGCTTAGAATTAAGCAGGCAGGCATTATATTATTTACAAAATGTACAACTTCTTTAACCTTGAAACATGTCTCTTGTAAAAAAAACAAAAAACAGACAAGACAGACAAACACAGATCTCCCTCACACAAAGTAAGACGGAGACAAAACTCACATACAGAGAAAGAAAAATCAGCTGATACCTTCCAGCCTACTGCTGTGGAACTACAAGTCCCAGCATTAGACTAAATACAAGTTAGCCTCAACATGTTATTATCACTCAGCACTCCGGACATATTTTATCAGCATTATATACATTGTCAGATAACAAAAAACAGAGTGCTTCTTATCTCAACACACTGAAATCTTTTACACAGAATAAGGGAGGGGCACATCTCACTCATTCAGCTGCGCAGGATCAAATATACATTTAGCATATCCACACATTGACCTGATCTTCATAGCCAAGCCTTTTTATACATTCTTTATTATTCAAATAAAACCCATACCATTTCTCAAAGTCTAATGTCCCTTCTGGGGGAAATCCTGCTCTCTTGAGTACTTTATGAATTCTTTTAAGAGCTTTACTACCTTCTCTCTTTTTCATTATATCCATAGGCTTGCCTATAGTAGGCATCTTACTGTTCTGTGCCCCCATTTACTGGGTTACTGGTCACAGTACTGTCAGTATCTGGGATACAATGTCTTATAAGTGAAATAAGGTAATACAATTTTCCCCTTTGTACAGACTATAAGTATCTTTAATCCTTTACCTCCTAGTCTGCCATAGGAACACCAGATGTGAGTTTTATCGGCTGTAGATTAAAAGGCTGGTACTTATGGCTGATCCGATTCTTCCCCTCAAGTCAGTGTATGGACATATAGGTTTATAATCTGGTAACATATGATTTTGTGGCCAATATGTAGTATTTCTTCATTCAAATGCACCCTAACGTAAAATATAGTTCTTTTTCATTACTTACAAAACCGTAATATGCATTTGTAGTTGTAACACCCTTTAGTCTAGGTCCCTTGCAACCTGAATATTTTCTCAGAACAATGCAGCAGGTACAATTCTTACATACACCTCTCTTATTATCTTCTAACTAAAATTGTCTACATCCATCATAATCTACAGTATCCATACATTTATCATTTCATTATCCTTTCCTCTGACTGTACATTGGGTTCATAGAATACCCTCTAATCACCTCAACTGACTTTCCTTAGACATACAAAGAAATACTGAACTGAGTAAGAAGGTAGAAATCTACACTTTTCTTACTCACCGGATTTAGTTCAGCAGTTCTCTGGACATCAGTGGAGTTTGGCGTCAGGTGTGGAGATATTGGAGCATCCCGGACGAGCCCCCAGAAATGTTGGGGTATCGGGGTTCACCGATACTTCTATCAAGCACCTTCAATGTCAGTCAGATATTTCTTTGTTTTCAGTCGACTGGTGAACAGAAAATACTCAACACCTGTATGATATAATGCTGAGCAGCTTTTATTCTGTTCCAATTTGAGACCACTTCAGCGCTTATTTTTATACATGTAAGTCTAGGGGTATAGATTCTGAACAACCAATTATAAGACAGTAAAATAATGAAAGAAAATCAATTAACAATATATATATTTCAGTTTTACATCAAAGATCAAACAACTCTTTCTTCTTTGTGTGTTATCTCTTTCCAGGCTTTTCGCCAATATCCTT
This sequence comes from Mixophyes fleayi, assembly GCF_038048845.1. Classification (NCBI taxonomy): domain Eukaryota; kingdom Metazoa; phylum Chordata; class Amphibia; order Anura; family Limnodynastidae; genus Mixophyes; species Mixophyes fleayi. Next base: position 300,273,022 of record NC_134402.1, on the reverse strand, counting down.
GTGCTGCCCCCATCTTTGAGTCCTTGGGTTTTATCTTATCAAGAAAGTTGCTACATGTTCTTGGGATGTTTTCGTTGATGGGAACATGGCGCTGCGTGGCCAACCTTGAATAATTTGTCTTTTTAAACTGAAAATAATATCTGCTTAATTTCTCTTAAAGTCATAGCATAACATATTAGCATCTAAAGCTTAGCACATGATAGATATTAAATCAATAATCATACAATTCCACTCTAACAAGAGCTTACTATAAGGTAGGCCATGGAATGATATGAGGGATGTCATGTTAATTTACAAAGATGTGCCCAGCATAAAATTGGTCCCACGGAGGAGCAAAATGTGGCTAAGTAAGGTTTACAGTGATTCAGAGACCAAGGAATAAAACTTAATAACTTGATTGACTGTAGTGCTGTAAAAGGTGAACAACTGGGGGTGAATTGAGAAGGACGACCATAAACGTTATGCCTGATTCTTCCAAACATATTTATTAGTCACACCCAGGTAGAAACACAGCAGTGGGCCCCTACTACACTCTGACTTTGTGTTTAGTCTTGCTCTGACTGCTCTGGACCTGAGTCATTAAGGAGAGCAAGGCAAAACAAAAGTCGTAAATTTGATCCTGGACAAACCATGTTATAATGCAAGGGGTGCAAATTAGTTTATTACTTTGCACATAAGGAAAATACTGGCTGCTCTTTCATGTAGCACACAGATACTTGCTATCTTTTTTTTACACTGCAATTTAAAGTTGATCTAGGACATGCCCTACCTCAACTATGAATCTGTCCTCACATTTGAAATATAAAACACACACACGCACACACACACACACAAACACACACACACATTCCCTGGTGCTGAGTAGACTTGATAGTATATAACAAATAACCAATCTAATTGCCTAAAGAGCTGGTAATTCTCTTCCAGCAGCTAGTGAGGACCTGTGAGTCCTTGTATAAAACACAATGGGGCATATTCAATTAGCTTTCGGATTCGTGGTAACGCGCCGGAACAGCCGCGAAACGTAATACACATTACCGCAATCACGTGGATTTTTGTTCGCAGCCCATAGGGTTGCGAACGAAAATCCGCGTTAATGCGGTACCGTAATACCCGCAAGAATGCGCACTTTTCGCGGTAACGCGCGTTACCGCGAATCCGAAAGCTAATTGAATATGCCCCAATGAGTATTGAAAATAGAAATAGAGTGCTCTAGTGTTGCTGCCGCAGGAATGGATCTGGATATCACCCAATAATCCAATAATTGGTAAATAAACAATATAGAATACCACACCTAAAGGCAATAATCACCAAATCAGTACAACTCTTACCTTGCTGCTGTATCCAGGGCAGTAGGTTTCAAAGAGCTTACTTAAAGACCTGACTATGTGGCCACTTGCCCGAGGGGCCCCTGGGCAGTTGCCCAGCATGCCCAATGGGAAAGATGGCATTGACAGGGAGAACAAAAACTCCACACAGACAAAGCCATCATTTCCTTTCCAGCACACCCACAGTCACTGTCCTGTATACTTCATTTTAATGGTGGACATGCATAGCTGGCATACTTAACACATTTAGCATAAACTTTGTGGCTGCCATTAGTAAATAAAAGTGTTAATAAGAGAATTTTGGCAAAAAAACCTCAATTGATTCTCAGATGAGTAGCACATTGAAAATGTCTGCTATAGAAGACCACTAATTAAGAAGTTATAGCTGGTTTAGACAACATTTCTAGAATAAAAACTGGTTTTCTAACCAGTTAATCTAATCAAAGTTTTTCTAACGTAATTTATTCAATATTGTGTCTACTCTTTGCTGCTAGGTGATGTCCTCTGTCTATTACTGTAATGCAAATTTAATACAAAATGTGATGAACACTTTACTTTCCATTGAAAGTGTCAGGTACAAGCAATCTTAAAAAGATTGCAAGATAAAAAGTAAATTAAATACATTTAAACGTAAACATTTTGTAGTCAACATAAAGGATGGAAGAATATTTATAACAAAAATGACTTAAGCCCTGGAAGACATCAATTTAAGGTCATAGGTCAAGGCTGTACTGCTTGTCTGAATTTGTTCTAAGCTTATTTGTGAAAATTAAGGTTCATTGAGGTAAACTGTCTGTTGTCCTTACTCCGCCGTTCATTTCAGTGTTCATATTCAATAGCATTTTATAATGTATGTTTTTATCATTGTTTTCCTTTAAACCTATTGAATTGAGCTAACTATTTTGTCCAAAGGAAGCAGACATTAGGGATATACCAATGAACTTCTTTTCAAAATTAACCTTTTACAGAAAATCATGATCAACACTTTTATAAAAGTTTCCCTTTCATAATCACCCCCCCCCCATCCCCACTCACTCACGCACAAAATGTGTTTAATAGGGTAAATGCTGGGCTGCCACCGCTACAGTAACTTCTTGGGGCCCCTTCCTTAGCCATAGAAAGGGGTGTAGTCAGGCCAGGCTCGTGGCTCCTCCCACTACACAGACTAGCTAGGGCCCACAGGCAGGCCCAGACACCAGTACTTTGTACCTGTCCTCCCCTCCCCACTCTCAACAACCCTGGGTAAATGTATTTGGGTTTTTTTCACATTCATTCATGTCTTTCATTGTGTTTATTAGCTGTAGAAACTTTTTGTTCACTTCAAAAAATAGGTCAGGTGTTAAATCCTGACTAAACTCCTGAGGAATACTGTAGCAGTGAATTAGTAGAATTCCATCTACTCTTAAGAAAAATCATAGAGATTGTGTTTCTAGATCACTTTAAATTAGATGTTATCTATATGTGTATTATTAAAAAAAACCTCTGGATGTGCATTTTCCTTAAAATTCCCCCAAAATATTTATCCAATTCTTATGATAATAAAATTATACACTTAGTGGCCACTTTATTAGGTAAACCTGTACACTGCTGGTTAACAAAATTATACATTCATTGACCACTTTATTAGGTACACCTGTACACTGCTGGCTAATGCAAATATCTAATCATGTAGCAGGAACTCAATGCAAATAAGCACACATACATGGTCAAGAGCTTCAGTTTTGGTGGTTTAAGTTTCTCAGAAAGTGCTGATCTCCTGGGACTTTCACACACAACAGTCTCTTGAGTATACAGAGAATGCCGTGCAAAACAAAAACCAACCAGTGAGCATCAGTTTTTTTGGGGTGAAAGCTCCTTGTTAGTTAGAGCGATTAGACTAGAATGGCCAGACTTGTCAAGTGGACAGGAAGGCCACAGTAACTGAAATAATTAACAGTGGTATACAGAGGGGATGCTACCGAGAATTGGCAGGAGAGAAGGGGAGGCTACTGAGAATGGGGGGGATGGGTGAGCTGCAGAAAACGGGGGAGAGAAAGGATGCTACAGAAAACATGTGGGAAGAGAAGGGGATGCTACAGAAATAGGGGGGGAGAAAGGATGCTACAGAAAATATGGGGGGGATGCTACAGACAGCGGGGGGAGGGGGAGAAGGGGATGCTACAGATAACAATTGGGGAGAGAGGGGGATGCTACAGATAACAGGGGGGTGGGAGAAGGGGATGCTACAGAGAATGGGGGGGGGGGAATGGATGCTACCGATAACAGGGGGGGAAGGGGATGCTACAGATAACGGGGAGAGGAGAGAATGCTACAGTAAACAGGGGGAGGGGTAGAATGGATGCTTCAGAAAACAGGGGGGCTGGAAAAACTGGGGGAGATGTGACTGGAGCAAATGGTGGGGGAAAAGGGGGAGGTGGAGGGATCACACTAAGAAATCCCCCATGGGAGACTATGGAGTCTATAAATTAAAATAGTCCGATGACAAACCTTATGCATCGCTGCAAGTTGCAGTAATGCATAATGAAGCACCGCGTCACCATTCCAGGGCTACTCTAGGATAGTTGAGGAACCATTTATGTTTTTAGTATTTGCCCCTTATTTGTCTCTCCTCTGTTGCTATTTATATGTAATATTAATTTTACTTCTACAGAATACATTAACAAATGCAAATAAATATAGAATGGTCTAGATTATATATATAATTTGCATTACCTTTTTCTATACATTTGCATATGTTAGTATATTTAATATTACATCTAAAGAATACATTACCAGACAGCAACAGAGGAGAGCCAAGTAGTGGGCAAATACTAAAAAAATAAATGGTTGCTCAACTATTAAGCATTAAGCTGTTTATTTGTTAAAAGTTTGTGGGCAAGAGCGTATGTGAGAAAAAATCTGGTTGGCAAGGGGACACGTGAGAGAAAAACAGTTTGGCAGGAGAGCTTGTTTGGGAAAAGTAGGTGGTCGTGGGGGGGCGGGGGCATTTTAAAGAAAAGTGGTCAAAGAGCTGGCTAGGGTGCTTAGGGCAGCGGTGTATGTGAGAGATAAGCTGGTATTATGCGGGTAGCATATGTGACAAAATCTTATGGGCAAGGGTGACATATGTGAGAATAGCTAGTGAGCAGGTGGGCATGTGTGAGAAAAGTTGTTGGGCAGCCGGGGACATGTCAGTGTGTAACAGGTGAGTGATGTCAAGTTTTTTTTTGTTGTGAAATCTGACATTTGGAGCCTCCCCTCTAGATATCATTTGTTTGCCCCTGGTCAGCAGTGAAGCCTGGACAGCATTCTGCATCAGACATCAATATATCTGGACTGCAGCCTTGCCCGCCAGCCAGTAGGAGATAAGAGTTATTATTTTTATATTACAAATGTCAAGTGTGTTAAGGTCTGGGAAGTGAGATTTTTGGGGGGAGGAGGGGCGGTAAGCCTAAGCTTTGCCTAGGGCGCTGAGCAACCTTGCATCGGCCCTGTCTGTTTGGGTTTATTTGGAACAAGATTATTACTATTTATTATGTATGTATTAACCGTCTATGAATTAGCCATTGACAATGCTATGTTACTGCCCCATTAATAAGCGATAAATACTTTTGGACCTTCACTATTAACACCGTTTTAGGTATATGTATAATGTACTGTAACACTAGTAGCTCACATTAATCACACTGTTCATTACTAATATATTTACTCCAGATTATATACAAAGAAACTGCAATATTTTATCAAAATTAAAATCATTTTTTAGAAATCATTAATATATATATATATATATATATATATATATATATATATATATATATTTATAATAAACTATTTTTGTTATTTTTCAATCATATCTACATATTCAAGCATTTGGCCCAGGCAATCTTGTCTAACCCTTATTTCATGGTGGAGGTCACCCAGGTAAGCCTGGGTCATCTCCGTTCATCTGGAAGGAGAGATTATCTTGTCTGCAGCATCTGCGAATGAGAGAAAAAGAAAATATTAGTTCATAATAATCATTTATTTTCAATGAATAAACATTCCTTAAATACACACCTCATATGTGATTTTTGTTTTTTAGTTTGATTTTTTCCAATAACTGTAGCTGTAATGCCCACTTATTTCCAAGGTCATAATTTTAAGCTTTTTTTTAAAGAATGTATATTGATAAATAATGTATTATTGTACTACACACTCTACATATTGTGCATATTGTTTCTGTTATTTACCATACATAAAAATCTGAGCAACTTAAGGGTGGCCATAATATATTAGTCACACTGGTCCTATTATTGTAATAATTGTTATAGTCATTTGTTTGCTTATAATTTTTAACCTTAAAGTTACCAATAATAATTACATAGCTCTGTTTTTCCTTTTGGGAGAGGGTGGGGTGATTGTTAGGATAAAAATTACACAATTTTAAATACCATTTTCCAAAGTATCTAGGATTTGGGCCTATTTGACATACTCAAAATATAACGAATATTTTCATGCAAAACTGAAATGCTCATTTATGTCTTCTAATCTTCCTCAGCGAGCCAGGAGCTTGTGCTGTCTTCTCCTTCAGTTGTTTCACCTGTGTTGCAGTTGGGACAAAGTGCCCAAACGGCTCCAAGTTGGCTTTAAGGTGGTCGCCACATTGAAGCCATATCGCAGCTTTATAGAACCTGTAATTCAGGTCATTAGTAGTGACAGGTACGTCCATGCTCAGATACCTGTCCATGCTTTCAGTTAGGAGCAGCAGCTGTTGTCTGGTAAACTTTGCTGCCCGCATGCTTGCAAGTCACTGACATTTTTTAAAAATCAGTATGATGATTTGCAGCCTGGCATCACAAGTGTTCTCCTCGTCATATTGAGAACCTACAATAATATTCCTGAATGAGACTTAATTATGTAATAATTTACATATCTCATATGCAACTGTGTGGAAAGTTATCATCTGTTTATTAAATGGGGAGTTATGTCTCTGCAATATGCCCAATGAAAAGTATGAAACGTAAAAGATTTTGTATTATTTTTGGACAAACTATGATCCACAACCAGGAGAAATGTCTTCCCCCCCACATTAACTTATACACTGACCCTCTCTCTCAGTGAAACATGTTTATATACCATGTGTATGATATGGCAAATTGTCAGCTCTGGAGACTCAATCTGATTGAGGAATGATCATCTTATTCTGCTTTGCTACAGGCATACAGATTCTATGATTCATAAGTGTTCGTTCTCTGTCATTTTTAATCCTTTTGTTTTTATGACTGCACTGTAATTATTTTGTATGTCATTTATTATGTTTTTATTATATCCAAGTGCCCTATACCATTTCATATTAAGTCTAAAATTAATAAATTTGTCCTTGAACAAATCCATAAGCCTTTCTATGAAGAGAAGTATTACCTTGTTAATCTTTTGAGTACTTAACTGTGTTAACTTTTTGATTGTTGGTGTGTGACTTTTTAACCCTTTTGCTAACTAGCAGCATAGTGTGTGCCAGATTGTACATTTGTGTTACAGTATTTTGTGATAATATGGCCCTGATACAATAGGTGGTGGTAGATATTTGCTGAGTGAACTGTTTTGGGGGTGAATCATTGAGATCTCTAACCTGTGTGATAGGTGGGTGCAAGATTGGGTGCTGAAATGCTGTGTAATCCTTTACAGTAAACATCCACGTCACAGATGCTGGGAGTGCATTTGCAACACCAACAATTTAGTCAGAGGAATTGCTGTGCGGATAATGATCATAGGCTCCAGGTTTGCAGAGTTTCCATGATGACATGAGGTGGAAGCCTAAAACTGTGTATCACCTCTAAATCTGGCACCCCAAAGAGGCTGACGTGATATTTAGACATGCTCTCTATGCCATAATTGCTGCACCTTCTTCCGACGAAGGTAGCAATATCGTCTCAGGACAGCATAGTATGCCAGTTGAGAAGCAAGGTGCTGTATGTCAAAAAAGGAGAACCAAAAAATAATAAAAACATAAATATTAAATAAGGCTGACATTATAAAAGAATTACTTAATGTTAGCTAAAACCTTAAACAAAACAAAAAAGATAGGTATGTTAACACAAAAACACATATGATAGATTTGCAAAAGAAAAATTAGGTTTGAATGGCTTTTATAATCAGAGAAGAAAAATATAATACATACATTACTGGGATTCCTGGCACATTTTATTTCCAAAGCAAAAAAAGATCTGAAGGGGGGGGGGGGGGGGGGAAGGGGGATTATAATAAAGAATTTTCAAGATAGAGTAACATGTTTAAAGTACTAATTTTAAAAGTGTCAGTCGTGGCACACTAATCATACACAATCTCATGTGCCTATTATTATCATTGTTAATTCATTCATTTATACAGCATTACAGACTTTTAGTGCCAGACAATAGTACAAACAGAAAAAAGACATCATTCATGCAGTGAGCAATATTACAATTTACATGAAGCAATTACACATAAGCAATATCAATGAGTAGGAGTAAAAGCTGACACAAAGTGTATCAAAATACATAATAAGGCCATATGAGGAGGCTGGTAGGCATACATAAGACAATAGGTAGACAGGACCTTGCCTGTGAGAGGAGTGTCTATCCAAACATAACTGTAATGTAACTGTCCATGTCAGCAAAGTTTATTGACAATCTTTTTACTTAAGTGCATGCATTTGCATATATCGAGAGAGAGAGAGAGAGAGAAACTGGTACTACAGCCAGATGTATTTGAGATAAGAGTGCTAGATGGCTCTTTATTTGTCCTGCAGGCTGGTGATGATAGCTTAATTTATTACTTTACTGTGACTTTTGTGTTCCTACCCACCAAACATGGAATCCTAGCAACAGCACATTTGTACTATCTTGTTCATACCAGTGTATTTACTTATATAAACAGAAGGCAAAATGAACAGGCAGAAACTCCCTAGTAAAAATCATCCATCAATTGCTTTACGACATCTCAGGACTTTGACTCCCTACGGCTGACTTCTACTCTGTAACAAATGGTCCCACATGTAGCTCATGACACCTATTTTGACTTTGCTGGTATCAATGTACTGAATTACCTCTGGCACATAAGAGAAGATGAAAAGGCTTTTTTAAAGCTGAGTATATTTAAGAATGTATTTAAAATGACAGGAAGATCTATTGGAACAAGAATATCAGTCCCTCTGTTGACGATGAGCTGTTTAACTTGCCTGGCTGCCATCTGTGGCATTATAATGGTCATCCGGTTTTGTCTCTGCTGTGAAAGTTGAATACCTCTCAGATCTAAGTTCTACATTCTGTAAGACTTGCATTATTTCATACACCATTTGGTACATTCTGGTTTTTGAATTTCTATTGAATAATACTTTCTAAACCTTAGTAGGACTTATGATGGTGTGTGTCTTATCGTACAAATAATGTAAAATATGCAACATTAGCTGAGGCAGACATGGGTCTAAATGAAATGCACTGTATATACACAATGATAATTCCACTTGTTTTACTAGAGAACTATTTCACTGAATATAATGCTATTTTAAAAGAGAGTGAAGGTGAGACGGTCAGAAACACATGGAAACACATAAGTTCCTGTAACATGGAGCTTGTAATCTAATGTTTTATTTCTAATACCAGTGATCGAAGTGGAAATTTAGAATTGGCGGTATGGAAAATTGAAGGCTGGGTACACACTATACAAAATTTCTCCCAATGTGATATCCTTAATTATTTTGCTAACAATTAAAAAGATGAATAAAGTCCCAATCAGCATGCCAATACAGGTGTACACACTAATCACATTTTACACGATTTACCGTCAGATCTTTGCTCTTACCATTGGCTGACAAGATCGTGACTCTGCACACTTCATCTATGGACACTGCTGATTCATGAGTGTATACACATTGCAGAAATGGAATGACATAGTTCCATCGATAAACAACATTTTTAGTCCAGTTTAAAAATCAAATGAAACGATACAATGTGCTTTGGAATGATAATCGTTCATCGTTGCACCATACACACTAATGCGATATCGTGTCGAACGGTTGTTTATCGTTTGATTGGCCCAATAATCAGCTGAAAACACTGTAGCGTTTACCCAGCCTTAATCAATAGATTTTGATAGTTTTATAATCAAATGTAGTAGGAGAAGTGGCAGTATAGCAAAGCACCATATACCGGCCTACTTTAAGCACTACCTAATATACCAAGAGACAGGGCATTTTAATAAAGGAGCAAAATGAGCATTTGTCTACGACCACTAGGATGGGGTGGGGAGATTGAAATTTTAAGTGCAATGATAGCCAATCTCAAATATTAGCCCCTTTTAGTTTAACTATTGAATTTGTATCAAGGTGGGCAGCACGGTGGCGTAGTGGCTAGCACTTCTGCCTTACAGCACTGGGGTCATGAGTTAAATTCCCAATCATGGCCTTATCTGTGAGGAGTTTGTATATTCTCCCTATGTTTGCATGGGTTTCCTCCGGGTGCTCCGGTTTCCTCCCACACTCCAAAAACGTGCTGATAGGTTAATTGGCTGCTAACAAATTGACCCTAGTCTGTGTGTGTGTGTGTGTGTGTGTTAGGGAATATAGACTGTAAGCGGATTAGTGGCGCTATATAAATAAATGGTAGTAATAATAAAATAATAATAAGCCCCAATGAGGCAGGGACTGATGTGAGTGAGTTCTTTGTACAGCGCTGTGGAATTAGTGGCGCTATGTAAATAAATAGTGATGATGATGATGAAGGTGTAACCCTAGTCTTAGCCCAATATCTAATCCATTCTAAACTTTTCTGAACTTGATAAAATTGTCCAGACCACTGTCCCCATTGAATATTATGGGTACTGCGGTTAATGCGGTAATTTGCCTAATGCAGGAGATATCTCCGATAAATAAATTTATATTTTACTTAAAAATGCTTAACCCGTTTGGAAAAAATAGTTTTCGCATGGTTTAGGACATCATTAATAGACTCCTTAGAAAAAGCCAAGGTTATGTATATACTATGCTATATGTGATCAGCTTGGGCACCTGTAAAAAGATTTTATAATCCCTACTGTAAATGCCCTGTCAGGATACACATTCCAAATGATTAATGCACCATGAAAGTTCCTTCTTCTGTTTTTTTGTTCATGTAGATTCTAGGAAAGTGTCAATGTGTAAATGACACTTTGTTTAGGAAAGGAATCATTTATCACTATTTTATAGGTGTCCATGTTGCATTTACTGAGTAGTGAATACAGGTTTTAAAAAAGTTTATTTTATTTGTAGATTGTACATACAAATAATAGTATGAAAAAGTCATCCTACATCTCAGCTGTGCTATATAAAGCAAATATTATATGTTCAGGATTACTCTAAGCCTCTGGGCACAACTGCAGGTGAACAGTTGAACTAGCTGTTCGCTTAGTCAGTACTACCATTGGTAAAATTGCAGCGTCATGTCCTGGTAACTGCTACACAGACAGCAATAATATATACAGCAAGTGAAGCAGGGACCTGTGCAGAGAAGTGGAACTTTAAATACCTTATCGAAAGGGCTACAGCCAGCTTAGCCAATTATTTTTACATTGTTTCATGTAAATTGAAAACCAGAAATTATAATGGTGTGTGTTTTTTTTAAATAAAAATGCAGGAATAATTGTGAAATCATTGTAAAGTTTTGCTAACAGAATGATTCAGCACAGGGAATATTCACTGACTCTAATATGGAGTTTATTACCATATAGATCATTCTTTTCTTATCTCCCAAGGCTCTCCTACCCTTTTGTGGTAAACAGCAAAAAGTAACAAGCCCGTAACCAAGGTAACACAGTAGGCTGTGAATGTACCAATCAATAGTCTGTATTTTTATAATTTGGTAAACATGATACGGAGGGCCAGTGTTAAAATATTTCAAGTTAAGTACTTTTCCCATTCCTTACAAACTAATAATAAAACAATCAAGTTACAGGTACATACATACATACCTTCCACTACCGTCTTGTGAGATATCTTATTCTTAGTATATAGTATGATCAGTTAGAGCACACTTAGCCCTGACCAGGTAACTACCTGGTTAGCAGGGATAGTAGCGGCTTTATGGCATGGTAGCTATAGAGGGTCCATCTGGGTCTCTTAGCTTACATCATCATCATCAGCAGCTATTTATATAGCGCCACTAATTCCGCAGAGCTGTACAGAGACCACTGCTGTTCACTGACCCCAGTGTTCTGGTTTTGGTTTTGGTTTGAATCTGGATTAACTTCATGTTTTAGTTTGGAATTATTTTTACACAAATCCTGACAACATTTGTCTAGCCATTTGTAGCATTGTAAAGCCACAGTCAGTAGAGGTAGGGACCTTAACCATCTAGGAACCTCATCCATGTTACACCATTTTAAGCGAGTTCATGAAAAGCTTTTGTGAAAATCAGAAATTTATGTTAAAATATAACAACAAGCAGTCCAGCATCAGCTACCGCCATTCTCTCAGCTAGATCCCAGCACCTGCAATCTACACCCACAACACCTTAATCATCAATATCCTCACAAGTGTTTAGTTAGTCCTGCATCAAACTTTCTAAGGCCAGATGACATATATATATATATATATATATATATACATATATATATATACATATATATATACATATATATATATATATATATATATATATATATATAAGTTAACCCGTGCATGATACTCATGCATTCTAGTCAAATCAAGCTACTTAAGGTGTTAAAAAGGTTCTTGTTATGCATTTGGGCCTAGCCCAGGCCTCAACCACCAACCACTCCCCACTGTCACCCCCGGCAACCACCAACCACTCCCAACTGTCACTTCTCCTTCAAGAAATATATATATTTTTTTTAAAATCTTTATAAACACTTTTAACAATTAACAAATTAAATTAACAAATTAAAAACATCTTAGTATACCAAATTTCAGCCCTTTCTGATTTTTTTTTTCCACACACACTAAGAATTTAGTAGGTCAGTGTATAACTCCGCCCAGCAGGTGGCGCTGCAGCTTGGTTTTATATTTTCCACACACAGACAGACTAACACACGCCACTAGACATTTATATTATAGATATATATATATATATACATATATATATATATATATATAGATATATATATATATATATATATATATATATAGATAGATATAAATATACACACATATAGATAATATATATATATATATATATATATATACATACACACATATATATATATATATATATATATATATATATAAATATATATATATATATATACATATATAATAGTGTAGTTGAATAACAGATTTTAAAACAATATAAATAGCACATATTGAGTATATTTACTTTGTTAGCATTTTGTACTCTGAAAACCCATTTGTACTAAGGTCATAAATGTTCAGTATTTCTTATAGCCACAGAAATGCTTAATAACATTGGCATTATTGCCTGCACTGTACAAGACAGATGTCATTTCACTCTTTTATTGCACATTCATGTTGTTAGCTTCCGACTGCATGTTGAAACTGTGCTGAAGATAAGTCTATCCTAACAGCTGAGACTGAGCGGCCCAGCCTGCCCCTGCCTTTTACCCATCTAGGCCACCAGTAGCTGTGAGTTGTACTTGTTTACTGCATTGTACTGTAATACAATGTACTGTTTTGTTGTTTTACCCTGTGTATGGCGCTGCGGACCACTTGTGGCATCCTATAACTAAAGGTTAATAAATATGATAATTATGTATATGTGGTTAGCACTTCTGTCTCACAGCACTGGGGTCATGAGTTCGATTCCCGACCATGGCCTTAACTGTGTGGAGTTTTTATGTACTCCTCGTGATGCGTGTCTTTCCTCCGGGTGCTCTGATTTCCTCCAACACTCCAAACCATACTGGTAGGTTAATTGGATTGGCTGCTAACAAATTGACCTTAGTATGTGTGTGTGTTAGGGAATTTAGACTGTAAGCTCCATTGTGGCAGGGACTGATGTGAGTTCTCTGTATGGTGCTGCGGAATTAGTGGCGCTATATAAATAAAAAAATGATGATGATGTACAGTTAGTCTTCCAACGTGTTTTTAAGAACTACAAATAAAATGATTTTGAATCCAAGCAATGAAAAGAGCCACACCTGAGTCTGAGAGCCAAAAGATTTGTTACCTGCAGACAGAGCAATACAAGCAAGAGACATGTCACCTTGTACTGATCTGTTTTATAGGGAAAAATTATGCAATGTACAAAAATAAACATACCAAGGTTTATACATCATATTGAGTCGTTGATTAAAATTTAGCAAGTCTTATAAAATGAAATATTATTTTTGGCCTTCCCAACTCCCCTCCCTTTTTTACTTTTCTGTACCCCTTAAATTTTGAATAAAAACACTATTAAAGTTAAAAAATGAAATATTATATTAGCTATAAAAATAGCTAAATATGTGCATTTTGCCTGGAATTATTGGCTTACTGTACGACATTAGCAATGAGCAGTACAGGGGTAATCTGTTTACATAGTTTACACAAATTGGAAACCCTGTGTGGCCTGCTCCACCTTTTGCTAATTACATGTTGGGAGGAGCAAGCAGTGAAGGGATCATGCTGGTTGTTTCTTAGCCAGGGACTAAAAAGAAGATTACCTTAAAGCTGTACTGCATGTATAAGTATGCTATGGAGAAAAGCAAAATATTTTTATTATTATCAACTGGACTTCAATATCCCTTCATTCCTAGCCATAATATGATCATGGCTTAGATCTTACAAATTTGAATAACTACAGAGAAACTTTTATCTCTAGCTATTTGCATTGATTAGAAATCAACACTGTGAGTGCCTGAGGGAATTTCACATCCAGATTTAGCCTCCAGGAAAATGTTCTGGAGAAACAATGTGAGGTAAGCATTTACTTTGAACTTTGACCTAAGGCGGTAAATAATAATGTGCTCATTAGACATGTTTTTTCAGATACAATTATAATAATGTCCTGTGTGTTACTATGTATGGTGCTTTTCCTATAATAAGCATATAGGCACTTTGGGACAAATGTAAAAGAAAAAGGTTTTGGTTTTTTTGTTTAGCATGTTCATATTTGTCCTGACTGTAAGATGATTGTCTGGTACTACTGAATCTGTGGGTCCCTATAAATAAATGATGATAATGGTGACTAGAATTTGCACAGTGTGTATTTGTTTGCATATGGGAGGAACTTATAAATTGAGAGAGCATACACTACTTTCCAGCCATAAATATGATTGTAATTTTATATATGCTTTACTTTAGTTTGCTTATTGTATTTATTTTTAGATATATCTTTGGTAGAAAATAAAATACATGAAGCATCTCACACAGTCTCCCTCTTTCACTGTTTGACTGGATTTAGAACTGTTAATTGTGTTACTTCATAAGTATATAAATAACCTCAACTGTCTGCTTTGCTGTTTCCAAATGTATTTTCTGGATAACAGATTACAGAACCTCTCTGGGCACAATCCTAATTTCACGAAGTATATTTTATCTGTTAGAACACAGCGAGGCAATGTACAGTAACATTTTGAGCTGCTCAGAAATCTTGTCTTTTTTTTTTTTTTTTTTTTTTTAAATTGTGGGAATCTATAGATTTGGATGTCAATTGCTACATTGGAAATGTCAATTTCCAATTAGGAGAGCTTTCAGTGCTGCACACAGATAGAGGGCTGAGTAGAGCCTAGAAAGCGACCAGGAAGAAGCAGGGAATGATTTGGTATTGATGTTTGCTGAGACAAAATTACTCTGTTAAGCGGGTGGATAAAAACAATTAACTTTTCTGCCAAATAAACTGTGGTGTGCTCTCATGCTAATACTAATTGTTTCAGAGTTTTGCTAGAACAGTGTGTTAAGAGCCACGCTTTCTGATGGAGTTTTGCAATGACCTGTAAATATAGCCTTGGGCTTTTAAGATTTTCATTTTCACACATGACTGCACTAGCAAGAAGCTGCTACACCACTTTTGTTGCTTTTCATTACATACTCCTCCAGTTCAGGTGTCTTGGTTGCTTTTCCTTTCCTGTTTCTGTGTCAACCTGATTACATGTTTCATTGCCAATGCTCCAGTAGGTTAGCGTTATGGGGCTTGATATTTGGGATATCTAATAATCAATGGTCCCTGCAGCACTGGAGTGGCTGCTACATGCTATTATTGATGTATTTGCCCTGGGGAGAAGGGAATGGAAATAATATTGTTTTTTTTACTTACCTTATATGATGAAATAAAGTTTACAGTGAATAGCATGAATGATTTCAGGTCATTTAGTTTTTGACTACATGTTTAATGTCTTGCTGTGTTTTGCATAAATGGAAATACAGAATGCTATGAAATGTTATTTAGTGCGCTGTAAGGCTAAGTACACACAGGCGGATTTAATCCATCCATGCTCCTTTTCATTATATTTGCTAACTACCTAATTTCCATGGACAGTGTTATATCTGTAACATTGCGCAAACATACAGTATAATGCCACTTGTTTTGTTCATACAATGCAGTTCTAATTTCTATGCATATTCTTCTGGCTTTATGCGTTAATAGTTATTGAATATAAGACTTGTAAATAAGCTTATATAACCAATATCATATGATGGGTGTTGTACTGCACCAAGGTCAGTGACTTGCATGCATCTGTCCAGCAGCACAATGTCTATATGTTCCCAAATGTTTACAGTATTTGACTTCGCAGTTCCAGGTACATGCATCATGTTGGCAGACATGGCACAGTAAGCAGGGCATACATTATGGCAGGGTGAGAGAAATGTTACCCTGGGATGTCTTGACCTAAATTAGGCTGCTCTATACTGTGCATGGTTTATATCTTGTTCTCATAAGCTCTTGAATCTTTTACATGTAAAATTGTGTATGCTATTATTAGCTTATTCATAGAAGGCAATTTGAATATTAATCATAGTTTTCAGTTCTTGTCTGTATGATGCTACATGTACATTGTAGCACTAAATGTTTATTAAATATAGTTTTCACACAACATAGACTTTTCATTACCCACGTTGAATGGAAAAATTAAATCAATGTGTGTATGCCTTCTTGAAGGCTAGAAAAAAATCTGTTTTCAGTGTGCATGTCAGTGTAATCCATTCCACCAATCAAATTTGACAACATTTAAGTTCAGAATAAGTTTAGTAGTAACAAATACAAAGCATACAAATACATTTCTGACCTTTTTCAGTACAATTTAGCATTTTCAGTAAAGATTTATTAAAGATGCAGTGATCTACTAACTGTGTATAGAAAGTATAAATACATTGCACTTTTATGCAATACATTGTATTAAGTCACCCTTATCTTTGTTAAACTAAAAATGTAAGCTCTAAACCTAAATATGATTAAAATACACATGTGTGTATGGTATTTAGATTGTAATTTGTTTAGTCCAGGGGGTAAATGTATCAATATGCGGGTTCTTCCAACACCCGCGTGTTCAGCCTCTTCCGCGATTAAATTTCAAGCGGCGCTGCATTGTAAAGGGTTAACTTCCCTTTACAATGCAGCGCCGCTTGAAATTTAATCGCGGAAGAGGCTGAACACGCGGGTGTTGAAGAACCCACATATTGATACATTTACCCCCAGGACTCTATTTAGTCTTGTGTCTTTTGCCATAGTTATGTACATTTGTGCCCCTTGTCCATGGGCAAGAGAGGCAGGGGATTGCAGCTGCATGGAATTCCCCCTTTAAAACACATTCTGTCTAATCTATGAAGACTACTGTTTTGTCACCGTAGAAGACCTTGCAGGACAATATGATTTATAGACATAATGTAATGCTTGCTCAATAGTTGGTGCCCAACTGACCGCTCAGGATCCATATGCGGCTCTCCAGTAGTTCAAATTTTGTCCGGGGCCTCAGGTTTTTAATATGGGGGCAAGGATGGCAGTGGTAGGTCATACAGTAGCGGTGTTCCCTATAACTGTCCTACTTTTGTTCAATTTTAAGTGTGGTTTACTCTTAATAATGCACTGTAAATAAAGGCCTTATTTGAAAATTGAAAAAACATATTTTATGGCCCCCAAACTCTAAACTAAAGTTTAGAGTTAAAAACTTTGATTCTGTAATTCACCATTTAACTCTAATGGTGTAAAATGTGTTATTTTGTAATGTAAAATGGCTCCAAATTTACTAATGCTGCTGGCACTCTCCGTTTTGAGTCCATTTAATGCCTTGTAGAAAGTAAATATGTATGTGCTTGAGAGCTGGGTCCACTTGGTGTGTTTGATAATGTCCAGTCTTGTTGTGTTTGTTCCCAATTGTAAAGCGCTGTTAATATGCAATTAAATGTTGTTACTAATATTAAAAGTAAAATAATAAATATACTGGAGACTATGACTGTTTATCATATGCAAGATTCAGTATCTTTCCCCTAGACTCAAGCTTAGTCTGTAACACTCTTCATTACAGTTTTTAACAGCCTTCCAGTTTGTTGATTTAGGGGGTCATGACACTAACACTGACACTTTGTTGTTTCTCTTTGTTTATCAGGTTTACTATAATAACATTGACTCTGTGGGCTTTTCACTTTGAGAGTGGTAAGACATACTCATTGCATTGTAATTTCATGCTTGCCAACCGTCCCTGATTTTCATGGATAATCCAAAAGAAATGTTCATGAATATTTTTGAGCCTGACAATGTCCCTGGATTTTAATAATGATTGATTACCCAGTATTGCATCCCTTGTTTATGATAGCTAAACACGGTTCCCATTCACTATTTTTATCCCATATGCGGGAAACCGTGGGCTGGTCCTAGTCATGTAGAATCAGGTGGCAACTGAAATGGTGCCCTTCTTTCACTATATGCTAACTACCCTAAACAGCTGTATACAAGTTATGTACACTATAAAAGGCAAATATTGTCATTTTATTCAATAATAGATAGGACAACAAAATAGAATCCACTCGCTGCTGCAGCAATAACCTTTTCATTTTTAAACTCCTTCCCTACATTAGACTGCTTACAACAATCTGCTGTCTTGGTTTAGTTTATATTAGTCATACATATGCGTACAACAGAGGTGAAACTGGCGATCTGTGGTCCTCGGTGCTGGGAGGCAGGGAGGAGGGAACCAGGGCCCCCGACCCTCTGCATCTGCCATACAGCGGGTCCCATTGTCTCCATAATTACCTGCCGCACCAATGATAGTTCAGCCAAAGGTGTACAAGCTTAATTTTTTTGTTTTTTAAAAGCTGACGAGTTTCTCTGTTTGGGTTTCTAGGTATCTTCTAATAAAGTCTAAAGTAAAGTCTAATCTTTCAGTTTTAGGAAATACAAATTCTGAAGCCTTTAACAGAGACGGCTTAAACACACCTTCCAACACCCAGCTGATAAATGGTAGCAGGGCCATGGACACAGTTCTAAGAACAAACAGGAGCACTGAAGTCAGAAGGCAACAAAATACTGCAGCACTTATTCCTTTCACTGGTCTCACCGACAGTGAGTATCCTACTTCTATTATATGCTTTTACATTACTATTGTTGATTCTTAGAGAAAAATAAATTAAATATAATGAATATGTGTGGTGGATAGTGGACGCAGTTACTACACACTTGCCTACTTCTTAAATCTGTACTCCTGAAGATCGGAGTACAGAACGTGTGACAGAGGGTAGGAGGGGGCATGGCAATGTAATTACGTCACTATAGCCCCGCCCCTACCATAAAATGCAGAAATTCAAGCTATTGAACGGCAGGGGGTGGGGCTTAATGATGCCATTAAGCCCTGCCCCCACTATTTAATCCCATGAATTTCTGCATTTTACAGGGTCTCGGAGGTTTGCCTACTCGTCCCGGAGGGCTCCCCGAAATTCGGGAGCCTCCAGGAAATTCTGGGAGATTAGGCAAGTATGAGCTACTACCTTCTTCACAAAAAGCTATATAATTAGGGTTATTTTCTTCTGGGCTGTTAAATATATAGGAATAGTAAACAATTCAGCATGATATAGTGGTAATAAATATATTTCATGTTACAGAGGGCTCTTTCCCACAGAAACACATTTTATTTATATGGTTAGGACATGGATGATCATTATGTTAAGTATCAAAATGGCTATAACAAGTTGCCATAAGAAAATATCCATTTGTAATATTCACCAGTCTGGCTTGAGATAAAGAGATAAATATAGATCATCATCATCATCATCAACATTTATTTATATAGCCCCAGCAAATTCCGTAGCGCTTTACAATTGGGATCAAACATTGATAAGACAATACTGGGTACTACATACAGAGAGGTAAGAGAACCCTGCCCGCAAACTTACAATCTATAGGACAATGGGAGTTTGAAACACAAGGGCATGTGCTACATCATATTGCACAATGGACCGGCTAGACTGAAAAGGTAAAAGTATTGCATGTGCTGTGTGTGTGGCAATGTTGGTCAGAGGGTTGTTGTCTTGCCTTAGCAGTGTAGAGGATGGTAATAGGGTAATCTAGAGAAATTAAGATGATGGTTGAGGAATATCATAACCTATATGTATGTCTGGATAAAAATTTGTGTGTGTATGTATGTATATATATATATATATATATTGCATGAACACCTGACTTCTAACCTGCAATTTAATTGTTTTATATAGTAACCTTTTTCATGGCTCTGAATAAGTATCTTCATCATTGTATATTTGTTGTCTGTAACAGGGTCCTCTTAAAGTACAACACTGCAAAAAATCAATATTATAATAATAGTAATTTATCAACAAAATGTGATTTATTTTAAAATCTACACCAGGATTACTCTACTTACGGACTATTAAGTGTCTTAACTTTTTAATATGATCTAGCTCAAAAACATGTATTGATAACACGCGTTCCAATGAATAACTAGACATCACTCTGCTATACCCACCGTACAGCACTGCAGAATACACTTGAACTTCATAAAGAAAATATAATAATTATGATAATTCCAAATAGCTAACCCAAATATGTATCACAGACCATTGAGCTTGATATGAACCAGTGATTACACAGTGGTTAGCATTGCAGCCTTAAGACACTGCTGGCCAGAGGTTAATTTGCAGCAGCAGTGACCATCATTATGAGCAGCATTTATTTCTATAGCGCCACCAATTCTGCAGCGCTGTGCAGAGAATATTTGTCACTCACATCAGTCTCTGCCCAAATGTTTATATTCCCTAACACACACACACACAAACACACACACGTTAATTTTTGTTAGCAGCCACTTAACCTACCAGTATGTTTTTGGAGTGTGGGAGGAAACCGTAGCACTGGAGGAAACCCATGCAAAAACAGGGAGAACATACAAACTCCACACAGATAAGGCCATGTTCGGGAATTAAACTCATGACCTCAGTGCTGTGAGGCAGAAGTGCTATCCCATAGTGCATAGTCTTTCTATGTTCTGCCCTTATTCACATGAGTCAAGCTGGGTACACACTACAGTGTTTTCAGACAATTATTGGGCAAATTATACGATAAACAACTGTTAGGCCGGTATCACATTAGTGTGTGTGCTGCAACAATGACGGATTATTGTTCCAAAGCACATTGTATAGTTTCATTTGAATTTTTAACCGGACTAAAAATGTTGTTCCATTATTGAACAATGTCGTTCCAATTCTGCAGTGTGCGTGCACTCATGACCTGCAGTGTCCGTAGATCTCAATGGAGTGTGCAGAGTCCCGATCTTTTCAGCCAATGGTTATGACAGGTGAAGAGCACAAATCTAAAGGTAAATCATGTAAAATGTGCTTAGTGTGTACACCTGAATCAGCGTGCATATTGGGATTTTTTTTAAGCATTGGTAAAATCTTTAAGGATATTGCACCGGGAGAAATTTAATGTAGTGTATATCCAGCCTTACTCCAGGTGCTCTTGATTCCTCACACAGTCCAAACCCATACTGATAATGCTCTCTGACTTCATTGTGTGTGTGTGTTTGTGTGTGTGTGTGTGTGTGTGTGTGTGTGCGCGCGCAGTGGTGCACACAGGGGGGGGGGGGGGTTTTCTGGGTCTCCAGAAACCCCTCCCCTCCGCTAACAAAGTGCTCCTACATACGGTACTATACAGCAGCCGCGGCGTTGTCAAAGTAGCGTCTGCAGCGGTGCTGTATTGTATATGCTGTATTGGAATGCGAGCGCCCAGTGGGCCACTTTTGGTAAGCAGAACTGCCGCTGCACAGTGCTGCCGAAATGGGTCGCTGGGTTTTATGTTTTTGTTTTTTTGGTGGGGGGGAACAATCCTGCGTGCCACCCTGGTGTGCGCACGCGCCTTTGATAGGGAAATTTATTTGTATGCTCCACTGACACAGGAATTGATGTGAATTAACAAACTTTCTTTGAATGTACAACTCTGCAGGCTATGTTGCTGCTATACTAATACATTCTAATAATAACATTCTCATCTCAAGGAAAATAATATGTCTTATGTAATAGATTCCATCAGTTATGGCAAATGTGCTCTGTGCTTTAATCAGTAATGTCAGGCACATTAATCCTTCTCTTCTGGAGTTTAATGACTATAAAATCCTCTCCTCTTTATGACATGCACGGCTCCACATAACCTCTCATAAATCGTTATGAAAGAGTAACAGAAATACTTATAGGTCCATGTATAACCCCCCAGGCTAGAATACTAGTGTGTCCACAAGAGGAGCACTAATCTCTAGTAGTTGTCCTTTAATCCTTGTACAAACAAAACTGTCTTAACTGAACAAACATTCAGCTAATTTTATTGCTTTACAAGACAATAAATGTAAACCTTTTAAAGATTCTTTGGTGACTAGAGACAAAATAAGATCTATGGGCAGAGATGCTAAGTGTGTCTGGGTAACAATTTCCTTTCTCTTTAAGGCAGTAAACTCAGCAGAAATTGCTGTAAGAACGGAGGAACCTGTGTTTTAGGAAGCTTTTGTGCCTGCCCAAAGCATTTTATTGGACGACACTGTGAATATGATGAAAGGAAAAAGTAAGAAACATTGAGAATGGAAGGTTTTGTGTTCATTAAGATAAATAATTTAAAAAAGAAAACCATTTAAATAGTCATTTATGACCCCTGGTAGTAAATGACTTGGTCATTTCATTGGTATAATTGGGTTTCTTCCTACCACAATGTTTAAAAAGCTTGTCTTTCTTTTTAGTTCACTGGCTTGAACATGACCTCCCACCCACCACTTGCACAAAATACATTGCTTTAGCATTTGAATATATTCTGTGCATTTTTGCAGTGCTATTATATCATCTGGCAGATATGTTTAGTTTCATTGCCCCTGAATAGAACACCATGTTGCTCTCTGGATACAGTGCAGAATGGACAGCAGAACTAGATCATATCCTGGGGAAATAAAATAAATTAACTATATAAAAAGAGCAGACGATAGCCAGACAGATAAAGCAATGTACCTAGTAAAGGGTCAAAAAGCATATGTACAAGGCTATAAATTAGAGCTTTCTGAAAGTGGAAAAAACCATTAATGCTTCTTGTTTAATTCTCTTTTGTGCCACTTTTGTGTTTAGTCAGTGGTCCAGTATATGGTGGTATGCCATACTGCCCCCTGTCATACTGCTTTGATTGTAAAACTATTCAGTAACCTTCACTAAGTCTCTACAGTGTGTTTGTTTTGTTACATAAAGTATTGCCAATAAAGCTTAAAAGTGCATTGTGTAATATCCTACTCAATGTGGCCATTTCATCTGAATAAAAACAATATTTTTGAAAATATTTTAATATTGCTGTAACAAAACAGTTTTTTTTGCACTTAGAAATTGTGCCTCCAAAATCAGACATGGAGACTGGGTGCAACGCGGCTGCAAACTATGTCGCTGCACGTATGGCATTCTTCACTGCTTGGCAGAATCAATGCAAACTAATTGTGGTAAGCTAGTTCTACTTTACTTTTGGAAAAAATTGTTTGAATGTAGAATTGATTTATTAACTTGCAAACAGACGATGGGGTATATTTACTAATCTGGGGGTTTGAAAAAGTGAAGATGCTGGCTATAGCAACCAATCAGATTCTAGCTGTCATTTTGTAGAATGTACTAAATAAATGAAAGCTAGAATCTGACTGGTTGCTATAGGCAACATCTCAACTTTTTCAAACCCGTAATTTAGCAAATATACCCCAGTGTGTCTAGTTTAAATGAAAATTACTATATAAGTTTTTCATAGTTGTAAAATGAGTGTCTCGGGTTTCATACTCACAGGGTTACATTACATGTGTTTTCTAGCATATTTAATGGTAGTGCAATAAATGTAAGTGGGGCTGACAAAGAGGGGACATTTTTCCAACGTCAGGATACCCACTCACATTTTTGCTTGCGTTTTCAGTTTGATGTGTTTATAATGCATCACTGTTTTCCAAATATATTTGCTTTAATGTGCTTCTTTGTTTGCATTTTAATCACAAATTAAATGCCATTTGGTACTTGGCCTAAGCCGAGTAACTTTATTTTATCTACAAATGGATTCTCTGGTCACAAACCTGTTTATGTTATATCTATATTTTGTCAATCTTTTTTCCCATTGGTCAGTTGAGGCCACAGTAGCCAATGAAACACTAGGTATCAAGGGTAGCAATCTGCCATAGTAATATTTGGGTGAGGGCCATCTTGGCATGCTTTGGTCTCCATTCATGCTCAGAAGAGCAGAGTGGGGGCATTGGCAGGATGCACGAGCATCACCATGCTCCCCTTACCTCCTGGTCCCATAGCGGACAGCAACCCTGCAGTAGTTGTTGTTTCCCCACTGCTATGTATGACTCAACCAGAACCTGGCCTTAAAAACAATTTTAAGGCCAGCATGCTAAAATAGAAAATGAAAATGGAGGCATTATCCCTCGAATATTACATGCAAACTTAAAAACCTGTTTAAAAATAAATTAAAGTTTAAATAATGTATATTTTGATGTTTGGAATTTACTAAAGCCAATTATGGTTGTAGTCCATGTCTATGTAGTCTTGTGTCAAACCAATCGAAATCAATATTGAGGTTAGCGCAAATCATCTAGTTCATGTGTTATGACCCCTAAGTGCAGCTACAGGGTGGAAATATCCCAAATCTCCATAACTTCAAAAGTATTAGTAAACCCACAGTGCTCAATTTTGGATAAATGATTAGATTGCTACCATATAACCAATATAGATAATCTGTACCACTTCTATATATCATAAATAGATAATAATATTCAATAATATAGCCATAGATACTCACCAATGTTAATCATGTCCCTTTAGCCCTCCACTTTAGTGATCATATATGTTTGACCACACTGTAATATAGTCAAACCGAGTCTCTTAGTTCAGAATGTTGTATGTTGCTCCATTCCTGATGATCATGGATCTGCACCTCGGTCATATGTTCTATTAAGGCATTGGGCTCCCAATGTATTGGATCACAAAGATAATTAATTGTGATAAAACCGATAATTTATTAAAATAAAAAGGTATCGGTTACTTACATAAAAGTATAGCTCAATGTATAGAACCCCACTGAGGAGACAAGAAATCCATCGTAGTCCACCTATGTGTAATACCGCTTTCATACTGCCGTCCCGGCAATATCCCGGGTTTTTCAAGCCGGGTTTTTGCCGGGGCTCGGAGCGTCCCAGCTCAGAAACACCATTCATACTGCACCTCGGACCCAGGAATTTATTCATACATTCATACTGCACAAGTCTGTGCCCTGGCAATTTGTGGGAGTCATCACCAGAGCAGTTTTAAATCCTGGCAGAAAAACCTGAACTTTACTTCCTTTCACACAACTAGTATTTCCCAGACTTTGTACCTCTGTAATGTGGGATATCAGCTACACCAGACACCCAAATAAATACACAGCACTGCACTTTAATCAGGACAAGTAACCTTTAAAGGGAAATATACTCTATCGATTAGCATGATTTATATATATAAAAAAGTACAATAGTGATGGTATGCCTTCTCTATATATCTCCAATCATGTATACCCAATGGTATATTTATGTATGTAATAGCCATTAATAAAATTTCTGTAAACTGCCCTTCTTTTCATATACATTCTTTGTATTCTCCTGCTTTAAATCCACCAGAGACAGGCAGACAGCCAATCATCTTGTTTTCTGTGCAACCCGGGTTGAAAAACCCGGGTTGCACCATTCATAGTGCAGGAAACCCGGGTCCGACCCGGGAATTACCCCTCGATAAATCCCTGGTTGAAGACCCGGGTTTTTAGACCCGGGATTTTTGACTTGTACCATTCATACTGCACCAAGACCCGGGTCGTTTGAGCTCGCCCCGGGAAAAACCCGGGATTTTGGTGCAGTATGAATGGGGTATAAGTGGCTATCATTGTTTCTTTTTGGTGAATATAATATAAAGTGATTTGGTTTTTCTATTATCATTTTATGTGTAGCATTGTTACATTTGTGAACACCGGTAAGTGAGATCTAGATGACCCAGGTGCAGATCCATGATTATCAGGAACAGAGCAACATTCTGAACTGAGAGACTTGGTTTGACTCTATTACAGTGTGGTCATACATCTATAATTGCTAAAGTGGAGGGCTAAAAGGACATGATTAACATTGGTGAATATCTCTGCCTATGATATTGAAAATTTTTATCTGTTTATCAAAATGTGTAGCAAAAAATATTTTTTATTATTATTGCCTTACAGTGTTAGCCAGAAAAATCAATGTGATGTTAAATATTTTCATGTCAAAAAAGACAAAAGTATTATAGGCGTGATACCTCTTAGTCATTCATTTTTAAACTTACCTGATGAAGGGGCCTCTGTGCTCTGAAAGCTAGCAAATCTAATAATCATTTTTTTGGGTTAGCCAATAAAGTTATCACGCCTATAATACTTTTTGTCTTTTTTTGACACGAAAGTATTTAACATCACATTGATTTATCTGTTTATGATATATAGAAGTGGTACAGACTATCTATATTGGTTATATGGTTGCAATCTTATCATTTATCTCAAATTGAGCACTGTGAGGTTAACTAGTACTATTGTGTCAAAGCAATAGTTTACTTTGTAGTGTTACTATATTAACTACAGCCAGTGGTCGAAGTGGGGTGTATACCGTGGTATGCCAAACCACCACTTCCACTGCCTTCATTGTAAAACTATCAAATTCCATTCACTTACATTCCCATTACATTTTCCATACCGCCACTTCCAAATTTCCACTTCAACCACTGACTACAGCTGTAAAAACTGAAAACAAATTACAAATATAATTAGTAAAATTACATGGCAGCCTGTGCCTAAAAAAAACAAAAAAACATTAACGTGAAATATTTTATTTCAGCTTGTTGCACTGGTAGTGACGAAGTATTAAATAATCTTCCCTAATTACGAATTCATTAATTGATTTATTTATGCAATTATCAGCCAACATATGGCTGTTTTGTCTTTTTGTGTTTTTAAATGTAAAAATTAAATTGTGAATTAGAGGATGTTTAGTTTCAAATATTCTTTTACATTGCTCTCTGCCTCTTGAAGATACTCTTATAATTATAAAAACTGTAATTAAAATCATTACAACTTAATATTGTATCAATAGAATTAGGTTGTTCACATAAACTGGAATTTCTTTATTTGGCCAACCTCCAAAGTTCACCTTGGGGATAGTTTGTCCACACTTGTGGATGACTAAATTATGACAGACGCTCAACAACCACCAGCGAGCTGTTAAAGCTATCTAACTATGCTTGATTTTTTTTTTTTTTTTTAAAGTGCTTCAGTATAACTATAAATAAATTGAGTCTTGTAATACTCACTCTAGATTAAGTCAAAATACAAGAATGTTGGAGATAATCAGCATTCATTGCAAAAATAGCACAGTTGGCATGACATTTATGTACCTGCTTATCTATGTATTTTTACAATCACTGATTGGAGACAATATTGTTGTAAAAATTTTATTTTGTAACAAATATATGTTAACTAACATTGATGGGTCGTTTTTTTTTTTTTACACTTTTTGCAGATCCTACAAATGGTGACAGTTGGATAGAATTATATTCACATGGAGCAATATTACATCCAGTGACATATATTATATTTTCTATTACATTAATTGTCATTTTTTTTGTATTTTGCCAATGATGTAGCAAATAATTTGGTTTATATACCCCAAACTGAATGTAAATAAGATATTGCATATGTCCTTCCTATGGAAGAATTACATTTATTAAATACATATTTATTAACATATTTAATTTAATATAACAATGTGTGGAATATTCTGTATTGCACTACTGAATAAAGTTGGAAATGGTCATAAACATATTCAAATTATGTTGTTTTGTGAGTTTTTAATGTATGTCCTAAATAATACTATTATACTAAAATATACAAATCAGACAAATAAACTAAAAGAAAACAATAAACACACATGCTTTGTCTTTAATCTACCACAATAGCTATTGATATATTGTTTTGTGTTTTAAATTAGGATGTTATCTTTGACAAAATGAAGGAGTATGATGTTACACCTCAGAAAACAACTGTATTTTTCACAAGTGAACAGAGCCGCTTGACGAAAAACAGTAACACCAGGTTTCCTGACCTTTGTGTGAACTGGACGTTTCCAAGCCATTAAAGTTCATGAGTCCCTTTGTCACCAGTGTGAAATGTGTAAACCTTACTGGTGTGTAACTGAAAACCAGCTTACATTTGAAGTTACAAATATAAATATATAGGTTTTGCACTAGAACACATGATATATTTAGTGATATTAACATCTAATATCCTTATATTGCAATCTAGGTGAGTAGTATAGATATTAAAAATGTTATTGTTTATAACACATTTGTTTAAAATGTATACTTGCACTTTTTCTTTTTGGTTTAACTATACATTTCAATAAGAGAAAACATTCTGTCACACAGCTGTGTTTTGTGAGAGGAGTATGTTTCTCTGGCAGTGTTTGTGCATAGGGGTGGGCCTCGAAAGGTTTGGGTGCAGCATAGATATTTCTATTTGTTACAACCACCCAATGGTGTACCGTGGGTAGTGCAGTTTCTGACTACAATATCTAAGATGTAGCAGCAAAATATGAAGCAAAGAAACAGCAGGTACAGTGTGTATATGTATGTATATGTGTGTGTGTGTGTATATATATATATATATATATATATATATATATATATATATATATATATATATATATATTACCATGCAGCTGGTACCATGTATAATATGGGATATACCTAGCACAGGCTTATTGCCACGCAGTTGATACCATATAAAGTATGGGATATACCAAACGCAGGCTTATTTTGTCTAAGTTAAATAATTGGATGAAGTCATTCTAAATTTGTGAATCGTTAACTTTTAATACAGTTTGTAACTCACATTGTTTTATTATTAGTACTTAACGACTTTTTATACAAAGGTGAACCTACATTAATGATATTTATGGTTCCAGTCATAAGAAAATGTATTGTGTTTGGTCTTAAATTAATCCACATTTCACCAGCAGGAATCCAGAATCTTCTGCTAAGCGATCATATATTGCGATCGCTAGTTATGACTAGTATAAGATTAATACTCTGTTATTGGGTTAGTTTATACAAGATTTTCAGCGGTATCCTGTGACAATACACTTACACAGCTGTTGGAGTGAGGTGCCCTCACCTTTGGGAAAGCATCGTTTCAACTGACCTAGGACCTGCATCATACTGGACTATCTTAAACCCTGAACCAATGAAGAACTATCTTAGTGTAATCTTTGTGTACATTGTGACATCATTACTGTTTTATTCAAACAGGCTACTGATACAGTAACAATCTTTTTTTTGACAACACAGACTTCGGGATTGATGAGCTGTTATGGATCCAGTGTGCAAGTGTATGTATCTGTTATACTTTGCTATTAAATCTCTTTGTGTTTTAGAACCACGCTAATTGCATCGGACAATCATTATTGGTAACTACCATTTTTTCTCTGATTTCTTGGTACATGTCCACTTCAATATCTTTGGAAAAAAATCTTGTAAACTGTATTTGCTTTCACATTTTTGGTTTCTGTATGCTCAAGTAAATACACATTGTAGAAACAGTAAACACCTACTACCACCTTTGGTCCACCTCCCTTTTATTTTCTTATATACTTCTTTGCTTAGTCTCATTTATGGAATACATAAGTATGAGAGTGAGAAGACATTGGGTATTTAACACATCTGGACTTTTGTGTGTTAATTTGTTAATTTATTCACTGGCTCTGAATCATTAAAATTTTGATAATGTCAAACTTTGTTTTGCTAACCCCTGTTTGCAACTTATTTTTATTTTTCTCTTCATACGCTTTTTTTTATTTTTCACTTTGGACAGGATCAAATAAAAAAAAAAAAACTAGTATTTTTAACCATAATATAATATGTTGTAAAACGCTTTTTGTCTCGCCAAGACTATGCAGCTGTTTGGCTACAACAATTAATTTCCACCTTTGCAGCACAGATGAAGCCCACTCCCCAATTACTTGTAGGCCTCAGGTTGTCTCAAAGCAATGATGAGGAAGCTAGAGAGTTTTGATTTTGGGGATTATAAAGTGCAGAACATTAAGCAGCTATGATGTGGTTTAGTCAAATAAAGTCTTTGGACATCCTATTTTTTATTAATAATCTGCTGAAAAAGTAAAATTTTGGGTGTAGGGCTGCAGGGCTCCAGATTACCTCTGTACATATGTAAGGCAAGATCATAATTGAATACATTGTGGGTTTCATCCGGGTCCTCTGGTTTCCTCCCACACTCCAAAAAACATACTAGTAGGTTAATTGGCTGCTAGCAAAATTGACCCTAGTCTCCCTCTCTCTGTCTGTGTATGTATATATGTATGTTAGGGAATTTAGACTGTAAGCTCCAATGGGGCAGGGACTGATGTGAGTGAGTTATCTGTACTGCGCTGTGGAATTAGTGTCGCTATATAAATACCTGATGATGATTGCATCACTTAGGTCCAATATCTTATCCTTGTCCAACAGTTAACACTGACCATAGGAAATCTTCTCCTAGCTATGTAATAATACCACTCACCCATAAGTTGTTACTCATCCCTACCATTAAGCCATGCCCCCGAGTACACAAATGCGCCAAGACATAACAAAGGAAATGATTTTCACTAATATTGGCATATGTGAAGATTCTGCTCTTAGAGTAGTAGTGGAATTACTCCCTTGTAATCATTTTATTTCCTTGACTGGATACATAGCATACTTGCCAACTTCTCCTTGTTGGCTTCAGGGAGATCCTGGGGGAGATGGGCGTGTGGGGGCGTGGCTTGACGAATCACGGGGCTAAGATGACGCAATATTTGCATCATTAAGCGGGAGGAACTGGGAGGTTGCCCTGCTATCCCGGGAGTCCGGGAGGTCTCCCGTAAATGCAGGAGTCTCCCGGACATTCCGGGAGAGTAGGCAACTATGCATTAAAGAAAAGCAGCTAATGAATCTCTAGAGACTGAAGTGTCTTTTACATTTTTGTCTCCATCACTGAAGTCATGTTGTCTTACCTGTCAGTCTTTGGTTAAATCTTGGTCTCCATGAAAATGGCCACCTCCATAGGCATCAATACAGGGACATAGGACACAATTTCTGAACTGTGTCATCATGCCACAGATGGTGAAGCCAACCACATCTTGTACTGGCTCAGCATCAGGGAGAATGCCAGACTCTTCAGGGAGTGAGGGAGATCACCCCTATTTCAGGGAGTCTCCCTGACATTCAGGGAGAGTTGTCAAGTATGATACATAGATTGTAACCTCATGTGGGCAGGGCCAACTTTACCTTCATGTCATTGTATGTAGTTTGTTTGTGTCTTGATCACCTCAGTGTACAATGTTGTATATATACTTTTTAAATAGAAAAAAAAATAATAATACTTACTATCACTGTGTTTCATACTGCTCAGTTTAAATTTAAAGTGTTTCAGAGAAGTACACCCTGGACTGCTTGGATGTGGTGGTAAATATATTTTTTGCTATTACCATTAGTAAATGCCTTATATCTAAGATTATCATGTTTTTCTACATGGGGTACAGTGATCATAGCAAAGCTTTTCTTTGATTTATTTTTTTAAAGCATTTCAGATTTCACATATTAATAAATCCCAACCTATGGTGACATATTTCTTTTTCTTGCTCTCTGCATAATATTACCTCAGGCAATCCTTTTTCCTTGAATTTCTGGCATTTATTTTTCATGATGTTGATTTATAGTTTGAATGCTTTAAATATCTATCATGCTTGAAGTGAATATCAAATAATTTTCAGTTTACAGGTCATTACAAGATTGTTAGTTACATTTTTATCTTTTCAAATGCTCAAGGGAAAAATACAAGATAGCACATTATGAAATTAAACTTGAAGAGGCGAGCAGCTGTAATCTCATTAACGTAGCATTATAGTTGTCTTTTTTTTTAATTCATTTTCAAATAAACCCCTTTAGAAAGTGTTTGATTACATTTTAAGATTATTCTGCAATACAGGATTGATCCGAAGTTTAAGGGAATGATGTATAGCCTTATAGGCACTGTCTCCTGCTCAGTTCACACAACACTCTCTGCACTCAACTGTGAAAAGTAAGGTAGGGTAATGCTCGTGTGAGAGCTTGCAAAAGGGCAGAGCGGAGACATGAGCAGATAATGTGGCCCAGAATGAAGATCTTATTATAAGGACCATTATAATAGTGTGCCAGTCCGGGTTTAAACCTACGATTTCTACATGAAAGTTTTTATCAGAGTGGGCATAACCAGCATGCAAGGGGCATGCCTGTCATTTAAACAGTGTTAGGCTGCTCTCCAAGCCTTTTTTTTATATAAACATGGGTACTGCTGTGTGCAAAACTGTTATTTTATTGCAGCACCCTCTTCTTGACCACAGCAGAGTGAAGCGTTACATGCCAGACAGTCTGGTCAACGTCCTGAATGAGTAAGATAGCCATCCAAAATCAGGACTGACCCATCAGAATCAAGACAGTTGTCAAACTATTCTGCTCTCCTTCCAGTTATTGCTGCTTTCATTGTATGCTGCTGCTTATGTCTTAAGTTCAGTTACTTGTCTGGATCCTGGAATGTCGGGACCCTGTTTGGAAAAAGGATAGGTAATAGGTACATGAAATATAGAAGACCTAGAAATGAGTGAACACTCTAGTCTTTCTTCCCTGAAACCAGACCAACCTTAAATTAATAGCTTTCATATTTAACAAATAAACCTTTCCCCCCAAATAGCTCTGACACAAAATAATTAGTTCACATTTAGCCTTCCTTCTCCCCAAACTCACTCCCACATACAATTAACATCCTTCAAACTACCACAGCATTCAAATGTAGCAACAAATTAAATTATTAGACATCACGATGACTGCACTATAAATTAGTCATTATCACCCCACTAATAAACTAACAGCTATCCACTATTAAAGGATTACCTCCCTCATCCCATGCATATCCAGTTTATGCATATCCAGTTTTTTTCATGCATATCCAGTTTAAAATAACACAGGTGTATATTAACCCACAGCATATTATTTAGATGATTTTGAATTTAATTCTTATTTCTTCTCTAAAGCGCATACCTTATTCAATAATGAGAAAAGAAATGTTAACACCTGACTGGGATTTCATATTTCATTTGTCACCAAAGTAATACAAGGCATGTCAAGCATACTAAAGCCAATCCAGCATATTAAAGCCAACTCATACTCAGCACCTTATGGCTCAGTGTAAATCTGTATAATATTTTCACATTTCAGGCTCCCGACCGGTTCCACACATAATCCATAATATGACATAGCCATTGGGAAACCTTTATTAACACATATAATTGAATCATCATCATCATCATCATCTATTTATTTATTTGAATGGACTGCAATTAAATCTGAGTATTGCTGAATGCACATGTAGTATCAGTAAGGACAACTGAACAAAAATAAATGAACAGAGAAATTGATTCATTTACAGCTCATGTAGTATCAGCAAGGACAACTGGACAAAAAGAAATTAATACAATAATCAATGCCTGATTATTCATGTAACCCATGTTAATGAGAATGTTTATTTATGTTGCCAGTGTTACTGAAATTGTTTAAATAATGTTAACATTAATATAAAAAACAGTACGGACATTAGAAATCAGTGTGCACAAGGAATGTGTTGAGGTAAATAGCGGGAAGGAGTATTATTAGAAACAAAGAAAACTTA
This sequence comes from Mixophyes fleayi, assembly GCF_038048845.1. NCBI lineage: Eukaryota > Metazoa > Chordata > Amphibia > Anura > Limnodynastidae > Mixophyes > Mixophyes fleayi. Next base: position 300,239,550 of record NC_134402.1, on the reverse strand, counting down.
AGGGTCAGGTGACAGAGAGCACAAGAGGATGAGACAGATGAGACAGTAGAAGGAGAACAAAAGAGAAGGGGGAGGACATGTGAGAGGCCATGAAGAGGAACATTGAAGAGAATTTAGCAATAAAGTATATGAAATAAGATTATTTTGACAGACTAAGAAAATGTTGATAAATACAAAAGGAGGATAAGCTATAGAGAAACCTCAGACCACAAGGATGAAAATCTCTGTGCCAGCAATATGTCAATTGGGAGAGCTAAGTGTATCAACCTAACTAACCTATCATTCTAACTAAGTGTATCAATCCTGTAGTAAACAGTGTGTATAATTTGTCCCAGATGTTTATATAACTGAACCCCAGTAGTTTCCCTTTCTCTAAAAAATGATATGTAGAGATAACCAGACTACGATTTTACTTCAAGCACAGACCGTTAAATTATAATAACCTTTTACCTCACTCACTGTAATAAGATAATGAACACATAAATATATAGTGTCTGGAGTGTGTATATTTTTCAACAGACTTTTGTGTCATTAATCTTTTATGAAATGTTAAATGTTATGATTTAACAACAACATATTGCAATTTTAAAGATACAAAGTGAGGTTTAAATTATATGGTTTATAATTTCTTTAGAGATGGATTCGACAAATGGCTATCTAATCTGGCAACAACATTAAAAGTAGAAACCCTCTTCATTTACTGTAGCTTTCAAGACATAACTCAATACACTGATTATAACTCTCTACATATACTGTAAGAAAACAAGGGGGTTCCGCGCTGGGCTAAAAAAGTATTATATATTGTAATCCAGGTGAAATAAAGCAGCTGTAAACATAGGGGAAATTGCTAATCCCCAACTAGAAATATCAATAGAACAAAAGATAACAGCGCTAAATGACACTCTGGAATAAAGGATGTGAATGATGAAAAATGATCTCAAAAACCAGGGCAGAATAAATGAATACTTCAAACATTTAATAATGCACATACATGTATTAAAATCCAGCAATATAGTAAAATAAGGAGATAATACTCCTAAGGTGTATGTAAAAAACCGCAATCAACTTGTCAATTGAACACAAAAATAATAATTAATGGGCCACAATAATGTACAAGCCAAGGCCACAATCACATATATATATATATATATATATATATATATATATATATATATGTATATATATATATATATATATATATGGATAAAAATAGAGAGCATAATGGAACGATGAATGTGGGTACTGAAAGCAATACCGGAGTATAGAGTTCAATTCAAGTGTCCAGCAATAGATAGGGATAGCGAAAACCAGCGGTACTCACGATCCTTATATCTCAGCTAAGTTCACGGTTCTCCGGATTGAATGTTGTTACAGTTTAGGCTGTTAGATGTCCACAGTGTCCTGAGAAACGATGTCTCCTTAAACATATGTAACAGCTCTCTACAGCGTAGAGGGTTAACCTTTTGGCTTGAGAAAGTCTCTCTCATATTACCGCTTATCACTTGGAGTTTTGAACACATATCCGATACACAGACCCAATCTGAGAGGGACCTGAAAAATTTGGTTCCCTGTTTCTGCCCGGGCAGATTTTCTCAGCACACACAACCATGTGCTGACAGCTGTACGCTGTAGAGAGCTGTTACATATGTTTAAGGAGACATCGTTTCTCAGGACACTGTGGACATCTAACAGCCTAAGCTGTAACAACATTCAATCCGGAGAACCGTGAACTTAGCTGAGATATAAGGATCGTGAGTACCGCTGGTTTTCGCTATCCCTATCTATTGCTGGACACTTGAATTGAACTCTATACTCCGGTATTGATTTCAGTACCCACATTCATCGTTCCATTATGCTCTCTATTTTTATCCATATATATATATATATATATATATATATATATATATATATGTGATTGTGGCCTTGGCTTGTACATTATTGTGGCCCATTAATTATTATTTTTGTGTTCAATTGACAAGTTGATTGCGGTTTTTTACATACACCTTAGGAGTATTATCTCCTTATTTTACTATATTGCTGGATTTTAATACATGTATGTGCATTATTAAATGTTTGAAGTATTCATTTATTCTGCCCTGGTTTTTGAGATCATTTTTCATCATTCACATCCTTTATTCCAGAGTGTCATTTAGCGCTGTTATCTTTTGTTCTATTGATATACTGTAAGAATATGTATTTTATAGTATAAGACCAAAAATTTCATACATAGTGTAATTAAAGATGGATTATAAAGAAAAATTATTAATAGAGTCAATCAATCAAATTTGTCATGTGTAAATTTAGGGTTGACTATTTCAAAGGCAGAACTAGTGAAATGTGGGCCCTAGTGCAGGGAGGCGGGGAGAAGGGAACCGGGGACCTCGACCCTCTGCATCTGCTATGCAGCGGGCCCAATTATCTCCATGGGCCCCACCTGCCACACCAATGGTAGTTCCGCCGCTGGACTAGTTATAAATAAGTAATTAGGGAGTAATATGATATGATCCATAATATTTTTTAAATAATAGATTCGGTATACATTGATTGTATTCATTTCTGGGATGTATGATATTCACCACTATTGTTATTGTGTAATCAGTACTAACTACTCAATACTACCTAGTAAATAGGCTGACTAGGATGCAGTCCAGGGCACAAGACTTTTGGGGGTGCACACATTATTTGAGACTGCAAGGGAGAGGTATATGATGATAGGCGAATTGGAGAGACAAGGATGGTGGCAGGTGCAGGTGTGACAGCCCACTCCCCCTCCATCTTCACATCTTCGTTCATGCATCAGTTCTGTTACACAGTTATGCTTTTAATGGAAATAAAATGAGTGACAAAGAATATCATGACCCTTTTAAGAAACCAAGTGAAGCTGAGTTTCGAAAACATGGGAACAAAAACATTGGTGGAGGAGTAAAAGTCCCTCTTCTCCCCACAGTTAACCTTTTTCCTTCAGGCACAGTCAGACTTTTCAGTCATCCTACTGATGATGACAGAATGGGATGACATGTCAAGTCTTGACATGACATGTCAAGTTGAGCGTGTCTCACGTGTGATATGCTGTCAGTGGCGGAGGAATCAGGACAAGGAAGCAAACTGTGGCCTGGCGTGGGTTCTCACCCATTTTTTTCTTGTGCTGGGGAGGATTCTGGGCAACTGGAATCCACCCCCCTAAAAGCATATCTGTCAGTGTGAGTAATAGAGGTGGAGGCTCTAACAGAAAGGTGGATTGTCAGAGAGTGTTTATTTGAAAGTGAGGGAGTGAGGGAGGAAACGTAGACCTGTATTCATCAACAGAAGTAAATATAGATCCACTCCTTGCTGAATACAGACATGCATATGCCCAATTTTAAAAAATCGCACAATGGGATTTGATTCATTAAGGAAAGTAGAGTGAAAAAAAGGAGTAACTTTGCACCTTGGCAAAACCATAATACATTGGAGTGGATGTAAATTTAAATGTGGGGACAGATTTATAGGGGCATATTCAATTAGGTTTCCGGTCAGCGCTAACGCATGTTACCACTGGACCTGCGTAGTATTGACGGTAATACGGTACCACAATAATGCAGATTTTCCTAAACGTTATTGCGGTACCGTGGATTGACTTTGTGGCCCGTTAAAATGTCAGTTTAAAAATAAAGCTATCATTTATTTGTGTGCACCATGAAAAAACAGCCTTATGTGCAAAATAATAAATTAAATTGAACCCCTTTCATATTAACAAGGTTCAAAGTTATTAATTTTTTTGCTTTACTTTCTTTAATGAATCAGCTTGATGTGTTTGTTTTCCATTCCTTAATGAATCAGGCCTAGAGTGTGAGTGTGCAAGTTGCCATTTACAGCAAAAGCTCATGATGCTGTTAGGGAGAGAACACAATATTAATTATGAAAGTTAGGGGATTTCTATCTTTCACTATTGCTATGTACCATTTTATATCAAACATATATTCCTCTGCTGTATTATGTTTAAATCTGCCTATTTTAGGATATAGTTTATCACTTTACATCCATATATATGTGTCTACTACTTATTGTTCTAAAAGAGACCTTAGTAACATATGTAGACCTGCCAAACTGAGCATTTGTTATCTTCTTGACAAGACAAGAGTGAAGCCCTTTTCAATATAGAAGATCTAAAGTAGTCTGATACATCATATATGTACTTTACTACAGTAAAAAAATATACATACTTGTTATAGTTCTGGTATTGTGGTGTAAAAATAAATACCTAGCATATGTACTATGTTTGAAAGTGTTTACTTATAGAGTGCCTTGCAGATTAAATACATGTATGGGACAATGGTGAATGTTTACCATGCACTGGTGACCAAAACAAATAAATCATATGCTTCAGACTCAATTAAGCATCATATACAGGCTAAGGTCCAGCCAATATAACACATCCACATGTACAACATATATGTGCATTTTTATCAAAGGATGAAAAGCCCTATTGCCAGTAACAGTCTTTTTGCTTTGCCCAATAAAAGGCATTTGTCCATTCACGTATGTGCTTGTTCCCAGAGATTGGCATTGGCAAAGTGGTGGTTGAGTATCGCTGAGCTATCCCAGAAATATTTACTTGAAAACTTATGGTGATAAGTGATTTTTATCGCTTTGATAAGCTGCAATAGAAATGATCATTGTTGATAAATAGCTCGGTACTCTCAAAAACGGAAATATACATTTAAATGGCCACTATAAAAGGAACATGCCACTACATAAACAGCCGCATCATGACACCATATAGCAGTGGTTTCCAAACTTTTTCAGTTTGCGGCACCCTTATAGTTTCCATAATTTTTTCAAGGCACTCCTCCAAAATAATTACTGAGCAGTCCCGTTTTATAAGTAGTTGGGTCAAAATAACGTATTAAGTATTTAGGTCAAGACAGAAATACTTAGTAAGTTGTTTGCAAAAATAATACAGATTTTTTCAATTATATATTTTTTTAAATTATATTTCTGTCAAAGAATAATTTACAGCTAATATTAAGAGGAATAAGATCAAACAAAATAAAACAACATGTGCAAAAATCATCACACTGTGCCCCTTCAACTTTACACTGTGCCCCTTCACCTTTACACTGTGCCCCGTCACCTTTACACTGTGCCCCTTCATCATCAAACTGTGTGCCCCTTCATCCTCACACTGTTCCCCTTAATCTTCACTCTGTGCCCCTTCTTCCTCACTCTGTGCCCCTTCTTCCTCACTCTGTGCCCCTTCACCATAACACTCTGTGCCCCTTCATCCTCACTCTGTGTCTCTTCATCCTCACTCTGCCCCTCCTTCATTCTTTTGCCTCTCCATTGCTGTTTCCTATCACCATTTCCCCTCCGTTTCTTTACTTACCATACTTGGCTTTCTTTCTTCTATTTCATCTGTCTTCTTACCAATCCGGCGTGCCGGGATCCAGCATCCTCCTCTCTCCTGTCGCTCCTCACTGAATATATCGGATGTGATGACATCATGCCCGACATTCAGTGAGAAGCGACTAGGGAGGAGGATGCTGGGTCACGGGCTCCATCGGATTGGTAAGTTGTTTTTTTTTTGTTTTTTTTTCCTGGCCACGGCACCACTGTGACACCCCTGGGAGCAGAGGCGCACACTTTGGGAACCGCTGCCATATAGTATAATAATACCACCATACAGTGCTATAAGAAGCCTGAGTTTCTTATTATATGAGTTCATGTCCTCATATAATGCTACTCTTAATTTAGGTGATCATGCTGGTGTCATAACCTAGTATCATCAGACTAATAGTAATATGGATTATTCAATAAATATATTAAGACATTATTTTAATTTTAAAATTGCTTATAATAAATTCACATATGCACTATGTGATAAAGCCCTATGGGATAAAACATATAGATCATATGTGAATGTATTACATGTAATTGCTGATCTCAACTATTCACAGGCCAGCTATCAGTGATTGGCTGAGCAGCATAAAAGATCTCTCCTGGTTTAATGCCTGGATATTTATTAGCTGAGCATATAGGATGTAGTGTCATTTTGTGGCAATTGCTCCTCAGGAACAGTCCATTTGCCCTATCTGTTTTTTATTTTGTAACTTTTTTTCTAAAGTGAATGCATTGCAAGCTTCTCATTGGGTCTAAGAAAAAAGGTTAAGGTAAGTCTTTATTGGGGGATTTTTTTATGTTATTGGGAGCCTTTTTTTGACACTATTTTGGCACTACGGTGTTGATTCATCAAGGAATGTAAATGCTGATTTTGTGCATATAATCTGCAAGTTTGATCTGCACATGCCCAGAACCGGATCATATGCAACTAAACTGAGCAATAGAACAGGGCGTGGAAGGGGTGTTCGCCTGTAGTCCATGTACAGTTTGAGCATGCCAAACTTGAGCACACGCAGCCACGTTTGATTCAAGCTTTAGGCATCTCAAAGGTACTTGTTTCTCAGCCATATCTCAGGGCTTGACTAAGTCTTGAATACTAGTGATGACAGTGTTGTATACATGCTATAACATGTGTTTGCAATCAGAAGCAACTGTAAAAATGTATTTTATGTTCAGCAGACATTAAGAATATCCTATTAAATGTCTGTCATGGAAAAAAATATATAAAACCCCCACTTTTTTTTTTCCAAAGCAACTTTTTTTTTAATGGTCATGACTATATTATTAATAGAGATGTTCAAACTCGGTTTTTGGAAAACCAGGCCTATCCGAATATCGCCAATATGAGGGCCGAGCCGAGCCGGATCGGAATTGAAAACGAGGCAAAACGTTGGAGCTTGTGGTTTCCACTGCTGTTTGATTTCAAGTGCTGTTTGTTTAAAGTGTGGAGTTAGATCCAGTAAGAATTGCTGTGCTGTGTTGAGAGAGTGATATAGTTTGGGGAATTATTCTGTGTGTTTATTGAAGGGGATTCATATTTCTGTGTGTTTATTAAGTGTCCCTTTATTATTTTTATTTTTTTCTCTTTCTTCTTTTTTTTCCCTTCTTTCTGTTTGAGCTAGTGGGTGTGGTTTAATTGCATACGTTGATACAGCTGGTTAGAGCAAGCTCTATTTAACAGGAGGTAGTAAGCGATTTCATTGAGCTTGTGATTTCCACTGCTGTTTGATTTCAAGTGCTGTTTGTTTAAAGTGTGGAGTTAGATCCAGTAAGAATTGCTGTGCTGTGTTGAGAGAGTGATATAGTTTGGGGAATTATTCTGTGTGTTTATTGAAGGGGATTCATATTTCTGTGTGTTTATTAAGTGTCCCTTTATTATTTTTATTTTTTTCTTTCTTCTTTTTTTTCCCTTCTTTCTGTTAGAGCTAGTGGGTGTGGTTTAATTGCATATGTTGATACAGCTGGTTAGAGCAAGCTCTATTTAACAGGAGGTAGTAAGCGATTTCATTGAGCTTGTGATTTCCACTGCTGTTTGATTTCAAGTGCTGTTTATTTAAAGTGTGGAGTTAGATCCAGAAATGAGTTGAATCCAGGAAGGGGTTTAATCTGGTAAGTGGCTAGCAAAGGTTAGTACTCTCAAGCTCACTTGTAGGCTATAAGAAGTTAGGTTAGCCATAATAAGATGAGTGGTAGCAGGCTTGATGATCTCACTCATTGCATATCATGTCATATGTATGCACACTTGGAGCAAGTGTTCCAAGGTTTATACCTCTGTGAGAAATGTGAGCAATTGGTCTCTTTGGAAGCCTAGGAAACTGATCTAAAGCAGACCATTGCAACATTGAGAGAGAAAGCCAACCTAGAGCAGAGTTTACAGCTCACCGTTGATGCGTTAGCTGAGCAGGGTGGAGAAGAGACAGAGGAGGATGCACAGGTAGGCAGCTGGGTAACAGTTACTAGGGGTAGCAGAGGGAGGAAGAGGCAGGCCAGTTCTGAGCTAAGCAATCCCAGCATATTTGCTAGATTGGATGAACATACTGTGGAAGGCAGTTCAGAATTGGTAGTTTGATAAGACTGCTTCCTCTAGCAACCAGGGGAATGGTCTCTCCAGCATAGAGGGGACCAAAGTTACTCAGGGATCCAGGCAGATTGTGGTGGTAGGGGATTCAATTATTAGGAAGGTAGATAGGGCAATCTGTTACCAGGACCGTGCATGCCGAACAGTGTGTTGTCTCCCGGGTGCTCGGGCTCGGTATATTGCGGATCGGGTGGACAGATTGTTGGGAGGGGCTGGGAATTGCCCAGTGGTTTTGGTGCATGTTGGCACCAATGACCGAGTTAGAGGAAGAAGGGGTGTCCTAAAGAATGATTTCAGGGACATAGGTTGCAAACTTAAGGCAAGGACATCCAAGGTAGTATTTTCAGAAATACTACCTGTGCCACGCGCTAGTCCAGGGAGGCAGCGGGAGAATAGGGAGGTTAATACGTGGCTAAAAGATTGGTGTAGGAAGGAGGGTTTTGGGTTCTTAGAGCACTGGGCTGATTTCTCGGTCAGTTGCCATCTTTATTGTCGAGATGGATTGCACCTGAATGAGGAGGGAGCTGCAGTGCTAGGGGAGAGGATGGTTAGAAGGTTGGAGAAGATTTTAAACTAGGCTTGGGGGAGGGAGGGGCAAGCAAGTATTTATGGGATAGACATTGAGAGTAGTAAGGAGGAATTTAACAAGAGTCAAGAGGGTGGAGAGGGGGGAAAGGGAAGCATAGCCTATAAGGAGAGGCCCTTTTTAAAGCAAAAAGAAATACCTAAGGGAGGCAATAGACTTAAGTGTATGCTTGCAAATGCAAGAAGCCTGACAGGTAAAATGGGGGAGTTAGAACTAGTAGCAATGAATGAGCAGTATGATATTATAGTTATTACAGAGACCTGGTGGGATGATACACATGACTGGGCAGTCAACTTGGAAGGCTATACTCTCTTCAGGAGGGAAAGGATAAATAAAAGGGGAGGAGGAGTATGTCTTTATATTAAGCCAGAATTAAAACCAAGTATTCAGGAAGTTATATACGAGAATATTGGTGATAATATAGAGGTATTGTGGGTGGAAATATCCAGTAGAGGAAAAAGTTCAGATAAGTTGCTGATAGGGATATGCTATAAAATGTCAGATATTAGTACGATTGAGGAAGCCCAACTTCTTCAGCAAATTGAAAAGGCTACACAACTAGGTTAAATTTTAATTATAGAGGATTTTAATTATCTGGACATTGATTGGCGTACTGAGATCTGTGGTACAGCTAGGGGAAATAGGTTTCTGAGCACGCTAAAAAACCATTACATGTCCCAATTAGTAGAAGAACCAACTAGGAACCGGATTATACTAGACCTAGTAATAACAAACAATGTAGATGTAATATCTAATATTCAAGTAAGGGAGCACTTGGGAAACAGTGATCATAATATGGTCTAATTTGAAATTAGTTTCCAGAAGCAACGGTATAAGGGATCAACTAGGACTTTAAACTTTAGAAAGGCAAATTTTAATATGCTAAAGGAGTCTATAAAGAGCATAGACTGGGACAAAGCCTTTGAAGGAAAAAATACAGAAGAAAAGTGGGCTGTCTTTACAATGTTGTTGGAAACATATACGTATAAGTTCATTCCTATGGGAAATAAATGTAAAAGAATTAAGTCTAAACCAATGTGGCTAAATAAAAAGGTAAGGGAAGAAATGCAAAGGAAGAAGCGTGTATTTAAATTGTTTAAGTCTGAAGGGTCAGAGGAGTCCTTCCATAGGTACAAGGAATGTAATAAAACATGCAAAAAGGAAATTAGATTGGCTTAATTAGAAAATGAAAGGCATGTTGCAAAAGAAAGTAAGACAAACCCCAAAAAGTTTTTTAAGTATATAAATGGCAAAAGGATTAAAATAGATAATATAGGACCCCTAAGAAGTGACATGGGTGAATTGATAAATGATACTAAGGAAAAAGCAGAGGTATTAAACACTTTATTTTCTTCAGTATTTACTAGAGAATAATAAATGCTAGGAGTAATACATAAAAATGGAAATGAAACCATGCCATTAATTAATACTTGGTTGTCAGAGGAAGAAGTCCAAAGGCGACTGAAGAATATTAAGATAAATAAAGCTTCAGGTCCAGATGGTCCTTGTGGAGTTAAACTCGGAAATAGCTAGACCGCTAGTCCTAATTTTCAGAGATTCAATCTCATCAAGCTCAGTACCAAGCGATTGAAGAATAGTAGATGTGGTGCAGTTGTTTAAAAAGGGGACGAGATCACAACCAGAGAATTATAGATATATAAGCTTGACATCAATAGTGGGGAAACTACTGGAAGGTATTTTAAGGGATAGTATTCAGGATTACTTGATATGCAATTAAATTATTAGTGGGAATCAACATGGATTTGTGAGGGATAGGTCATGTCAAACTAATCTAATTAGTTTCTATGAGGATGTTAGTGGGAACTTAGACCAGGGCAGCACAAAAGATGTGGTCTACTTAGATTTTGCAAAGGCCTTTGATACAGTGCCACACAAAAGGTTGATTTACAAAATTAGGGAAAGTGGTTTTAGGTCAGGGAAACAAAAATGTAAAAAAAACTTTTACCCTTTTAAACAAAAAAACCCATCTCTAATAAAGGTGAAAGTTTACTGTAGAAAAACATAACATTGTCAACATGCCATTCTACCTAAAATATTAACAAGCATGCCAGCATCAGCTAGCTCCCTTCTCTCAGCTAGATCCCAGCACCTGCAATCTACACTGTCATCATCATCACCATCACATATTCCTCACACAATACTAACACTATTCATCCCCACTGGAATCCACCATTGCAGAAGTCTCTGTACTTTAATATAATTGCCAGTAATGGCCTTCCTCCTTGAATTTGTAGTTAATTTAACGACATACCTGTCACGATTTTTGGCCAATTCTTTTAGACCAGACCAAATGTCAAAATGTTGTGCTGACCCATCTGCATCACCACTCGGTGTCTTGGGAAAGCTAAGTTTTTCCTAGCAGCAGTTGGCAAAGAAACTGAGAGAGGAGACATTGTTGTGTCATGTTCCACTTGAGCTGTCAGCTTGCTGAACAGGAGCTCATTGCATCTCTTGAGATCTGGGTCAGTTGGAAAGAAAGAGAAGACATAGCTCTTACACCTAGCATCATGCACAGTTAACAAAATATCGTGATCCAATTTCAAGATGTTGATAACTCTCGGATCCTGGCAAAGTGAATAAAGTCCTTGATCTACAAGTCCTACATAGTAAGCAAAATTGCTAAGTTTCATCTCCTTCAATTTCTGTAGCTGCTGTTCCAAAAGTCGAATTAGGGGAATCACTTGAATCAAGCTAATAGTGTGTCTGAATTCACTTCACAGGTGAATACTTATAGTGGTTCTGCACCTTGCCCAACATGGATAGTACTCCCCATTGCGCTGGACTAAAGTACATTCCCCCTCAAAGTCGATTCTGCAATTGCAGAATGCAGAAAATGACCCAAATTATTTTGGGACACAGACAGCATCTCCTGCATGTGACTGTCATTTTTTAAAAAGCTCGGTACCACCAAGTTGATTTTGTGAGCAAAACAGCAAATATGATGGAATTCTCCCCGCTGTAATGCTCTCACAATATTGGTGGTGTTATCACAAATGACATATCCTCAGGACAGTCCAAGCGAAGCTCAGTGATGACCTTGCTTTTTTCTGTGAATGTCAATGGTTTCTTTAGTGAATTGTCTGGAACAAGATCTGATATACTCATGTCAGAGTGATCACAGACAATTTTTTGACACCTGATGGATTTACCAATCTGTAGTGTTTTTTCAATCATACTTTCAATTGCTTTTTTCTCGTACATGTGACCACTTACTTTGTTTTTCATTTTGTTCACCATCTCCAACTGTTTTAAAGGAGTGCTTTGAGTGATAGTAGTCTCCTCGTCTTCATCTTAAAAAGCTTAGTCTGCAGGGACTGGTGACACACCCATTTGTTTTCTCTGCTCTCTTAGCTGTTCTTTAAACTGGACATATTTATCGCCTTGCCTCAGGGCCTCCACTTTTTTATTCTTCTGAAGCGCAGTGTATCTCTCATGTACAAGTTCTCTCATCCGGTGGGTCACATTTTAACTAAGTACAGTCTCTTCAACTGCATCTATATATTAGTTTAAATCTTTGTTCAATACAGCGTATTCCAACATGACGGATTCCATGCTGCCCACATGTTCCATGTCAAAGTCTGTCTGAAGCAAATCTATTGCCACTCCAGTTGTAATATCCATTCCTGTGTCTACATATGTTTGGCAGTTCTTCAGGGATAAGAGGGAGGTATCCACAGAGGAGAAGGAGATTAACAATGCAGCACGAGCAGACATGGTTTAATAATCTAAAATTCATTGACAGCACTGTTGGGCTTATGGCAGCTAAGCTATTAGTAGCTTGTTTTGTGGGGGTCCAAACAAACCAAGCACTGCAGCCATACAATTGGCTTGGTTTGTTAAACTGTACATGTCCTTTTCAATATCTTACATAAATGTGTGTGGGAGGGACCAAGGACAATTCCAGCTACCACCGCTTTTCTTTTTTTTTCTGCCACTGCAATAGTGGACTCTTGACCACTTGACAAAGCGTAGGTGAAACGTACCTTGGCCGTAATGATGTCATCACTGACGTCTCGAACCCGGAAATAGCAGCCGGCAGCAAGGATGTAACCGATTCGATTGTCAATTTTGATAGATTTATATATTAATGTCTAGTTGTTAAAGTGCCGGAAAGTATCACAAATGTCACAGTACTTCACCAAGTAAATGTATGATGGCGAATAGATTTACTTAGGGGACATTACCAATGTGTAGATACAAGACGCCCAGCTCTACTCCGATTCATATATGCATGGGATGATATGATTGTGCCCTATTTGGACTTGTGCATTGTGATTATTTTAGTCAGCGGTAATCCCCATAGATATTTCATGGTAAACAATAATAGATGAGCATATGAAGTCATTCTTTTAGGGAGCATCCCCTTAGATATTCCAGAGCACACAATAATATGTGAGCATGTGAAATTGTTATCTCATTGCATATGTGATATATGATAGGAATGTAGATCTATTAGATTATTTCCAGGAATATTAATTTATTTTCTTGTGAATACTAATTGACCTACTCCATCACATATTTATTCCAGCTGAGAGGTATATAACATGTAGGATTCTGCTATTGTTAATTTAGTGGAGTGTTCTGCCCAATATATATGGCCAGTATATGAGACTGGCTTATTATATATCCAGAGATACAACAGGGAGCTTTTGGTGTACCTTATATGTAAGGTTCAACTACCATTGGCATATATCAGTTACATATTTATGTTTCACTGGTATTACGTTATCTATCAGTGAGATTATTTCTTACTCAACTATTCTGCAAGATAGATAGTTTGTGTTATTTTAGACTGCTATTGAAGGGTTTGTGTTTTTATTTCACCATTTCTTACATTACTAAACATTTATCTCTCTATCTGTTTTTAGCGTTTCACCGTTAATATCATTGAGGAATTCCTTTAACCAATATTTTGAAATAAAGGCTTTTGCCAATTGATGAATGAATATATTTTGTCTGTCAAAGAAGAAATTAAGGCTATTTGCCAAACAATGAGTGAATATATGTTGTCTCTCAAAGAAATTTATAATACTCAATATTAAGAATTATGTATGAGTTATAATATGTATTATTGGACTGGAGTGCCTTTGTGTTTTAAGTTCCAACTCTGGTCTTTAAGAATTAAAGCCCATACAACTTCATTTGCTAAGAAAGTGGGTTGTTAAAGGTGAAGACCCCGCAAAGATGGGGTTCTATTCTAGCGGTCTATTCAACCAATGAGTAGTCCTAACACCTTTCAAGTTTTTTTTGAATCTGCATCATTTTGTGAACTGATAGCTTGTGCAGTGCCGAAATGGCAAGCACTAAGGGAATATTTTTAAACAAAGCAAAAAATGATCCATCTCTGAAGGAGAATGCTATTAAATGCATTGATGCTCCTTGTAAATATACAATAAAAAAATCTACAAGTTAAGCAAATTATTTAACTGCAACTTTCTATATATATATATATATATATATATATATATATATATATATATATATATATATATTTATATAATGTAAACCAAATGAATGTATAACTGAGCATCTATAACATGTGTTGGTAAATTCCAAGTAAAATTTACAACATTTTGACAATTATTTAATTATATGGTATGTTTAACTTCCTCAGGACTATAGTTCTACAATATTTAGTATGTAATTAATTAATTAATTTATAAACTGAAATAAAATTTGCCAACTGAAATTGGTGCCACTGGGGAACCTAATTAGTACTTCAGTTATGTTTTTAAGATACTCCATGAAATGCTGGGATCCTATTTTACTTTTCGGGCCTGAGTTATTAAGGAGTGCAAAGTATGAAAAAGGAGTAACTTTGCACTTGGGCAAAACCATGTTGCATTGGAGGGCAAGGTAAATTCAAAATGTGGGGACAGATTTATAGTTGGGATTGAGCATGTTACAACCAAAGGAGAGAAAGAAGAACAAAGGAGACACTCCAGTCCCCAAGAAGATAATTGATGATAATATAAAAAACTAAATTTTATTACTAATTATTAAAAGGATAAAAAGTGAAACAAAGCAAAATAAAAATAAAAATGTATAGTGAGTGTGTGTTGTGTGTTAAAATATAATAGGAGCCCCTATACTTCAAACAAACTGGAAAAAGTAGCCACGATTAGTAAATTATTTAATAAATTGAAAAATCAATATTTAATCAACTAATTGTCAGACAGTCGAGATATTTGGCAGAAATAGTTGTTTTGACATCTTCTCTTAACTAAAATTTTTGACTGGTGGTTGAAATGGTTGAACTGACATGGAATGACCCCTTTATTAGCCCACTTTCCGAGGAACTTTTACACTCCACAGTACTAGATTGTGGAATAGTCTGTAAAGTAGTCTGGCACTTGTCTGATGAAGTGGACAGCATATGGCAGCAGGTAGTGATCAACTGTAGATAGCAGAACTCTGAGCCAGGCAGGAAAGGGTTAATGCAGAGTAGTTAGGCACTTGTCCGATGGAATGGACAGCTCAGGGTAACAGGTAGTGAGCGACCAGACTGTATTTGACAGAACTCAGAATCAAAAAGTCAGAGACTAGGAGTAGAGAAGACAGTGGAATCCTTTAAACAAGCCAGGGGTCCGGGCTGGTAGAGATATGAGACTAATCCATTTATTAAAGCCGGGTCAAACACTGATAGCAGAACAGGCCAGGATACAAGGCACACTAGCTTACATAGGAACTATCAGCAGCATTGATATGCTGCCAGGAAGAGGTTTATAAAAGCAGCAGCACCAATCAGAACTGCAGGATGATAATCTGCATGAGTGTGGTAGGTGATTGCACACCTGAGCCTACCACTCTGAGCACTGAATGACGCTTGTAACTATTTGCCTAGAAATCAGCTGAATCAGTGAACTGCGGGAATGATCCTACACATAGTAGTAACAGTAATTGCACAGTTGATAGATCAAACAAACAGGAGAGCTCCCATTTCTTAACACTTAAAAAAGTAGTACAACAATTTAAATGATATTATATTGAAAACATTGCTGCTTTGGAAATAATACATTTGTAGAATTCTAGACAATTTGTCATTGGGTAAAATAACCATCTTTAAGATGTGATGTTATTTACTGCTTTAAATACTGTGCAAGTATTTTAAGTTGTTTACATTCAGTTTGGCAGTGGTTGGTACCTTTCTATTGAAGTAATTTACCAAAATAATCACTCAGGCAGCTTCCATTAAATAGCTCCAGTGAATTACACATGGAGGCTGCTTTTGTGGGCTGAGCCAATATTCATGAGAATATATTATATCATCTTATTAGGACCCAGTGTCTCATGAATATTGGTCATCATGTACCTCTGTGTCAGTAGTTCCTTGTGAATTGATAGGATGCATTCTTAGGGCTAGACTTACTAAACTGCGGGTTTGGAAAAGTGGAGATGTTGCCTATAGCAACCATTCAGATTCTAGCTGTCATTTATGTAATACATTCTGCAAAATGACAGCTAGAATCTGATTGGTTGCTATAGGCAACATCTCCACTTTTTCAAGCCCGCAGTTTCTATAATATAAATGTCTAGTGGCGTGTGTTAGTCTGTCTGTGTGTGGAAAAAATAAAACCAAGCTGCAGCGCCACCTGCTGGGCGGAGTTATACACTGACCTACTAAATTCTTAGTGTGTGTGTGGAAAAAAAAAATCAGAAAGGGCTGAAATTTGGTATACTAAGATGTTTTTAATTTGTTAATTTAATTTGTTAATTGTTAAAAGTGTTTATAAAGATTTAAAAAAAATATATATATATTTCTTGAAGGAGAAGTGACAGTTGGGAGTGGTTGGTGGTTGCCAGGGGTGACAGTGGGGAGTGGTTGGTGGTTGCCAGGGGTGACAGAGTGAGAGGAGTGTGATACTCAGGACCGCTGAGAGAGATCCCTGTGTCTGGATTGACATCTGGATAGATGTGGCGATGAAAATGAAGGATGAGGTGATGGAGAAGAATGATGAGGTGGTGACATGTGGACAAAACCACGTTAAAAAATGGCGCTTACGTCAGGAAGTAACGCTCTTCCCCTGAGGAGGCCTGGGCTATGGCCCAAATGCATGACAAGAACCTTTTTAACACCTTAAGTAGCTTGATTTCACTAGAATGCATGAGTATCATGCACGGGTTAACTTGTAGTAAATATACCCCTTAGAATTGTTGGTTAGGACAACAAAATGGCTGCCTTAACTTTGGTAAGGAGACAGGTGGGACATACATATTTCTATATAAGGGATATTCTCTGTTACTATACTATGCTGAATATTTATAGAAAATAATCATTGTTTTTAAACAGGGAAAACAGTAATTGTTAATTATTAAAATCTCTTAATTATGATCATGGTAGGTAAGTGTGATATTACAAAGGGATCGTGTCAGTTTAAAATGTTACATTTATGGATCTTTTGAATTAAATTTTATTGGTTTTGATTTAGTGTTTGCAGTGTTTCCCGCAAATAAGAATGTAAGCAAGTGCAATGAATCATACAACACAAAACTTCAAAATAATCACCACAGACACAAAAAAATGAAAACTTCTTAGTCCAATGATGAGAAAAAATAGCCAACTCCTCTAAAGTGCTCACTGTGTCAGTTTTTATTTTGTACCACTCCAAAAGTAAAACGCTTACCCACTCATCGTAGATTAAAGTGAATTACGATCTTTACCAGTACTCCCTTTCCAACATCATCAATAAAAAGTTTGAAGTAAAATATCTAACTTATTTTGCAGCTACATAAAACGCAATAAAATTGCTCTCAGGTGTACTGAATAACAGTAGTTGACAGATTACAGGAAGCGTTATAGTTTTATTTGCTTTCGTTTACAAAAGAAGAAGTCTACATAGAGTTGGCCAATGCCCAACACTGGGGGCCATAATGGTGCCAGTGACCTCTCAGCCATCCGTTCACATTCTAGTGTTGAGATTTTTGTTCTTTGATTTAGGCAACATCCTATTTTACTTTCTGTGCAGCTCATCTGAATACATCCAGTAAGAAATATTAATATTATATTACTAACTGTCCAAAAAAAATGTATTTATAATGTACTGATAATATATATATATATATATATATATATATATATATATATATATATATTTATTTATTTATATATATAAAAAAAAATAATATATATATATATATATATATATATATATATATATATATATATATATAAAATATGCCTTACTTCAAATGACATTGAACCTTCAAAATGTGCAGGCATGCTATTCCTGTGTCTCCACTTGAATGGTAAAAGAAGCCCTTTTAGGAGCACCATTTTTTTTTATTGTATAATTTTAGTATTTCATCCTGAGAAATTATTGAAGAGCTTTCCCCATGGTGGCTTATTGCTGATTGTCGGGTCACGTAATCATAGCAGCTATCAGTCTCTAATAGCAGTAACCAATTAGAAGGTTGTGGTGAGCCTTCTCATGTATTCTCTAGTAACACTGAGTGCAGTAATGCATATTAGTTGAATGTTACTACTGATTTTTAATGCCATTTTAATTGAATATTACTACCTGGGTTGCTAAAATTGCCACTCCTGGGTTCCTATTCTTGTTAATTTTCATAGTTCCCACAGCCCATGATAGTGCAGTGCTTGCAGCCTCTGAAATAGTTGTTTTCTCCACACCCTCATAGAGGCTGTATGGGCAACCAGGGGTAGATTTTGACTATGACAGGGGGAACCTATGCTTATATTGTTCCTGTTACAGTTTAACCCAGACTTAATTATGACAGTGCACTTTTTTTTATTATATGGGCCTCCATATTATTGTCATTCTTGGTCATTTTTTGGATATTGCTCTTTTGTAATAAATAGAAGAAACTTTCTTACAAAAATGGCCAAATTCACAAAAGTGGTAGTAAATTTGTCTTTAAATTGTGTCTTAAAAATTATAGTCACATTAAAAAATGCTAAGATGACTTGTGGACTATCAGATTTGTGAAGGGATTTCTGGTGGTAAATGTATCAAGCTGAGAGTTTCCTGCGAGTTTGAAAAAGTGGACATGTTACCTACAGCAACCAGTCATATTTCAGCTATTTATTTAGTACATTCTACAACATGATAGCTAGAATCTGATTGGCTGTGTTAGGCAACACCTTCACTTTTCAAACATGCCAGAAACTCGCAGCTTTATACATTTATCCCCTGGAGTTCAGGAGAACTCTTCCCCAACGGTGCTCCAGCAGTACTTGCCCTGGTGTAGACAACCTGGGAGAAAATATGTGCAAAACAGCACTGTTCTAACACAGGCTCTGACTGGACAGAGTTATGGCTCACAAACTAACGCATTATTGCTTGCGCAGCCCACTCTGATTGTTGTCAGTAGGAACCAGCAGCAGAGGTGAGTTCTCCAAGTTTGTGGAAAACCTTTGTATAAGATCTTCATATTTCTTCTTAGGGGGGGGAGCATTGCTGTTTAATATAATGTCAGGGTGAAATTAGTCCTAAACTCCAAATTTAATGTGAAATATCTATTATCTAATTAAAATTATAATTAAAAAAATGGAATCTAAATCTGGAGTTAATTTTATTCTGAATTTTAACATCACTTTTGTATTTTTGACTGTAGCAATTTTGCTAATTAAATAAACTGGGCCCCTAAATCAGGCCCATATAATTAATTTGCTTCTTCTGATAGCTGGAATATTACAAAATGATTCATGTATACAGGTTATAAAGTAAATATATGTCTTTCTCTACTCAGGTACAATATGTAACTTGTAAGTGTAAAAATTAATGTATCATTTTCATTATTGGTTTGGATGTATTTTTGCAAATCATGGTGAAAATAGATGTGTGTTTAGTGAATATTTTTGACTTAGGGTGTGACTAACACTGTACATTCAAAAACAACATTCATTATATTATATTAAAGTGCAAAGCACTGTGGCATAGGCTGGCGCTACATAAATACATTAATAAATAAAATAAAATAATAATAATAATAATAATAATATTGAATCTATAATCTTAAAATACACTGATTCCTTATATGGGAAAATTCAGTTATTCTTGTTCCTGAATCTTGCAACATGTTTAGGCCTTTAAAACAAACAAGTGTCAAATTGAAGCTATAATCTAACAGTTACAGCATTATTCATAATGGGATATTATGTCCGCTGTTGCTGAAAAACATCTCTTTTTGGTGTCACGCTATAACAGATACTTAAGAATCTAAAACAATTTCCTTTTGCACCTGCATTGAATATATTGCTGGACTGAATCTGTTCAAAATATGTTCATACTGTATATGCTAAGGTTTTTTTTTTTAACTAAAAGCTATATCATTAATAAACTTTTTGATCTTACTCCACTTTTGTGAACTTAGATCAAAGTATGTTTAAATCAAAGAACATAAAATGAGAGAAACATTTTTAGGCATTTTAAATCAATTTTGTATGCATTAGTTGTATGAAGTTTAACTTTAAATAACCTTTAGTATTTTGAAATTTCATGTAGAAAAACTATTGCATATTAGTATGCTGTAACTGTTTGTAAAGATATGTGGAATAATTTTTGATGATGCATATACTTGTTGTTGGAGTGAAACTTGTTGCAAAGATGTCAAGAAGGAAGCTAAAGAAGGAACAAAATAATAATGTTATTTGTTAGAACCTAATTTATAGTTGGACCTAAGTTCAACTATAGGACACAAAAATGTGATATATAAACACAGTCAGTATTTTAAACAAGGGTGATTGGATAATTAAACACTACACTAATGCAGCAACAGCCACTGTAATAGTCTAATAGGGATTGTCACAGCATATATATATATATATATATATATATATATATATATATATATATATATATATATATGTATGTATATATATATCTACTATATAAATGCCTAGTGGCGCGTGTGGGAAAAAAAAACAAGCTGCAGCGCCACCTGCTGGGCAAAGTTATACACTGACCTATATATTTATTGAAGGAGAAGTGACAGTTGGGAGTGGTTGGTGGTTGCCGGGAGTGACAGTGGGGAGTTTTTAACACCTTAAGTAGGTTGATGAAGGATGTGGCGATGAAGATGAAGGATGAGGTGATGGAGAAAAATGATGAGGTGGTGACATGTGGAGAAAACCACGTTAAAAAAGGGCGCTTGCGTCGGGAAGTAACGCTCTTCCCCTGAGGAGACCTGAGCTAGGCCCAAATGCACGACAAGAACCTTTTTAACACCTTAAGTAGCTTGATTTGACTAGAATGCATGAGTATCATGCACGGGTTAACTTGTATATATATATATATATATATATATATATATATTATTATTATTATTATCGTAGATGTGTAAGGCGCCACAGTGGTTCGCAGCACCGAACAGTAGGGAAAACCGTACATACATAAAATAAGGGAATGCAAGGTAGACAAAATAAATGCAGACATGAAAACAAAGGATATGTAGGGCCCTGCTCATTGCAGAGCTTACATTCGAAGTGGAATACGGCACAGCTGAAACAAGAGGAGCAAATGTGACTCAGATTGGAGATTGGGACAGTTGTGAGGGTGCATTAGTGTGAATAGTGTTATCAGGGATAAGGTGACCACTAAAAAAGAGATGGGTTTTTAAAGGGTGTCTAAATATTTGAAGACTGTAGGAAAGTCTGATTGAGCATAGTAGGGAATTCCATAAGTGGGAAGCAGCATAGGAGATGTCTTGTGGGCGGGAGTGAGAGGTGGTTACCAGAAACGAGGCAAGGCGCAGGTCAGAGGTAGATCTATGAGGGCAAGAGAGACAGTATTTTGATATGAGATTTGAGATATATGACGGGGTGGTGTTGTTGAGGGCTTTCTAGGTAAGGGTGAGTAATTTGAATTTGATTCTGGAGGACACAGGAAGCCAGTGTAGGAATTTGCAAAGTGGTGCAGCACATGTGGAGCTGTGAGAGAGGAAGATCAGTCTTGCAGCAACATTTAGTATTTATTGAAGTGTGGATATATGGGTGTCAGGAATACTAGATGGCAGGAGGGTGCAATAGTCAAGACAGGAGATGATGATAGAATGAATATGAGTTTTGGTAGCATGTTGAGTAAGAAAAGAGCATATTCTGACAATGTTTTTAAGGTGAAGCCGACAGGACTGAGATAGAGTTTAAATGTGAGGAATAAAGAAGAGGGTGGATTCAAGTGTGACACCAAGGCAGCAGGCTTGGGAGAGATATATAGCCAATAACCCTGGAGCTCTTGGTTGGCACAGTTGGTAAGGAGTTGTGATCATGAGTGGTGAAGACACCAGGCGGTTCTGTGTGTACTAATGATTGTGGTGCTTACCCTCCACCATTTGCAAATGCTGGGAAATCACGAGAACAACAGTAAAAGTGCCAGGGTGTCACTGGTTCACCCTGGACTCGTTATACCACTGATCAAAGTTAGGATGCGGTCACATAGTTTTCATTTTTGAAGAGGTTGTTTTTTATGTAGTGTTTAAAAATTTGGAAACACTGTGTCTGTTGACATGAAAAGAAGTGTTCCAGAAAAGTGGTGCAGCACAAAATAAATCCTGTAGGTTTTTGGGAAAAATAGTGATCAAACACAAAGATAGTACAGTAGAGTGGAGATTTCTTTTGGTGGATAACCTAGATATTAGAAAAGAGTTGTAAGGAGAAGTGAGTTTGCTGAGGATTTTGTAGGTTAAGATAAGGATTTTGAACTGGATCCTGTGCATTATAAAGTGCATTTGCAGAGACTGTAGAAGAGGAGTAGCACTAGTGGAATGAAAGAAAAGGTGTATTGTATGAGTTTGGATGCAGAATTCAGAGTTGAGTCAGTCTGTTCAGTAGTAGACCACAGAGGAGTAGGTTTCTATACTCTGTGCATGATATGATTAGAGCATGCACTAATTTTTAACTGTATAATTTTTGAGCATTTATGATATGTTTGTAAGCTGAAAATGGCAGGCAGTTGTTAGGGCTTGAACTTGAGGATTGAATGAGAGTTATGATACAGCCCCTATCCTGCCCTCACTATTAGCAAATGAGTAGACTGGTCATGTTTCCCACAAAGCCTCCTATAAAGTAATTACACCCATCTCTTGATATTCTATGTGATGCTGTGAACATACTGATGATGTTATTGCTACAAATATTTATTTCCTCACCCACATCACAACTGTAGACACATGCATGATTGAGACATTAAGATTAATGGAGGACGAGGACCCGAATAGGGAGGAGGCTAATTTAGCTATGGGCTATTGTAAACTCACAGCACTTATCATTAATAGTTAAGTTTGTGAAATTTTTCTGAGCAGCCAATGGGGTTAGAGGGGCAGAGTCTCCCTAGTATTCATAACACAAGCACACAGGAAACCGTCATCCTTTACCTCAGAAACATCAATGAGCTGCAGTGTGACAGATAAATATATCATCATCATCATCAGTTATTTATATAGCGACACTAATTCCACAGCGCTGTACAGAGAACTCATTCATATGAGTCCCTGCCCCGTTTCTATTTATTTTATGTCATGTTGGTCAATTTACTTGTGTTTTCTGCTGTATCTATCTTTTTCTTGCACTTACTTTATAGCTTTATTACTTATTTCTTCAATTCTTCCTATTCTTTTCAGCGCTTTTAATTTCTTTCTTCTCTAAATTTCTCTCTTGGTTTCTACCTTTTCTTGTTGTACCTCTTACTTTATTTTCAATTCGATTTGAGCCTGCCACAGATGCCGCGTCCATGTTGGCAGACACAGACTCCTGCCCGTCTGCATGACGGGGAATCCCCTGCTATCTCTATCCTGCTGCCAGGTTTTAGACATGCGCAGCATCGGCATCCCAGGGTGCATGGTGATAGGAGAGGTCGGGCAACAAGGAGATCGAGGATCCCGCAAGCTGTCAAAGGTATTGGCAGACGAGTAGGAAACAGCAGGGGAAGCTTGCTGTCTTCTCTTGCTGATAGACAGCAGACAACCATTTCACCACCAACGGTTCTAATGGCCAATCCCCCTGTGATAGCTCCGCCCCCTCCAGCACGGTGGCCATTTTAAGTGAAAAGGAGTTTTAGGATGAAATTAATATTAACAATCCAGCAGTGAATACAGCAGCTAATGTAGTTTCACAGTTACAAGAGCAAATGAGTGTGGTGGCAGTGACACATTCAATGTTAATGCTTTCAGTAATTAACTCAATGCAGGTAACTGGTAATCAGATACAGGATATGAGTTTGGAATCGGGTTTAATGAGCCCTGTGCAGCAGAGTATGCAACAGAGTAAATTTTATTCAGCACAAAATTTGTTATGAAGTGTAAACAGGGATAACGGTCAGTTAGCTGGGGTACAACAATATTTTTCTCAGTCATCTTCTTCTTCATCAGCTGGCATTGTACAAAGTGCTCAGGTATCTATGCAAACATCTCATAGGTTTATGGGTGTTTCTGCTCCTCAGATTACTGATAGTTCACAATATGGTACCCAGAATGTTATTTCTTCGGCAGGGCCTTATGTTCAGCCATTTATGGTTGCCCCATCACCAACAATGCAACAGGTCCAAGGTTTACATAATGTGCATAACCCAGGTGGGCAAATTTGGTTTCCTCAGCCAGCATCAGTATCTTTTTCTCTACAAAACCACTACCCTTCTCCAATTTTTTCACATGGCATACCTACACAACATAGTACTTATATTAATACACAGCTTGTTCCTCCCTGGAGCCAGAACTTAGTTTCAGACTCAGTACAACAGGCTAACAGTGCACACAATGTAGGATCTGCATATTAAGGGTTTATTCCTTTAAGCTACTGGCAACAACAATCGGCTTCAACTTCAGGATTGCTGCATTCTAGGGAATTACCATCTTACAGGCTGGGTTATGTGTCTCCCACAGTGCCTAGGGCAGCGCTCTCAGCCTCTCTTGGTTCAGAAAGGCAGATTAATGAACCCACTCAGAATGTCTCTTATTCATCGGGTCAAAAAAGATCACAGTTGCAGTAGGGATGTGCTCTCTACACCACTCACTAGGCCAGACAGTAACCTTTCATTTATTGCAGTATTACAGGAGGATGTATCAGCAGTGATTGTGGGAGAATCGGTTGGACATTGGGAGGAAACGAATCAAGGGATGGAGACTGAAAATGCTCCGGGAAGGTCCATAGGTGTCCCTGGTGAAATGTTGTCTGGTGAAGTACATGAGACCAGACTTTGAGGGCGACACAGTAAGTCAGTCTGATATTATTAGCACAGGAGAGGAATCATCAGAGTCAGGTGAGGGTCAAAGGAAAATATTGCGTCTGCTTAAATCTCACATCAAATCGTAAAAATAGCATAGAAATAGGAGATCAGGACATGTATTACAAATGGCTCAAAGAAGTGAAGATTTTACCCATCATTGTGGCGTTGGAACTTTGGGCATATAGGCTGCGTAATAGAGAGATTATGTTCTGGTGTGACAATTTGGGTGCAGTTCAGGCCAATAATAAACAAAGTGCAACATCTACACCCGCAATTACACTAATTAGGCCCTTTGATTTGCGTTGTTTGTAATTTAATATAGTATTTAAGGCCAGGCATGTGCCAGGAGTAAATAACACATTAGCTGATGCACTTTCTCGTTTTAATTTGAGTAAGTTTCGTGAGTTGGCCCCGGAAGCTGATGCTGACGGTACCTCCTGTCCTTCTCATGTTTGGCAGATTGTCGAGCCGGCATGGAAGGGCTTGCGGAGGCATCCCTGGCTCCCTCCACCTTATAGATGTACAAAGTGGCATGGAGTGAGTGGGTGGGTTTCTTTTTCGGGTAAAACAGAGAATCAGCACGTTGATATGGAGAGTAGGTTGGAGTTTGTATGGTATAAATAAAGGCTAGCGGTGTCTAAAGCGATTATGTTAACTACTTTGGCTGTAATCTCCTTTGTAGCACAGTTGCAAGGCCCTCAAGATTACACTAAAGGTTTTTTAATTGGGAAAGCATTGAGAGGTTGGGCTAAAACGAGGCCAGTTGCAGAGGACAACAGGAGCCCTATTGATATCAATATGTTTCGCAGGCTCATAGAAACGGCAAAAAAGTTTACAGTTTCAGAGTTTGAAGGGTTGCTGTTTGGGACAGCCTTTTCATTGGCTTCTTTCGATGCTTTCAGAATTGGGGAGCTTTTAGCATCTTCTAAAACATCGACCAATGAAGGACTGCTTGAAAGAAATGTTTATATTTCTGATACATCACTGTTGTGCAGATTGCACAAATTTCAAACTGATAAACTTGGTAGAGGCGCTGGATAACAATGAAGGCACACCATGATTCCTCGGTATGTTCGGTAACTTTAGCATATTTGAGAGTCAGGCCTTTGGGTGGTCAAACATGGTTGCTTCATTGGATGGTTCACCTCTTACTAAGTATCAATTTAATTTTATATTTAAAAAATGTGTTGCAGATTTAGATCTTGATAAAGACAATTTCATTCAGAATTGGTGCTGCCTCTTCTGCGGCGGTAGAAGGGTCCTCTGTAGAGCGCATCAAACGACGGTGGTTGGAAATCAACCGTATATAAGAGGTACATCTAGCCCACTAAATTTTAATATTCCATCCCATGAGTTGCGACCCAGGGTTCATCCGCTCGGCACTTTTAGAAGTTGGGGGCATGAAGGAATTTCCTTGCTTTTTCCTCAAAGAAGGACTTCATAGCATGAGCACCTTTGAGGTTTTTGTGAGGCTTTTACCTTCATATGGGTTGCTCAATATTCCTTCCCTGTTCATGTTTTTCCATTTTTTACAAGGGGCAATTGTGCCAAAGGATGTAGTATGCCAACAAGGATGCATTATTTTGTAACAGTTTTGGATGAATAGTGCGAGTGTTGGAGTTCATGTCTGTTAACCTATATCTCCTCCTGTTTACAGATATTGCCCCTTCAGATCTGGGTTGTTGGGCATTCTTTTGCTTATTGAGCTACTAAGCACCCATTGGTGCAGGTGGCCCATTGCAGCAAATTTTCAATAGATTGAGATTAGAGGTTTGTGTTAGCAGAAATTTAAATCCATATTTTTTGATAAAGTTGCTGTGATCCGAGCCCCAGACGTTTTGGTAATACACCAAAATGTTTTGGAGGTAACGATTTCGGTAAAGGGAAAACTATTGGTCTTATTTAGTGTTTCATTGATGACTTGAAAATTATTAAATTATTGCATCTAGCTATCCCCTTATGAAAATTTTCAGGTCCCATATTATCCCTAGACTTAATTGGAGAGGAGCACCTAGGGGTTTGACTATGGACAATTTGAGGCGGCAGATTAACAGATCATTGTCTAAATTTGTGAAGGGATCAGGCGGTTGAGCCATTCTGCATCCAGTGATTAAGTTTTGTTATCCACACCTTTACAGGCCAGATGGGGTGGATCTTACGGATACAGGTTTAGTGTTGTTCAATGAGCAGATCTATGCTAGTTTGGCAGAGTTCCTAGGGTCAGCGGATGTTGGCGGGCAGTATGGTCTTTAGGATGAGTTGTGTTGGTGGGAAAACGGTGCAGGCAGTGGTTAATACAGGGCACAATTGTGTTTGTTGGCCATCCCTTTAAGGTTTTGGATAAGGTATTTTTATATTGACTGGAGCTTGCCTGCATACGTTTTCACTGCCACCATCTTTACTGAATTAAATAAACTGTGACCTTAATTTGCCAAATTTTAAGGTATTCAAGGGGTAGTGTAGTGTGTTGGAATCAGGCCAAAAAAGTTGCTTAAACCCTAGACAGGGCATAAACAACTGCACACTATGTACAATATACTTTAAATTGTTAATATGTCTTTTTTCCCTCAACATGAACAACAGTTCTCACATTTTGGAGGTAAAAATATTTCAGATTTGCCAATATGCTTTTGTAATAAAATCAGCCTAGATATAATGATTCTCAGAACTAGGTGTAAAGAGTTGCAAATAAGCTGATTATGACAAATTTAGTATTGCAACATTTTTATTATTTGTGTACATATTGAATCTTCTGTTTATCTGACTGTCAACATTATTACTGCTCAGTATATTTTCTGTCACTCCACATTGCTGATGTCACTCCACATTGCTGCCAGCTAGCTTTTTAGACAGTGGGTACACTGGTTTTTCACTAGGGAACCCTGCAAGGTAGTGATGAAGAAACCTATGTGAGAGGACACAGAGGTGCGGCCTCCAGAACTAGCCAGCAACTGACTATACAGAGAAATAAGAAAGGATCTGAAGTCAATTTGCAGGCCAAGGTTAGGGCAAATAGTACAGGCTTAGAACAAGACAGGGTAAATGTCACTAGCAAACAGTCTTGAGCAGGCCCGGACTGGGACTAAAAATCAGCCCTGGCATTTCAAGCATACAGGCCCATCTCTGTTGATGAGCATGAAAAAACTGGGTGCCGCTAAGGGCGTGGCCACATTATGCAGGGGGTGTGGTCAACATGGGGCATTGATACATACATTACATACATTATAATAAAACATTATATTTATCAGGCCCTCCCTCTCATGCCACCCCTCCACCCCAGAAGCACATTACAACACCCCCAGTCCACTGTACTTATCTATGCTTCTGATGCTGCTGACATCCATCAGAGTGGGAACGTCCTGTAGAGTGAGCAGGGAAACTCTTAGTCTCACAAGATTAATAAATCTCATGAGACTTCGAGCTCCTCGGCTTGCTCTGCAGGCTGTGTCCTGTCCGGGAACTGGGAGTAGCTATCCGCTCCCTCCTGCTAACCAGAGCTGGACTTTGTCTCAGGGGGCCCTAGGCACTTAAGACAGGGGGCTCCTATTATGTAATATGGTTATTAGACACATTTTCAACAAATACATAGGCAATACTGTGAGCACTACTGTTAGGTGCACAAAGTTCTGCCTTCACAAGCAGTACAATGTGAAGTAGGACATACCTCCCAATTGTCCTTGCAGTCAGACCAAATCCTGACTAAGCGGAACAGTCACCCACCAAATTCAGGACAGTTGGCAGACTGTCCTGCTCTCTCTTACCTGTCTTGTCATTGTCACCACTTGTGGCTGCTGGTGTCTTTAGATCAGTTGCTGCTTGTCTGGATCCTGGAATGTCGGGGGCCCTATTTGGAAAAAAATGGGTACATGAAAGTTAGAAAACTCCAAACAGCACCGGTGTTAACTCAATACAGCACCCACGTTATAAAATTAGGCCTCACTCCAGCCCCAACATTAAAATAATAGTATTCCAATTTAATAAATAAATCTATTTCCCTCCCTCCAAACAACCTCAGCAAGAAATTAAATAGCATTTATGTTTAATAAAAATAACCATTTCCCACAAACATCCCAGGCATTAAATAATTCATAATCACATTAAATAATTAGACCTCATTTTCACCAAACAGCCCCACATTCACTTAATAGCACACATTATAGTCATAAAAAAAAACTGTCCCCCACACACATTATAGTCATATACTGTCCCCCACACACATTGGCCATTTTTATTTTCCCTTTCCTACAGCCATTCCCCCCCCTGCAGACATTTTCAATCACCCCCTCTCCCCCCGCAGACATTTATTGCCCCTCTTCTCCCCCCCGCAGACATTTATTGCCCCTCTCCCTCCCCCTGCACACATATTCCGCCCCCCCTGCACTCATATTCCGTTTCTCTCCCCCCTGCACTCATATTCCGTTTCTCTCCCCCCCTGCACTCATATTCCGTTTCTCTCCCCCCTGCATGCACACATATTCCGTTTCTCTCCCCCCCTGCACACATATTCCGTTTCTCTCCCCCCCTGCACACATATTACGTTTCTCTCCCCCCACCCCTCCCTGCACACATATACTGTTTCTCTCCCCCCCTCCCTGCACACATATTCTGTTTGTCTCCCCCCCCTCCCCGCACACATATTTCGTTTGTCTCCCCCCCTCCCTGCACACATACTGCGTTTGTCTCCCCCTTCCCTCCCTGCACACATACTGTGTTTGTCTCCCCCCTCTCCCTGCACACATACTGCATTTGTCTCCCCCATTCCCTCCCTCCACACATACTGCGTTTGTCTCCCCCCCTTCCACACATACTGCTTTTGTTTCCCCCCCCTCCCTGCACACATACTGCGTTTGTCTCCCCCCCTCCCTGCACACACATTCCGTTTGTCTCCCCCCCTTCCACACATACTGCTTTTGTTTCCCCCCCCTCCCTGCACACATATTCCGTTTGTCTTCCCCCCTCCCTGCACACACATTCCGTTTGTCTCCCCCCCTCCCTGCACACATATTCCGTTTGTCTCCCCCCCCCTCCCTGCACACATATTCCGTTTGTCTCCCCCCTCCCTGCACACATACTGTGTTTGTCTCCCCCTTCCTGCACACATATTCCGTTTGTCTGCCCCCCCTCCCTGCACACATATTCCGTTTGTCTCCCCCCCTCCCTGCACACACATTCCGTTTGTCTCCCCCCCTCCCTGCACACATATTCCGTTTGTCTCCCCCCCCCCCTCCCTGCACACATATTCCGTTTGTCTCCCCCCTCCCTGCACACATACTGCGTTTGTCTCCCCCTCCCTGCACACATATTCCGTTTGTCTGCCCCCCCCTCCCTGCACACATATTCCATTTGTCTCCCACCCCTCTCCCTGCACACATATTCTCTACACTTGCCAAAGCACTGACAGCTGCCTCCACTGCAGCTAGTCCTACGCGGGAGCCGGGCCGGTGCACAGAGCCGTCATGACGTCACATGTCATGACGTCACATGTCATGACGGCTACACAAAAAAAAAAATATTTAATCTGGGTATCGCAGGGACCGGACCGGCCCACACTGCCATCGGCCCTTCTGGCATTTGCCAGAAGAGCCAGATGGCCAGTCCAGCCCTGGTCTTGAGCAAAAGCTGTATCAGTAATAGCAAGACAGTCACAATAAAGCAGAAGAATAGATAAACACCAGCAAAACCTGTTGCTCAGGTACCAGACCATAAACTGGATGACTTATTTTATAGGAGGGTCTGATTGTACTTACACACCTCTCAAAAAGCGCCTAAATGGGAGTGCATGGAGGGAGCTGATTTTAGATGGGCGTGCTCAAGAAGAAAAAGGGGTACAGAACTGGAGATGTGGAAATGAAAAGAAAGGTTTGTTACAGTATCCACCATGGTACTTTTAGCATGATGAGTTGTATTGAACTTTTCAGCAAGAAGAGAAGCATGAACTTTGGACATTTTGAATTATGTTATTCTTCAGGGCTGAAACTCCTCTAATGTACTAAATAAAGTAATTTACTTCAGGATATTTTTAAATCAAGGATGTGGTTATTGTTGGTGATCTAGAGTGAGGGCTTAAGGAGGCTTGTTGCAGAAAGTGAAACAAATTATATAGTTGTTATGATACCATCAATGAAACAGTAAATGAGTCTTTTTTAATCTTCCAACAACAAACTTAAGTTCTTTCTTCAACATAACATATCAACCAAAAATAGAATCAGAGAGAATATATAGTAGTATAGTTGTTGTATAAACTGTAGTATTTTCAATATTCTACCAATCCAAAAACCACCAGTGCAACAGAACCAACGACTAAATGCATCAAACCATCTTAGCATTTAGTCTGGGTGAGACGTATGTGGGGGGCAGACATTTGTTTTTCTCACAAAGTGTTTATAAAATACAGTTATACAAGACAGTTGAACAAACAATGAACAGCATCTAGAAATAATTTTCATCTACTGCAGCTTTACTCTGCTACTTCTGATTACACTGGACATTACAACTAGGTAATTCTTTTAATTCCCACATTTATTGCTATTTTCCTTCTAAATCCCAATGTTTGCCGAATTATTCTTCTTGCTTTCCTTTTGTGGCATTATCTTTAGGACTATATCAACCCTCACCCTTCCTGCAACACACACCTCTGTCCATATTGCCCCTTCATTACTTCACTCACCTCTAGTTAACACTCATGAACTGTTGTCTAATTTAAATTCAATAGTTATAACAGCCCCCCCGGCGCCTGAAACAAACAGTACACACATATTACAATCATACTTCCTATCTTTCTTCCTTCCTACTTCTATTAGCTGGTGATATATCACCTAATCCATGTTCCCCACACTTCTCCCACACACATATATCTGAACGCAACTGAACTCCAGCAAGCCTCAAACACATCACATGTCTCCCTTCCAAAGTCCTTTAAATGTGCCCTTTGGAATGCATGCTCTGTTTGTAACAAGCTTACCTTCATACACAACCTCTTCCTCTCAAACAACCTCAACCTTATGGCAATAACAGAAACATGCCTTACGCATTCAGACGCTGCCAAAGCCTGTAGCCCTTTCACATGGTGGCCTCCATTTCACCCACACCCCGAGATCAGGTGGCAGACAGGGAGCTGGAGTTGGACTACTTCTCTCCCCACAGTGCACATTCACAGTTCTACCAAATGTCCCATCACTCACATTCACATCTTTTGAAGTACATACTGTTAGGATTGTTAACCCATTATCTATGAGTATCACTGTGATCTATCACCCCCCTGGACCACACCAACAATTTCTTGAACATTTCTCTGCATGGATCCCTCACATCTTATCTTCTGACATCCCCACCATCATCATGGGTGATTTCAACATCCCTATTACTAATCCACGTTTGAATGCTGCTTCAAATCTGCTCTCTCTATCCTCCTAACTTGACCTCTAGAAGTGGATTGAATCAAGTACTCACCAGGATGTACACTATCTTGATCTTGTTTTCTCTAGACTATGCTCAGTTTCTAATTACCGCCACATCTCTCACCTTCCATGCCCCTCCAAACTTTTAGATAGAATTGCCTACACTCACCTCACACGTATCTTTTCTGCAAACAACCTATTGGATCCTCTTCAATCAGGCTTTCACTCTCAGCATTCCAGAGACGATGCTGACCAATTTTCTTAATGATTTGATCACAGCTAAAACTAAAGGTGATTAATTCTCTATATCTCCTGGATCTTTCTGCAGCATTTCACACTGTTGACCACCCTCTCCTTATACCGATGCTACAATCCCTAGGCAGGGCCGGATTAAGGGAATGGAGGCTCCCGGGCTAATGGAGATCCCCCCCAACATGAGGCCCTCCCCGTGAACTCCCCCCCCATCCCGAGCACTTACCTCCGTCTTTTCTTCACTCTTCCTCCGTCACTTACCCCCTGCTGTAGTCTTTCCGTGGCGTGCAGTAATCTCCTTACTGAGGAGATCTCGTAAGACTATGAGTCATAGTCTCATTCTCATGAGATCTCCTCAGTAAGGAGATTACTGCGCTCTGGGGGGGGGGGGGGTGACAGGCTCAGCAGGCATCTAACAGCATAACATTTGTTGTTAGCTGCCTGCTACTCTACATGACCATCATCTGACAGTCGGAGCCCCCGGCCGCGCTATAGCTGAGGAGCTCAGAAAACAAATATAAAAAAAATACCAAGCAGTTGCTGTTTCAATGGCCCCCCAAATGCCTGAGGCCCCTAGGCTGTAGCCCAGTTAGACCTCGGGTTAATCTGTCCCTGTCCCTAGGTCTTCAAGATACTGTCCTATCCTGGTTCACATCCTACCTATCTAACCGCTCTTTCTTTGTTAATTTCTCTGGAACAACTTCTACTCTGCTTTCTTTATCTTTTGGAGTACCACAAGGCTCAGTGCTAGGTCCTCTGCTATTCTATATCTTCCACTCTCATCACTTCTTCTCATTCTCGTGTTACAGGATTTTTTTTGGGCTGCACCCACTTTATGGAATTCCCTCCTTTGCACAATAAGACTTTCCTCTAGTGTTCAAACATTCAAGTGCTCTCTTAAAATCCACCTTTTCAAAAAAGCTTATAATATTCCTCTACCGCCCTCTTAATCCCCCTAGGTTGCCCGATTACCACCCTCTACACAGCTTACACAAGACAACAACCCTCAGAACAAAATAGTTGTTTGACTGAGCATACAGCCCACTAAATACTTTGTAACCTTTACATTCTAACTGGACAAATATTCAGTATGATATAGCACTTACCCTTGTGTATCAAACTCCCATTGTCCCATAGTTTGTAAGCTTGTGAACAGGGTCTCTCTATCTGTATGTATGTATTACCCAGTACTGATTTATTACTGTTTGTTCCCAATTGCAAAGCACTATGGAATCAGCTGGCACTATATAGATAAATGATGATGAAGATGATGATGAAGATGATGATTTATGAAATAATTTATACTGTACTTTGGTCTGATACTCTAATATAATGATACAGAGTCTACCAATCCATGCATTTCTATCCTTTACTGCATATGTATATTTTTAATGATTTGGTGGAATCATTAAATAGAAAGTGCATATATATATATATATATATATATATATATATATATATATATATATATGTATATATATATATATATATATAAAAAAAGAGAAAGAGGGAGAGAAAAAAAGATTAAAGAAGGGTCAATTATGTGAATGAGCTCTCATTGAGATTATGGGTCATTGCAATCAAATAATCAAGATAATACATCTAATTACAGGTTTAGATGCTGCTTCATTTTGAGGATCTATATATTCTTGTGATCTTTTTAGATGGTGATATGAAAGAATACAATACAAGGAAGGTCAAGGGAGATTAAGGTGCTGCAGTACGTGAGCATTAGAAAGGCATTTTTAAAAAGATAAAGTAGCTTTGACACAAATTATGGATGAGTAGTTTATAATCAATATGATAATAGATAGCAAAGTCAATAAGTACCAAGCTGTTAGACCTACCCGGGGCGGATCTAGATTGGTTTCTTCTGGGAATATTTAGGCCCCACCCCCTTTATAACTTTTCACCATGGGCTCCCGGCGGCTGTACACTATGTGCAGGTTAGTGTCACTGTCGGCACATACAGGCAGTCAAAGTATGCTGACCGGCTGTTCTGACTGTGTTTAAAACATAATCAGAGCGGCCAGGCAGGGTTCTCTGTCTGCCTGTATGTGCTGAAAACGACACTAACCTGCACATAGGGCCTGATTCATTATGGACAGTTAAGTAAAAAATTGAGTAAGTAGAATTCTGGACAAAACCAATGTTACAATGCAAGGGGTGCAAATTAGTTTTCTATTTTGCACATAGGTTTAAATACTGGCTGTGTTTTTTCATGTAGCACACTATCAATACTTGATAGCTTTATTTTTACACTGAAATGTAAAGTTGATCTAGGACATGCTGTATCCCAACTATAAATCTGTGCCCACATTTTAAATTTACCTTAAATGGTAGCATTTACACCAGATATACATCAGACATAACAAGTGCGCCCCACAATAGTGCAGGGATAGCGTAGAGATATTATTGTGAATGCTAAAGTCACATCATTCTATTTGTACATAATGTAATAAGCAATAAAGTGTCATATACAGAAGAGAGACTATTTTAGGGACATTTATTAATAAATATGAAAGTCACATTTACAATTTAAAATGCAACTAAATACCAACAAATACATAGCATATATATCTAAATAAAATTAAATAAAATGTCTGTTGTTTTCCCCTTTAAAGAGTCAATGGAATATCTTTTTTCCTACAGTAGTCCAAATGGAAATGACAATTAAGTAAAGCAAACAGACTGCTTATAATATAACCATGACACTAATGATTTAAGTACTATCAGCTTTAGGGCCGACATACAATCAGCCATTTTTAATCATCTAGTGAGTGCTAGTGATCACCTGCAAGACATACACCTCCGAAGAAGTGTCTCTGCAGATTCGTTCACATCAAATTGTGTTGCAATTATGTGCACTTGCCCTTACTGTATTCGGTCTACACTGCCTGCCACCCCAGCAACAAGTCAACAATATGCAAAAAACTATAAACATATGCATGCATACGTATATTTGGTACACATGTGCAGTATGGAAATGTGTTTCTTACCCAAAATACACATACATCTCTAAAAAGAGTCCCATTGCTTTCAAGTTTTCTAATGCTTCCCTTCCCTAAGCTGCATTTTGTAAATGCAAATCTACCTTATTACATAGAAAGATAAAATCTTCTTGAAAATTCTCATTCTTTCAACCCAATTTTAAGGCTAAGACCTGTAATTGTATGGCATATTGACCAACAGTCATGGTGCTTTCTTTGAGACATGAGACCGGTGGATGCAGAGGACACCTGGCTGGCTTTAGCCTTGCAAAATACTGAGATAAAGGCTGAATAACTGTAAAATGAATGCTCACAAAGGAGAGTCCCAGGGAAGGGCCTAACCAGATAACAAGGAAACAATGAAGGATAGTTAATCCCATTCAAAACAAAATTATCAGCTTGAAGTTCAAAATGAATTGAGCATTGATTGAGAAAACCTCTACAGGCTTGTGGGTCCCCATATACCAAGGAGGTGGATCAATGTACAGGCAAGGCATAATAAGATCAGAAGCTATAGTATCATATGAAGCCAAAGCTTCAGCGGAAGGAGACAAATAAGTCTGAAGTGCACCAATGTGCATCATATGGAAAGAACAGCAGAAATGAGGATTTAAATAATTATATTGTTTTCCTATTGCACATGTATTCACAATACATATGGGTGCTCATAGTGAGCAAAAAACAAAACCATGAGTATAAAAAATTTGAGCAAGCTAACACCATATACGCTCGTGTGTACCGTGGACCCATTAACTCTGCTAGTATTATAATTAGGACTTATTATTATTAGTAGTATTGTTAATATTATTATTATTATTATTATACACTCTACCCTCTGAACAGGACAGACGTGTCCTGCTTGCTCTCCGTTGGTGCCCAGCCTGAAAACCTTCTGGGCCCCGCATTCAATCTCGGAGATGCCTGCCTCCTCTGCCTCCTTTACCCGATGCTGATCGCTGGTACTTCCACCTCCCTTGATGCATCTCCCTGCCGTCTCCACTCTGGGCCGTGGCTTCGGCCTCAGTCCCCGGCCTCTACTGACTCTTTGCTCGGGCCCACCGCTCAGCTAACCTACTGCTGTCTACTTGCCCACCTCCCACCTGTTACCGTACTACCTGCCGCCTTCTTTCACCCGCCGAATCCTTCTCCGTATCAGCTCTACTCACCGGGTGATGACTCCTGCTGTCTTCCAGATCTCCATGACCTCAACGACGCCGCTTCCAGCCTCCGCGTGCCGCATCTCTCCGCTTACAGCCTCCACGTGCCGCGGCTCTCCTTCAAGTCCCCTGATCGCTGATCCTCCTGCCTGTGGTCCCCGGCTCTGTTACCAGTTCTCTTGCTGCTGATCCTCCTGTCCGGTGGCCTCCTGATGCCACTCTGTAACCGTTTCTCTGCTGATCCTGTGGTCTCTTGTTGCTCTGTTCCAGTGGCCTCTTCCTGCCCCTCCAGCCCCGACACTGCTGTTCTCCTCCAGTCCTGCAGTTCCTTTCCAGAGCTGTCTCCCACGACCTCCAGCTACTCCGATTCCTGAGGCGTCCCCACTGCTCCGGCTGTTCATCCATCTGAACTCTGGTCCGTTGGCCTTGTCCCTCCAGATCTCCGATAACCCTGGACCCTCCTGCTCCTGAACGCTGGGCCCCACGAACTGCTCCTGTGATTACCTGGAACTTTCCCAAACTCTTCCGGTACCTGCACTCTGTAGCCCTCACTGCCTTTTCTAGTGTTTCATTTCATCATACCACCAATCCATTTATTTAATTTAATATATTTATTTTATTTTTTCCACCTTTTATTTTATTGTTCCCCACTCTCCATTGCTTAGATGGTGATTTCATTCACTTCACCATACCACCTATCTATTTATTTAATCTAATCTATTTATTTCATTTATTCCACAATTATTTTATTGTTCCCCACTGTACATTGTCCTCATTGCTTAAATTGTGATTTCATTCATTTCACCACACCGCCAATCTATTTATTTAAGTTAATCTATTTATTTTATTTATTCCACCTTTATTTTATTGTTCCCCACTGTACATTGTCTACACTGCTTAGATCGTGATTTCATTCTCCTCCACTTTACATTGCTTTATTGGTTTGCCACTGCTCTCCTCCATTTACATTGTTTACATTGCTTTAATTGGTTACACTGCTCTGTCTCCGCATCTAATTTGCTCTGTTCCACTTCGGACTCCCTATTGCTGCCTTCCCCTCTGTACTTTTCCCTCTCACCTCGCCGCTTCCTCTGGCCGGTCTCTTACTCCCCTGTCTCTATAATGCCGCCTCGCTCCTTTCCTATACCCGTCCTCTCCCCCAGCCCCCGCCAAGGGCCCAAACCTCTCTATCCCATCTCTCACCCCCTCCCCTCGGTCCATCAACCCGGACAATCTCATCCATATCTCCTCTTCTTCATCCCTCCCTTTTTCGTGTGCCCTCTGTGTCACGGGCACTAGGAGTCTTTGCCTAGGATATCACCAGATGTAGTCTTACCAAAGTAGTGTATGCACACAGTGGTCTTCTGGTAGCAGGGTGACTAGCGGAACAGGAGAATCAGCAGATGGTGAGAGGATGCTCGAGGAAAGTCTATGACTAGCAGTAACAGGTTATGAGTTAAACAATATGAACACGAGGATCTTGATGGACGTGAAGACGTGAGGAAAGTCAGTGGTCTGCGTACAGCAAGTTGTACCACTTCTATAGTGAGAGGAATGTCCAGGGATAGATAGGAGATAGTGAAGTGAGTGGTCTGCATACAGCAAGTTGTACCACTGCTTGTAGTGATGGGACAGGTTCCAGGTGCAAGTAGGTAACGGGGAAGTCAGTGGTCTGCGTATAGCAAGTTGTACCACTGCTTATAGTGAGGAAACTTGTAACTGGTGCCAATAGGAAACAGGGAGTCAGTGGTCTGCGTTCAGCAAGTTGTACCACTGCATAAAAAGGTGAGGATAGGCACTAGGGTAGATGAATGGAGCATCAAAAGTAACACGGAGAGCACAAGGAACTTGATTCCAATGGTATATATAATACAATAGCAAATGACTAGCGCTGCTTGGAGATACAAAGTCACTACTGAGATCCAGGACATATGAGACAAAGTCAATAGCATCTATAACTTCGTGAGATAGAGGACTCCGTAGATGAGCAGAACACAGTCCAAGCGGATATGCAATAAGCTGGTAAAGGCAATAAAAGATAAGCATACCGCGGTTCAGTTGAGCAGGCTGTCACGAGAGAAACACAGGGATAGCTGAGCGGCTGAACGCCGACACGAGTAGAGACCACAGGAGAGTGGTAGCGGTAATCCGTGTCTGTAAAGCACACAGACAGAGAACATCACAAGAGAGGAGCAATGATGATTCTTGCGGAGGTCAGCAGGAATAGTAGACACGAAACACAGGAGAGTTGAAGCGGTCAGGCAACCGGCAATGCAGTAGTCAGGAATCAGCTAGGATTGAAGACACGATGAACACAGGAGAGTTGAAGCGGTCTGGAACCGGTAATGCAGTAGCGAGGAATCAGCTGGGACTGAAGACACGATGAAACACAGGAGAGTTGAAGCGGTCTGGAAACCAGTAATGCCGTAGCGAGGAATCAGCTGGAACTGAAGACACGATGAAACACATGAGGGTTGAAGCGGTCTGGAAACCGGTAATGCAGTAGCGAGGAATCAGCTGGAGCTGAAGACACGATGAAACACAGGAGAGTTGAAGCGGTCTGGAAACCGGTAATGCAGTAGCGAGGAATCAGCTGGAACTGAAGACACGAGGAAACACAGGAACACCTTCAGAGACTCACAGGGAATGAGACTCCAAGATCAGGCAACGAGGTATTGACCACAGGTGCTTTGAATAGGGAGTGTTGCCTGATCAGCCAATTAACTAAAAGCAACAGGTCTGAAGAGTTCATAGAGGCTGCACATGCGCAGACCGTCAGGATGGCGGGCGGCCACGGTTCCTAACAACGGGAGAGAAGGCACTCACAGTCCGGTGAGTGACACTCTGGAACTCCAGGTCTGTCCGTAACAATCTGTCCTCCATTCACGACCTCTTCATCTCTAACTCTCTTAATCTTCTTGCCATAACCGAAACCTGGCTCACTTCTTCTGATACTGCCTCCCCTGTCG
This sequence comes from Mixophyes fleayi, assembly GCF_038048845.1. Classification (NCBI taxonomy): domain Eukaryota; kingdom Metazoa; phylum Chordata; class Amphibia; order Anura; family Limnodynastidae; genus Mixophyes; species Mixophyes fleayi. The sequence continues at coordinate 300,200,043 of NC_134402.1, read as the reverse complement.
CTCTCTCCTATGGGGGCCTCTCTTTCACCCACTCCATCAGACCAGATGAGCGTCCAGGAGGGGGAGTGGGCCTCCTCCTATCCCCTAACTGCACTTTTCCGGTCATACCCACTTTACCTTCCCTCTTCTTCTCCTCCTTTGAAGTCCACTCCATTTGGCTCTTCTCCCCCATCCACCTCCGTGTCTCCGTCATCTACCGTCCCCCTGGCCCCACCTCTCTTTTTCTCGACAACTTCGCCTCCTGGCTCCCCCACTATCTTTCCTCTGACCTGCCCTCCATCATACTGGGTGACTTTAACATCCCTATTGATAACTGTTCTGACCCTGCCACCATCAAACTTCTCACTCTCTCCTCCTCCCTTGGCCTCACTCAGTGGACCTCCTCCCCTACCCACTGTCTTGGTCACTCCCTTGACCTTGTCTTCTCTCACCTCTGTGATCTCTCTGACTTCTCCAACTCTCGCTTTCCACTGTCCGACCACCATCTCCTCTCCTTCTCTCTGTCCTCCTCCCCTTCTCCCATCTCGCCTAAAGCCACCCTCACCAGGCGCAACCTTGATGCCATTGACCCCATCTCCTTCTCCTCCTCACTTGAAACTCTCCTATCACCCCTTCCCTCTCTGGCCTCCCCTGATCAGGCGTCCTCTCTCTACAACCAATCCCTCACTACTGCCCTGGACACTGTCGCCCCGGCCTCTTCTATCCGCAGTCGTCGCCTTATTCCCCAACCCTGGCACTCCAAACTCACCCCGCTTCCTCCAATAGTGCTCTCGCACAGCCGAACGCCACTGGAGGAAATCTCGTTCCCTGGCTGACTTCCTTCACTTCAAATTCATCCTCTCCTCTTTCTTCTTAGCCCTGTCCCTCGCTAAAAAATCCATCTTTAAGTCCCTTATCTCTTCTCAGTCCTCCAAACCCCGCCGCCTCTTTGCCACATTCAACTCCCTCCTCTCTCCCCCTCACACTCTCCCGCCTTCCCTCTCTGCTTCTGACTTCGCCTCCTTTTTCTCTTCCAAAATTGAAGCCATCAGACAGAACATCTCCACCTCCCACCCCTCTCCCCCCACCCTCACTGCTTCACCTCCCACCATCAACCAGCTGTGGTGCTCCTTCATCCCCACATCAGGTGAAGAAGTTCGCTCCCTTATTCTTTCCTCTCCACCCTCTACCTGTCCTCTTGATCCCATCCCCTCCCACCTTCTTCGCTCTCTCTCTCTCCTACTGCCTGCTCTTACCTCGCACACCTCTTCAAACTATCACTCTCCTCTGGAGTTGTCCCATCCTCATTCAAACACGCTCTTATCTCCCCTATCCTCAAGAAACCCAATCTTGACCCCAACTCTCTTGCTAACTACTGCCCTATCTCTCTTCTCCCATATGCCTCCAAATTACTTGAGCGGATTGTCTGCAGCTGCCTCACCAGACACCTCTCTGACAACTCCCTCCTTGACCCTATCCAATTCGGCTACCGCCCCCTCCACTCCACTGAAACAGCCCTGGCTAAAGTAACCAACGATCTCCTATCAGCCAAATTCAAGGGTCACTACTCCATACTCATACTCCTTGACCTCTCCGCGGCCTTCGACACTGTGGACCACCCCCTCCTACTGCAAACTCTTCTTTCTCTTGGCCTCTCTGGCTCTGTCCATGCCTGGTTCACCTCATACCTTGCTAATCACTCCTTCTCTGTATCCATGTCTGGTTCTTCCTCCACCCCCTCCCCTTTCCCTGTTGGAGTCCATCAGGGCTCTGTTCTTGGCCCTTTACTCTTTTCGCTCTATACTTCCTCCCTTGGAGCTCTCATCTCCTCGTTCGTTCTTCAGTATCACCTATATGCTGATGATATTCAACTTTACATCTCTTCTCTTAATCTTTCCTCCTCCTTCCTCTCTCGTGTAACTGACTGCCTCTCAGCCATCTCATCCTGGATGTCCTCACGCTTTCTTAAAATTAACATCTCCAAAACCGAACTCATTGTCTTCCCCCACCCAGACTCCCTTCCCACCATGACCTCTTCATCGTTGTTAACAACTCCACTATCTCCTCTGTCTCCCAAATCCGCTGCCTAGGAGTCACTCTTGACTCCTCTCTCTCTTTTGCCCCCCACATTCAATCCCTTGCCCAAGCCTGTCACTTCCAACTCCGTAACATTGCCCGCATCCGTCCCTTCCTCTCTCAAGATGCCACCAAAACTATCATCCATGCTCTCATCATCTCCCACCTCGACTACTGCAACCTCCTCCTTACTGGCCTCCCCTGCTCCCACCTTGCCCCCCTCCGCTCTATACTCAATGCGGCTGCGAGACTCATCTTCCTCTAACGCCGCTCCTCCTCTGCCTTCCCTCTCTGTCTTGCCTTACACTGGCTCCCCTTCCCCTACAGAATCCCTTTCAAACTCCTCACCACCACTTACAAGGCTCTCTCCCAGTCTACTGCCCCTTATATCTCTAACCTCCTCTCCATTCACACTCCCGCCCGCTCCCTGCGCTCGGCCAATGATCGCCGCCTCTCCTCCACTCTGATCACCTCTTCCCACTCCAGAATCCAAGACTTCTCCCGCGCTGCCCCCTTCACTGGAACGTCCTCCCTCGCTCCATCCATCTCTCACCCAATCTGTGCTCCTTCAAGCGGGCACTTAAAACTCACCTGTTCCTTAAGGCCTACCAACCATCCACTTAACCTCGCACCTTTTCTGTTTCTCCCTTGGCCCCTTTCTCTCTCCCCGTTGCTTCACTGGCTCCCTTTTGTGCCTGATTTTGTTTACCCTTCTTTAGGATGTAAGCTCGTATGAGCAGGGCCCCTCTTCCCTATTGTCTCCTCACCCGCTTCGGCTCTACTGTATTTGCCTGCCTGGAGTTTCTGAAGTACTGGTACTTTGTGTTTATTGTTCTGTACTGTTTTACCCTGTATAGTCTACTGTCCGTACCATGTACGGCGCTGCGGAAACCTTGTGGCGCCTTACAAATAAATGATAATAATAATAAGAATAATATTATGGTATGAGCGCCATAGTGCTCCACAGTGCGGGTCACAGTGGAAAATAGGACATACATAAAACAGGGATATACAAGGTAATCAAAATAAATGCAAACATTAAAACTAAAACTGGGTACACGCTACAGGTTGTTCGTCCAATAATTGCCTCAACCGGCCGACATACGACCGGTCGTTCGAAAGTCAGCTTAGTGGGCGTGTGTGTGTTGTGACACGATGGTCAAAAGTCTTCCCAATGGTCGATTGTTGCCTCACTTAGTTGGTCGTACCGTTCAATATTTTCGTTCCAATCACCTTTCCATGTATGATCGATCCACTATAATCCTCTGATACTTCTTCGAGCTGGGACTCCGTTGGGGTTGTGTGTATGGAAATTTCAGATGACTTTACTTGTCCCACATGGTACAGTGTCCACACATCACTGACTTGATAATTAGATGATTGTAACGGAATAAAAATAGCAGTACTCTACTGCATTGATGCATCTAGCATATGTCAGCCAGTTTAATAAAGTGTAGTGTAATACCAACCTTTTACATCTATATTGGCAACACATTCATATTTACCCTTTCTAAACTTATACCTGCATAAACGAATAAACATTTACACTTTATAAACTAATATGCAGAATAGTACAGAATAATAAAAGTCCTAAAAATAGTACTACACTTTAAAGTGCTAGTGGTTTGTGGAAGAACCGTTCCAAACAGCATAGATATTTCAACAAAATTCTTCACAAGCTTTTTAATTTTTTTCTTGACGTCACTTATAATTGCTGTTATTTCTTTAAAATAATTTAAAATAAAACGTTTTTTCTCCCTCAGAACTTTCATCGGATATGACGATGGTATCAAGGAAACAAGGAAATAAAAAATGTTTAGCATTAAAATTCTATATCTGTAATAAAGGCTTTATCCAACACCAGAAACATTTGCTCACCTTGCACACTGCTTAAGATCATTTTATGTTGTGGTCCCTCTGGTACAATCGCAATAATAGCGGGCTTAACCACCATAGGTTCTGTAAAACAGGCGCCATTACAGGTATGTGCCCAAAGCATTGTGTTGCCTACAAATGTTCATTTAAATACCTTCTTGTATAACGTCTTTCATATGTCCATATTCAACATCAATTTTTTCTTGTTTGATAACAGGTGTTACATTAGTGGTATCAGTGGTATCCAAGTTGCTCTTATCAATGTTAATTCTTTGTTATGAAAAAAACAACCTATGTTATAAATCTAGCTTTTGCATTGCTTCATGTTAAATTAAAACAAAATAAAAAAACTACTTCAAACTGCTACACTACACGTGGTACTCATCTTTTTTTATGTTTCTGCGAATTCGCACCAGTCTCCAGTGGTCCAGTACATTTACTCCACCTCTCCTGGGCTCATTGGCTTTGCTCTTTTAACTGCTGTAAATTTTATTTCTTCTTCATCTTCTTGACCATCTCCATCCCCGACCACAAATTTTTCATATTTTTTTGGGCCTTCTAGCTCCATCTCTGCCTCCATTGCTCCAACCCCCACCGACACCTGTCCCTCATCCGCCATCTTCTCACATCCCTCGGCGCCAGACTTCTCGGTAATTTTATACATTCACACATGAGCATTGGTTTCTGCTGTGGACTAATCAGCGATGATGACAACAGAATGGAGCATTGTGGGTGAAGACTATTCATGCATAATAACCTCGTGTATGGAGAATTTTAGCTGAATTTTGTTGTCTTCTGTTTGTTATGCAGCTTTTGGGTGTTAACTATAGTGAAATCTCTGCCCCTTTATGCTTATATCTTTGGTATATCGTTGCATGACCCTCAAATGTCGCTTCAGTGTGTACGAAATTGAAATCATTGTTCACGACAACGTGGCTGTAAAAGTCTCTACCAGGACAGTTGCTCTTGCATTTATCGTCTAAGACTAGGCTAGTGTGTATGCAGTCTATAGACCGAGCAGACCATCGATTGGATGTTAAAACGATCGGCATAAAAAGATGGTGGAAAATTAGGCAGTGTGTACCCAGCTTTAGAGCACGAGAGTTGTAGGGTCTCTATGCTCCCTGCACATTTAGATCACTCATTCAAAATGAAACATAAAATTCCTCATATAAGTTATGCAAAAATGGTTTACTGTATTGAAAAAAACATTTTAGTTGGTAAGAAATCTTCATGGGAATGAAGTTTGTAGCTCATGTTTTTGCAATTTAATATTCTCCTTTTGTATTACTTACATTCCAACTTATGTTGAAGCAACTTAAGTTGCTTCATTCTATTACATTTCCATTGATACTCAATTATATGAGGAAAAGACCACCTACATACTTATCAAAGATTGTTGATATTAGGTTGAATTTACCAGTTTAAAATCTGCAAGAAGGTAACTTTTAAAAAAAAATTATCAATTCCTCAGAACTGTTGTGTTCATATACTGGAAAAGTAGACTGTTAACGAACTTAATAATTGGACAGATTAGTCGTTTAGAATTCACTGTTTTTTTGTTTTTTTTAAAAAACCCAGTAAAGCATGTTTAAACCCAACTGCCAGTTCAAACTATAGAATGAACCATTTTGTCCTTATTTTGAATGCTGGACAAGGTCAAGCAAAATTACTTGAGGATAGTAGATTAAAAATGTGCAATTCACAGAATAAATGGAGTTGCCTGAAACATCTCCAAAGTTATCACTGACTAATTGGATGTATTTACTTGACATCTTCCATCCCAGTCAAGGTCAGTTTTCACAAGATAATAAGCGCTGTGACACTGACATCTAGTGGTAAACTTTCACATATACGCCTTGTGATTTACAGTAAACATGATGAAGAATAAACACAATCTCAAATTACCTTAATGTGCACTAGTCGTCTACACATCCAGTAAACGGACATTTAGTGTGCTTATGTCAATATTTACAAGAACACAGCGTTCCAATTTATTAGGCACTGATAACATCACTGAGACTGAGGAATGCAGCTGATGACTTTTCTCTATCACATGCCTCTGTCATGTCATTTTCATTTTCCTTGCAAAGTGATATATGAACCAATATATTGTTTAATTCTGAAAAATAGCTGCCTCCACAGTGCGCAGGATACTAACATTAAGCACAACTAAAATATATTTTGTAACTAGCTCAAGAAAATGTCAAGTACCTTATATCCTTTCTTATGGTTTGGTCTGGGTCAAGTGTGGAAAAACCAATTATTAGAATCATATTCTGCAGAAAAAGGAGCTTTCAACAAAAAGTTAAGATTATGGGGACATTTTGATTCTGGACATAAAAGCGTTTTATCTAGAGTTGCACAAAAAAATGCACCAACAACGTACATGCGAAAATGTGTTTATTATCATCATCAACTTCATCCCCAGTCCAAGCTTTTGTATCTTTCATTGTTAATAACCAAAGAAAACAAAAAAATGGCCCTGGGGGTATGTGTGCTCACTTTATGAGCCTCCCTGATAAAGTATGACCACCTCAGCCTGTCTAGCCTGGTGTTCTTTTCCAGGGCAGCATCGTGAACCCACATGCCTTGTCCTGTTTTTAGGGAGTGGGAAGGCACAAGAGTTTTTTTTAAAAAAATTAATATATATATATATATATATATATATATATATATATATATATATATATATATTGTATCTATTTACTATTATTACGCAACCGTACACCAGGCTTGGATGCGCAAAAGGTAAACATCCTAGCATCTGAAGACACTTGATATTCTAAACAGGATCCACCTCTAAATGGTAAAATGGTGTTTTAACTTGAGCACCCCTTGGCTGAACACCACATGCACATGAATGTGCTGAATTCACCTGTAGAAGAACAAAGGGCAGCAAGCAGAAATCAGACTGTGCACTACGATACCTGGGAAATAACCAGTGCGCTCCACTTCCTGATGACCACCCTCGACCCATCCTCCACTGTCTACAGAAAAGCGTGGAGAGGATAGCGCACAACATTGTAAGGCAACAAGAGGCTTATTTGAAACCACCATTTCTGTGTCTCATTTCTCATAAAGGGTCTGATCAGTCGCGGATTGGGAACTTAAAGTGGCCCTGGAAAAAATTATTGAAGTGGCCTCATGTGGGCGGGACCAAAATAACTGTAGGTGGGGCCAACACAAAAGTAGGCGGGATTTAGAACTACTGGAATCTGTTTGTAGTAACATTTAGGAAAACCTAGATGTGACGTCTTTACACACAGTGGGTCATTTCTAAAGAAATGCAAGGCAAATGCTGCCAATCCGGTGTCATAAAATTACATGAATCCTTTTACATTATCTGCCACTGGTTTATGCCTCTGTGCTCCAACTTATTTAGTTGCCTACTAACACATCCTTCCAAAATTCCCTTCATAGAAACATACCTGACTTTGTTTAATAAATTTAACTATTACGAAAGATGTTGGCACAATCGTATTTGATCAGACTGCCAGAGCAGCCTATGAGCAGCTCATGCACTGTTGTTTCCCTGACATCATGAGATGCAAATTAAATCTCTCTCTATATATAATATATAAATATGTGTACCGTGTGTTTCAAAAATGCATTATTAATAAGCCTTATAATATATGGCTGTCTAGGTGCGATCATCACAAAGGTGAAACAACATCTGCAAGAAAACACTTAATTTGCAACAAATGTGTATGAGCCCTAAATGTGCCCAGTGATTTGGGGTGGTTTGAATTAACAGTGTAGGGAGGGTTGACAGACAACGGCATAAGTAAAGGGGAAAGCTATTACAAGTGTTTGCTGGTGATATACTAAGTGCAAAGGAGGCATGATTAATTATATTGTCAGTGCAATGGGGGCTGGCCATATTTTCAACAAAGTGATCTGAGAATGGGACCAGTGCAAGGTAGAAGGAGGCAATGGAATCAATGCAAGAACCACTAAAGTATCATCAGAGCTGGAATAAGGCTCTGGGGGTGGGGCACTTAAGACAGGGGGGTTATTGTTTTAGATACATTTTAGATAAATACACAGGCAAAATTGTGTGCACTAGTGTTAGGTGCACGCATCTCTGCCTTCACGAGCAGTACAGTGTGAAGCGGGACAAACCTCCCAACTGTCCTTGCTGTCTGACCAAATCCTGAATAAGCAAGACAGTCACCCAAATTCGGGACTGCCCCATCAGATTCAGGACAGTTGGCAGTCTGTCCTGCTCTCTCCTACCTGTTCTTGTCACTAACACGACCTGTGGCTGCTGGTTTCTTTAGATCAGTTGCTGCTTGTCTGGATACTGGAATGCTGGAGGCCCTATTTGGAAAAAATAATGGGTACATGAAAATTAGAAAATGCCAACCAGCCCCAGCATTAAATCAATAGCATTCACAGTAAATAATTAGGCCTCCCTCTAGCCCAAACATTAAAATAATAGTACTCACATTTGATAAATAGATCTATTTCCATCCAACCAGCCCTGACAATAAATTAATAGTATACACATTTAATAAGTAGACCTACTTCCCTCCAATCAACCCCAGCAAAACATTAATAGCATTTACATTTAATATTACCATTTCCCCCAATCATTCTGAGCATTAAATAATTCATATTCACATTTAGTAAATAACTCTCCTACCCAAACTCAGTCCCACGTTGAATTAATAGCCCCATATCACATCAGCTTTAAAGGTCCCGCCACCCCTTCTTAATTTAATAGGCCCCACTATTTAATGAAATAGCCCACAAATAAATTAAATTGCCCCACCATCACTGCACAAATAAAATAGCACACATTAAATAATTAGCCCCCACCTAAACGCCACCATTAAATTAATAGCCTACCTTCCACCGATGTGCTATTAAGACAGCCCTCCTCCCTTCCCTTATATCACACATTATAGCAACATAACCCCCTTTCCTTCACAAATTATAGTAGCCCTTCCCTGTTCTTCACACTTCCTATTGTTTAGTATAGGCAGCCCTCCCTTAGTATAGGATAGGCAGCCCCCCCTTAGTATAGGATAGGCAGCCCCCCATTAGTATAGGATAGGTAGCCCCCCTTAGTGTAGGATAGGTAGCCCCCCCCTTAGTATAGTACAGACAGCACCCCTTAGTATAGTATTGGCAGCCCCCCCTTAGTATAGTACAGACAGCCCCCCTTAGTATAGTATTGCCAGCCCCCCTTAGTATAATATAGGCAGCCCCCCCTTAGTATACTATAGGCAGCCCCCCTCTTAGTATAGTCTAGGTAGCCCCCCCTTAGTATAATATAGGCAGCCCCCCCCTTAGTATAATATAGGCAGCCCCCCTCTTAGTATAGTCTAGGTAGCCCCCCCTTAGTATAATATAGGCACCCCCCCTCTTAGTATAGTCTAGGTAGCCCTCCCTTAGTATAGTACAGACAGCTCCCTTAGTATAGTATTGGCAGCCCCCCTTTAGTATAATATAGGCAGCCCCCCTCTTAGTATAGTCTAGGTAGCCCCCCTTAGTATAATATAGGCACCCCCCCTCTTAGTATAGTCTAGGTAGCCCCCCCTTAGTATAGTACAGACAGCACCCCTTAGTATAGTATTGGCAGCCCCCCCTTAGTATAGTACAGACAGTCCCCTTAGTATAGTATTGGCAGCCTCCCCTTAGTATAATATAGGCAGCCCCCCCTTTTAGTATAGTCTAGGTAGCCCCCCTAGTATAGTATAGGCAGACCCCTTAGTATAGGTAGCCCCCCTCACTTACCTTCAGTTACTCAAGCCAGTGACTTTTCTCACATCAGGCAGACAGGAAGTGAAGTTAGACTTCCTGTCTGCCGAACAGCAGCCTGGGAGCCCATACAGCAGCAGGCAGCCTAGCGATTGGCTGCCTGCTGCTGCCCACTGAACACCAATGGTTATTGCTTCCCCTGCACCAGCCCACGACCCCCCCGCGGTCGACCAAGATCCCCCCCTGCAGCCGAGCGCGACCCCCCGTGGGTGCCCCTCCCCCGCGCGGCAAAAAATATATATTTTTTTTTTTTAAACAATGACACAAAGTGAGGTGGCCTCTGGGCGGCCTCGTTAGGCCATCGGCATACCGGTAAACTTCCCGGTAAGGTCTATGGCCAATCCGCCCCTGGGTCTAATTCTTTAAGGGATGCATACTAAGCTAAATGTTCGATAGATTTAAAATGCATGTAAATCAGGTATATATATGCCTGAATTCAACAAGAATCATATGAGAAGATACTTGTGATGATGAATACAGGCATCAGTCTTCTCGGCTCTACTAGACAGGATACTGCAGGATACATCCAATATATACAGTATGTGGAATATAAAGTCACAAAAGATTGCACAGAAAATTTTGAAAAACTGTTCATTCAATGTTCTATATTAATATGATAGTCATTAATAAAAAAAATTATAAAATATAATTAAAATTTTTCGATAGCATACATTTATTATAATGTTCTTAATGCTCTACTGTACATAAAATACATTGTTACAGTGGCTCCTGATTTTCAAACATGCAAACAAAGCCAAAACTTTTGACTTGCCCAGAGATTGAATCGGATGCTGCTGCATGCGCTTCGAGATTGGCACGCCCTTACTGTACTTGAATACAGGCAAACGCCACTTCCCTACCCCGTTCCTTCCCTGAAATAGTAGGCTGTACAATTTGCTGAAAGAGTGATTGCTTTGGGACCATGAAGGAGGTGGACAGAGATTGCACAGATATCAAAGGGTGAAAAAATAAGGAGACCTCTCCCGGATATGTTAGGCTTCATCGTTTCCCGGTCTTTTAGGAGAGATTCCCAGAATGTGACCGGCGTTACCACAATCAAGACAAAGCTTATTCTTGAACCTTCTCTCTGTCTCCTCAGTAGAGAGACGGGAACGGCATAACTATATCAGTTCCTCTGGCGATGTGATGGGTGTTTGAAAGGAGGAAGCAATTCGGAATTTGGACCGGCGAGGCTGACTCTTCTTAAATGTCCATTTCTTAAAGCAGAGATCCACCTTGTTACACAAGGAAATGAGTTTGTGAAGACAAAGGAGAAGTTCTTGAGAGACAAATTCATCTTTAATCTGGTCAGACAGCCAATGTCAGAACTTCACAATCAAAGCTTTGTCAATACAACACAGTTCAGAGGCCATAATTCTAAAATGAATAGCATACTGACCAACTAACTGTGATCCCTGGTGTAAACACATAATCACAGCTTCTGCATTAGAAACACTGCCAGGTTCATCAAAGACCCTCCTAAAGGTGGTCAGGAAATTGGCACAGTTATGAAGTAGAGGATCTGTCAGGCACCGTCTCCGCACTGACACTTGGTGCAGAAGACAGACGCCTGCACCTTCTCAGCAACCACGTCCTGTTGCCTAGCAGCGGGACGCTATCTCTGCTCATCTGTCTGCAGCCAGCATGTCTTACCGCCAAAATCTCCCTAACCCAATCAGGAGGCACCTTAGGGTATATAAAGCAGCCTCTGACACATGTCTAGTGCCAGAGTATTGGTTCACTTCAGCTCCAGCGTTTCCTGAACTTCTGATCCAGTGTGTTATTCGGTTCTGACTCGGCTTCCTGTGACTACTCTCCTGTGTTTCGTTTTGGTACCTCGCTGCCCGGCTGGTTTAACTATTTGGCTTGACCTGACTTCTCTCTGGATCCTCTCTCTGTACTGCACCGCTCGGTTGGCTCTGACCTGGATTGCCTGACTACACCTGTCTACTACTGTCGCTACACCGGTGACTGTCTTGGAGAACCGCGACCTGCGTACCCTCTGCAGCTAAGCCCAAACCCCCTTGCGGGGGTCCCTGGTGAATACCGGGGGTACGTTAGACTCCGCGCCTCCCTGTTCAGTTGCGCTAATACCGGTTAGTGGCCATCTCTGCAATTCCGTGACAGGATCATTCCACTCCCATAAGGGAGATGCCCAGGCAAGTGTTTTGCCAGATAGGATTGAAATAATATAAGCCACTTTAGCCTTTTCAATGAGAAAGTTACCAAGGAGGAGCTCAAATTGTATGGCACATTGTTTTAGAAATCCTCTACAGGCCTTGGGATCACCACCAAACTTAGGAGGGTAGGGATGCACAATAAGACGGTTCAGGAAATGTCATCCTTGCTAGATATTCCATGGTCAACTGTGGTATTATTAGAAAGTGAAGCATTTAGGAACAACAGTAAGTCAGCCACGAAGCAGCAGACCACGTAAAATTACAGAGCAGAGTCACCGGCTGCTAAGGCGCATGGTGAGTAAAAGTCGCCAATGCTATGCTAATTCCAGAGCTGAAGTGTTTCAAACTTCCACTGGCATTAATGTAAGCACAAAAACTGTGCGGTGGGAGCTTAGTGGAATGGGATTCCATGCCCAAGCAGCTGCATGCAAGCCTCACATCACCAAGACCATTGCCATGTGTCGAATGGAGTGGTGTAAAGCACACCGACATTAGTCTGTGAAGCAATGGAAACATGTTTTGTGGAGTGATAAATCACACTTCTCTGTTTGCCAGTCAGATGGGTGAGTCTGGGTTTTGTGGATGCACAGAGAACGTTATCTACCTGACTGCATTGTGCCAACTGTGAAGTTTTGTGGAGGAGGGATAATGATATGGGACTGTTTTTCAGGGTTTGGGCTAGGCCCCTTATCTCCAGTGAAGGGTAATCTTAATGCTTCAGCATACCAAGTCATTTTGGACAATGCTATGCTTCCAACTTTGTGGCAACAGTTTGGGGAAGGCCCTTTTCTATTCCAACATGACTGTGCCCCAGTGCACAAAGCAAGGACTACAAAGACATGGTTTGATAAGTTCGGTGTGGAAGAACTTGACTGGCCTGCACAGAGCACTGCGCTTAAACCTATCTAACAGCTATGGGATGAACTGGAAAGGAGATTGCAAGCCAGGCCTCCTTGTCCAACATCAGAGCTTAACCTCATAAATGCTCTAGAAAATGAACGGGCACAAAGTCCTACAGGAAAACTCCATCATTTTGTGGAAAGCATTTCAAGAAGAGTGGAAGCTGTTATCGCTGCAAAAGGGGGACCATATATGTATGTGAATACAATGTCATTAGAGTACTTGTTGGGTTAATGGTCAAGAGTCCTAATACTTTTGTCCATATAGTGTATGTTTTTCCATTACCTAAAAGAATAATGTATTTCCACATAAGGCTTGGGAGGGGGGGGGGAGCAATGTGCTTAGATAACATAAAGTGACCAAACTGGTCCAATTAACCTTAGTGCACACTGTGGGCCTGAGTCATTAAGGGACGCATACTGAGCACAGCACACGTACGTGCACTAATGCACGTATCTGGTGGTTGCAAACGCCCAAAGTCAACAAGACGCGTATTGTCACATACGCAGCTTAATGATTTCTGGTGCAAATGTTCCGATCATACCTGTTTATGGCCGTGCACGCCAGCAAATAGTAGTATGTTCTGCATTACTTGCAGAAGCGAACACTATGCTTTTTATTGCCATAGTTACATCATTGGTGTATCTCTCAAGTGTTGATTTATGTTTTAACAACTACCCTTGTTTGTTATATAGTGCTGGTTGTAATTAACAGTAAAATATCTATGTCCCTTGTTATGCTACTTTGTTTACCTATACCACCAATGGTCTCTGTGAATCCCAAAGTGTCAGCATGCCTATTGCCCTGGTTGTTATTTCTACAATTGTCAAGCTTTGCCACTAAGCCTGGTATTAATGCCCCCATGTACATGATGGACCATTGAGGGGGCATGATCATCATCCCCTAATGGTGATAAATTCACATGCATACAGGGGAGGCAGGCCCCCACCAGCTGTGGGCCCTGTAACAGCTACACCCCCTGCTTCTATGGTAGCTCAGCCTATGGGGCAATATCACAACCACTACACTGTAGAAGTCCTCTGATGGCATGGTAAAGAAAACAGAACCTACAATGGTGCACGTTTGGTGAAAATGATATAACTCATATGTGTTTTTGGCTTATTACATTATAAACCGGATGTGAGGTGTGACCCTATTGTACCGTGCTTGGGCTCTTCTCCATTGCCTCTTAACCAACAGCGTTACTTAAATTTATAATGATAGTTCTAAAAATTGGTAAATCAAATCACACACACACCAGTTTTTCTTTTAACTAAACAATTTTTATGTACAAACCAAAACAATATGAAACATGTAACATTTTAAAACTCAATAAAATGTATCTAAGATTTTGTTTAGATATTTTATTTATTTATTTTTTTGCTTTTTTTATATCTTTTTTCTTCTTCTTGCAGCTCTATCAGCAGCCTCTGGCTGTGTGGTCTGGTGGGACCTATCAACTCCTCATCTGCTGCAAAAAATGAAAGACAACAATTTAGTTGATGCACTCTTAATACATTCATGTGGTGAAATGCTAGGTCTAGGTTCCTGTACACGTGTGTATGCATTTTTCAAACTCGGTGTAGTGCAGAAATGGGATGTTACCCTAAAACTGGCCCAATTTTTTAAATTCTGCTGAATGTAGGAGAAATAAGAAGTATATAGTATAATTGTGTGGGGTTTTTTTATATTTTTTTTTCCTTGAAAATGTTGGCAAGCAGAGTCTCACCCTCTAGGGTGCATTTTTGAAGACAGCCAGCTGCACACATGACAAGAAGATGGGGGAGGGGGGAACAGTTTCCCCATTGCCGGAACTTAGGATGGCCTCTACTGTGAATGGGCAGGGAAAATTGTTTCTCATGTATTACGTCTATCTCGTAAAAAACAAAAAAAGTCCAAACTCAACTATATGAAAACATGTACTTACTTTCTTCCACCAGCACCTGTGGCTGCTGAGAGGAGGCTTCAGGCTGGCTCTGGAGGAGCAGTATTGAAGTGCCAAGGTCTTCCCCAACCACTGACTCCTCCTCCACCTCCGACTTCTCCGCCACCGCTGACTCCTCCTGTGGTTCTTCCCTTTCCACTGCCACTTCCACCCCTGCCGCCTCCTTGGGACCAGCTCTTGTTCATTGCGGCGGTGATGTCGGGAGCTGCGTTGGCGTCCTGTTGGAGAGCATGATGTGTTATCTTACTTTTAATTTTTTTATTTTCTTCAACATACACAAACATGCAGCTAATGGTAGCTTTCAATGGTAAATGCCAGTCATGTCAAATAAATGAAATGGTTAACGTTTGAAACAAAATATAATAATAATGATATTATTAAGTATTGTGGTAATGGACACAAAAGAGGCCTTTGCAAATATGTCTGCATATTTTCTGTGTGCTGAGCCATTGGCATATTATATTGTGTTTTGCCCAGACTTACGAGCATGTATTCCTGCTCTTAATTCTGTGAGGAGGTCGGGCTGCCATCTCCGCAAATCGCTCAATCTGCGCTGCAATTGGATGATGGAGCGGCGCCTTCCCAATTACAAGTGCAGACGCCTGCGTACGGCATGACAGCAATTGAGATTGTCCTCATTACTCACATACCGACCTGCGTGTTCAAAACAACGGTCCAGTGTTGCTGTAAGGACCCGCAGTTCGGTACGTGAGAATGTCGCAGCTCTCATTTTCTCTCGAAAATGGCACTTTAATATCCTGCTTACCTATTGGTTCTCAGTGCACGTTGGTGCGTCTGCACGTCAAGCGCGGAACCATTAGTAAGATGGCTGACTCACTTGTCAATTACTTTTCAGCCAATGGGAGGGTCTAGCGTTCTGGCGCCTATGCAAGAGAACGCACCGGTACCACTATAAAACTTAAACTGCATTCGATAATCGGCCCTGACAATTTATGCATGGACAAAGTTCTTGCTGTTGGGAATTGGATTTGATTGGTTGATTTTGAGGTAAGTAACATGGGCCTAGGTCTGCAACCTGACATATATATATATATGTCTATATAATCTTTGTAGTCCTGACGCGTTTCATCATACAGCGATGATTTCATCAGAGGAAAATGACATATCAGGCACCATATAGTATCTTAGCTCTACTTTATTTATGGTGCAGAAACACGGGCTCTATGTGACACCGCTAACACACTTTGGGCCATACGGAGGTCTTATAGCCGGGTGGTCATTTGACCCATTGTTTGAATACTGGCTGCAGCGTGTGAATCTCAAGAACACCTGTGAGCTGAGCTGCTTTGAAGGTACAAATACCTTCAACGGCTCCATTAGGCTGATATAAAGAAATAACCAAGTGAGTGTGACACTTAATATCGAGATGATACATGGAAACAACCTAACCAGTGTGATTCACAGCACTGCCTGTAAGTATATTTGTTTTTGCAGTCATCGGTATACATTTTAACACAGAGCACACACGGTGTATTTGGAAGGAAACCCACGGTAGTATTGAACATACCGTATGGCATTCAGTTGCTAACAATTACAGAGTTTTTCGAATTCGCAATGGGAGGATATTATACGAGACATTTCACACTTGCACCCTGTGGGCTACATTAACTCTGAACAAAAGACAATACATATATTATATCAGCTTCTATTACTGCCGGATCTAAATATGGAACATCTCACATTCTCGATTGAGTTCTGATATTTCTACTAGTGATTCAAATTCCATCATTTCAGCTTTATTCCATATACCGATGCTGTTTTAATTTTGATACATCTCTCTCAATTAGAGATGACCTGACTTTTATGGCTGTTAATTTATGAAGGATTCACAGTGGAAT